>NC_089503.1:297883743-298192881 GCF_036850995.1 Saccopteryx leptura
ACCTGGGTCTTCCACATCCCATTCAACACTTTATCCACTGTGTCACCACCTGGTCAAGCTTCTATCAACTCTTTGGTTGACTGCTGATCTACACATTCAAGAAGCTGGAAAGCAGTTTGGACAATTCCAGTAGCTCACATAGACTGAAAATATTTCATATTTCCACCAGCCTAATGAAGGAACCTAACTTATAAGATACGGGGCATTAGATTGTATACTCAGAACAGTGCCATCTTAACAATGGCGATGAAGCCCTAGAATAAAGATTGTTCAGGAACCATCTGAACTAAGGTTAAAAGGAATCCTTAAAATAATCAAACAGATCTGCAAGTAAATTATGTATGTGCCAGTAAAACATAATAAAACAAAATCTAGTACTTAATGAAAAAATTCACAGTATTTAACAACAATAATAAATTACTTGGCAAGGAAACCATAACTTGGAGGAAAAAAGAATCAATCAATAGAAACAGATGGAAAAGCGACAGTGATGATGGGTTTACCAGCCAAGGGCCTTAACGCAGCTATTACAAGTGTAAATATGCTCAAGCAAGTAAAGGGATGTATGAGCATGATGAAGAGAGAAAAAAAAGACTCATATGGATCTTCTGGAGATAACAACTATGATAGCTGTGATGAAAAGTACACTGAATGGGATTAATATCAGATAGGACTGAAGCAGAAAAGATAATGAACTTGGACATAGCAATAGAAATTAAATGAAGCACAGAGAGAGAAAAAAGACTGACAACAAATGACCAGAGAATCAGTGAGCTGTGGGACAACCTTGATGTCTAAGAAAGGGTGGGAAGATAGGAAAATTAGTTGAGAAGATAATGTTTGAGAATTTTCAAAATGTGATGAAAACTATAAACCCACAGATCCAAGAAACTCAATAAGCCATAAGTGGAGTAAACATAAAGAAAGACATACCAATGAATGTTAAATAAAATGACAGGAACAAGTGATAGAAATAAAAATCTTACAAGAATCAGAAAATAAAGATAAGATACCTCACAGGGGTACAAAGATAAGAATGAAAGCGGACTTGTCACAAACTACGCCTCAGAAATAATGATATGAAATCTTTAAAGCATTTAAAGAAAAAGCTGTTAACTTAGAATTCTGTTCTCTGTGAAAATGTCTCACAAACACATGCAGATAGAATTTGCTGTCAACACACCTCTACCTTTATGTTTTTATATATATCTTTATATATATCTTTATATTTCACAATTTTGCTTTATATTTTAATGCTGTTATTTGACTAAGAACACTATTTTTACAGTTAGCCTAGTAACTGAGATGATAAACTGATCTTGGTTTCATCTTTGAACATGAGAATAGTATTGTTATAATAGAACATGAGGTTTTTGAAGATTAAATAAAGAAATTTAAAGAACTTAGCATGTCTTATACAGTACATATCAATCACTCAACAAATGGTAGTTTTTAGAGCCTACTATTCAGGAATACTCTTTATAATTTTAAACTTTTATTAGTGTACAGTAATTAGGCCTATTCTATTTAAATCCCTTCTTTTTAAAAGAACTGTGAATTTTTACTTTATCTTTTATTAATACTTCTCATTATTTTTGCTGTTGGTTTCTAATATGTATATTTTATGTACATTATTGCTGCCTTTTTTGCCTCTTATGAGGTAGGCTACATTTTATTTATTTTGTTTTATTGTGAACAAGAATTTAGAAATTGTTATTTTAATTTAAATAGTTATTGGCTTAAAGTTTATCTAGTACTCTCTTTAAACTATGTTTTCTGGTAAACAATAAATGAGACTATGATGAGAAATTTAGCTTCCTTTAACTTGCCTTATTTGCTACCCCAAGTTACTGTTAATTAGATCTGAGGCTATAATTCTTTTAATATAAATGTTATTTTAATATTATAAACCTTTCCTTTTTTGTCATTTACCTTCAATATTATAACCATCATAAGAAATATTATTATACTTATAAATTTGTATTAAGTTGGTTTAAATATTCACTGTTGCATGTTTTTGATTTCTTAATTTGTTTCTTAGTGGTATAGAATTTATCCTTAAATGGGATAAATTTGTTCTGTCGATAATTATTTATGAGAGCTGTATTTTCTAACTCTTCCTTTCAAACATAACTAGAGCTTTTGTAGGTATAAAATTTTTGAGTTATAGCTGTGCACTGTGAATAATCTGTTGATATTTTCTATTATTTTATGCTTTTATTATTGCAAATATTGCAAAAATATAATATCAGCATGATATTTTCCATTGGAAGATATGGTAGACATTAGGTTTTAAAATTTTCTTTGTTTTCTGTTAGGATATGAAACCCTTTCTATTGGCAAAGATCTACAAATTACTTATTAGTTATATGAGAGTTGAGATTCCAGCAGTGTGTTCTCAGTGCCTGATTTTCAGGCTTACTGATTCTGAGAGCTACCTGATACTTACATAGTTGTATTTGCTGTTTCGCTTAACCAGAGTCAATTTCTGTTATTTGCATACAAAAATTCTGATGAGAACAGTACACACTATGAATGCTCCTTCTCAAAACTTGAAGTTTATTCTTTAATCTTAGAATTAAAAGATTTTGCCAGAAAATGTTTAGATATGAATCTTTTCCATTAATTTTTTCAGGCATTTACTGTAGGCCTATTCCTTCTTGATTCTAGAATGTGTTTTTCTATTTTTGATTTTTTTTTTGTATCTACCGCTCAGGTTTATTCATCTAGGATTATCTGTTCTTGATCTTCCTTTGCTCCACCAAATTTTCTGACACATTTTCATCTTTGTGTGTATGTGTGTGTTTGTGGATTTGGGCCATTTTCTCCAATTTGGTGATCAAAATACTAATTTGATTTTATGTAACATCACTTTGGTCCTTGGACACTTCCAAAAAGAATTTAAATTTTTATGTTGCATTATTCTCTTATTTCAACAAGTTTGATTTGTGCCTTTGCCTCAACCTTAGCCTTTTCCTTTCTTACCATACCCTGCCTATATTTTTTGTGTGTGTTGAAGTCCTCAAGATCACCTTCAGGTTTGATGATTCACTAGGAAGACTTACAGGATTCAGCAAGTAATTGTACTCGCAGTTGTGATTTCTTACAGTGAAAAGATAGAAAGAAAAATGAGAGGAGAAAGTGGATGGAATAAAGTCTGGAGAAAGCAGGGCTGTACTTTCAAAGATCCTTTTCCAGTGCAGTCCAACAAGATGCATTTAATTCTACCAGCATTGGGTTGTGATGGCACTTGTGAAATGTTGCCAACCTGAGAAGCTCATTAGAGATCCATGTCCCAGATTTTTATTGGGGGATAATCATATAGAGATACCATCTGCCTGGTATGTACAAAATTTCAGACTCCTGATGACAATGATTGATGTGGTCAGCATCAATCATTGTTTTCACGAGTAGTTCAGGCACAAAGAACCACTTGTATAAGGGTGATGAGAATTCTTCAGAAATCTAAGTTCCCAGAAGCCAGTCAAAGGGTGCCCTTGTAAGCAGACCTCTCAAAGCATAGGCAGGCATGCTACGTGAACTCTTTCCTGCAGTTTCATATTGGCTAGTCTTTGAATCTTTTAAAAGATACCAAATAGATCGGCTAAAATTTCTTTTTGTTTGTGTATAAAATTAATTTTAGAGATAAGCATGTATCCTAGAAAATATTTCCTTTTCCTTATGCTGTAGCGCATTTCTAATAGTCTCCTGTTCACGAACTTTTTTGCTGTTTTCTTGTTGTGAAGTCAAGTCTATATATATTTTCTCACTTTTTAAAAAATCAAAGACTTATTGTATAATTTTCTGCATCAAAAAATGTGAATCATGAAAGTCACCCAAAAGTATCAAAACCGTCTGTCTCACATCTCTTAGCAATGTTATGTCCTTAACATACCCTTGGCTGTATTAATATTAATAGATTGTGCAAAATCCCCCATTTCTATTCCCATTTTATTTATTCTACTTTGATTTCATGTCAGTATGACCTAGAGTTAATCAGTTTTCTGCTGATCTCACAGACTTAATGTCTAATTTGTATTCATTTACTTTTCAATATAAAATGCTTCAGTTGTTAAGTTTTGTTACTTTTTGATCGTTTAATTAATATGCATTTCAATCACTTTCCTTGCTCTTTCAAAATTTTACTTTCATATAACTGAACAATTACTTCCCCTGAAAATGGATGAAAATATAGTATAATAGAAATAACAGTGTATATAACATAAAGGTAAGGAATGCAATTAATATGCTGTTATATATTGAAAACCACAAAATATTGCCATTTAAGAATGATTATTTTTTTATTGTGGAGTTACTAAAAGTCTTTTTTTCCACATATTTTCCCGACTATTTCTATTTTATAATTGTTGAAAGAGGATATAGAGAATGAGAATGGACCAGAGTTGTCTAGTCAAAAGTATATGCATATAGTTTGCCTAGAACAGTGCTCATCATTTTGCAAGTTACACAAATAGAAAATATTGTCCCTAAATCATAAAGATAAGGTACACTTCAGTGAAAAGTAGCAAATAGTTCAAAACCAATAGATTTGAGTTGCCAAGACCATCTGTACTACGGGAATTCAGAGAAGAGAAATAATCTCTGAATTCTTTGTACCCAGCCACATGTATGCTTTTTTGTTTATAATCATCATAGAATTAACAGTAGAAAATTATACCTTGGCAAATGTTGAACTGGTTTTAAACCATCCATTTTCCACAATACAGCCCTGATTTCGTTTTCCTGTCTCATCTCCTCACTATGCCCTTCCTGACACCTAATTTGCCAGGCATGGTAAGTAGTCACACAGCCATGACTATGCAATTCCCCACCTCTTTCTCCCCCCAACTTCCTCTCTATTTCTCATTAAGTATGGTTGTTTAAATGCAGGTGCTCCTCTGAATTCTCTCCTCTTCACATCTCAGTCAGAAATGATAGATTACTTCTTCTTTATCATCTCCAAACACCTTATTTCTGTATGTCTGTAATGCTCATAATTTTGGCCTAGTTTTACTTTCTAATTGCTTACCTATACATCTCTTTATATCTTGAGTTCAGAGTTCATGACATATTTATCATTCCTTTCCCTCACCCTCAAGTTTAATCTTGTAGACAGTAGTTGTTGATAGTTAAAAAATTTTAATGGATTTGTTTGAAATAATCAATATAAACAATATAATTTTAATTAAATTAATTTAAGAGGTTATTAAATAATTTTATATTAACTAATATCTTCCCCACAAGGAAACTTTAAGCCCAGATGGTTTACTGTTAAAACCCTTTCTAAAAATAAAGGATGAGGGTTGTTACCAAGTTATTATATGAGGTCAACATTACTACAGTATTTTTTGGCAAAGACAGAGAGAGTCAGAGAGAGGGACAGATAGGGACAGACAGACAGGAAGGGAGAGAGATGAGAAACATCAATTCTTTTTTGCGGCTCCTTAGTTGTTCATTGATTGATTTATCCTATGGGCCTTGACCAAGGGGCTATAGCAGACCAAGTGACCCCTTGCTCGAGCCAGCGACCTTGGACTCAAGCTGGTGAGCCTTGCTCAAACCAGATGAGCCCGCGCTCAAGCTGGTGACAGTGGAGTCTTGAACCTGGGTCCTCCGCATCCCAGTCCGACACTCTATCCACTGTGCCACTGCCTGGTCAGGTGACTTTACTACAGTATTAAGGACACTATACACAGGCAAACTCTACATCAGTATCACTCATGAATGCAGGTATTGGAAATCCTTAACAAAATAGTCACAAACCAAGACCAGCAATGCATGAAAAATATTATACATAATGACCAAATGAAGTATATGGCAGAAAGGCAAGTTTCTTTTAACAATCTCAAGTCAGTTAATGTAATTCACCATGTTAATAGAATAAAGAAGAAAAAATATCATACATAGTTGTAGAAAACACTTCTGTTATGACACTGACTCTTTTTTTTAATCTTATTTTTATTAATTTTAATGCAGTGACATTGATAAATCAGGGTACTTATGTCCCGAGAACACATCTCCAGATTATTTTGACCTTTGATTATGTTGCATACCCCTCACACAAAGTCAAATCATCCTCTGTCACCTTCTATCTGGTTTTCTTTGTGCCCCTACCCTCCCCCCACCCCTCCCTCTCCTTCCTCCCCCCCTCTCCACCCCTCCACCCCATTCCCTGTTACCACCACATTCTTGTCCATGTCTCTGAGACTCATTTTTATGTCCCATTTATGCATGGGTTCATATAGTTCTTAGTTTTTCTGATTTACTTATTTCACTCCGTATAATGTTATCAAGGTCCATCCATGTTATTGTAAATGATCCGATGTCATCATTTCTTATGGCTGAGTAGTATTCCATAGTATATATGTACTAAAGCTTTTTAATCCACTCGTCCTTTGACGGACACTTGGGCTGTTTCCAGATCTTCGCTATTGTGAACAATGCTGCTATAAACATGGGGGTGCATTTCTCCTTCTGGAACCGTTCTATGGTGTCCTTGGGGTATATTCCTAAAAGTGGGATGGATAAAAGACTTAAATGTAAGGCATGAAACCATAAGCATCTTAGAAGAAAACATAGGCAGTAAGCTCTCCGACATCTCTCGCAGCGATATATTTGCTGATTTATCTCTATGGGCAAGGGAAATAAAAGACAGGATAAACAAATGGGACTATATCAAACTAAAAAGCTTTTGCACAGCCAAAGACAATAAGAACAGAATAAAAAGACAAACTACACAATGAAGAACATATTTGACAGTACATCTGATAAGGGGTTAATAACCAAAATTTATAAAGAACTTGTAAATCTCAACACCAGAAAGACAAACAATCCAATCAAAAAATGGGCAAAAGAAATGAATAGACACTTCTCCAAAGAGGATATACAGATGGCCAATAGGCATATGAAAAAATGCTCAACATCACTAATCATTAGAGAAATGCAAATTAAAACCACAATGAGATATCACCTCACACCAGTCAGAATGGCGCTCATCAATAAAACAACACAGAATAAGTGCTGGCGAGGATGTGGAGAAAAGGGAACCCTCCTGCACTGCTGGTGGGAATGCAGACTGGTGCAGCCTCTGTGGAAAACAGTATGGAGATTCCTCAAAAAATTGAAAATTGAACTGCCTTTTGATACTGACTCTTAGTAAACCGAGAATAGAAGGAACTTCCTCAGCTAGAGAGAAAGGGCCTCTACAAGAATGCAGCTAACCATATACTTCATAATGCTGAAAGACTGAATACTTCTGACTTTAGGTCAGAAACAAGACAAAGGTTTTCTCTCTTTTCTTTTGTTATTCAACATTGTACTGGACATTTTGGCCAGTGCAGTAAGGCAAGGGTAAGAAATAAAAGTATTTTACAAGAAGAAGTAAAACTCTGTTTATTCACAGATGACATATATCATTGACATAGAGAGGTCTCAGAAATCTACAAAAAAAGCATCTAGAACTGAAATGTATGTTTAGCAGGATGCAAAGTCAGTACATAAAAGCAATAGTATTTCTTTATGCAAAGAACAATTGAAAATGGAAATTAATGACATTGAAAAAATATTTTTTTAAAATATGACATACATGTTTAGCCCTGCAAATTTAATAAGATATTTGCAAGACTAGTAAAACAAAGACTATTGGAAACATTGTTGATGGACATTATAGAAGACTTAATCTATGGAGAGGTATGCCATGTTTATAAATTAGAAGACTAAATATTGTTAAGATGTCTGTTCTCCCAATTCTACTATGGATTCAATTAATTCCAAATAAAACCCAAGAAGACTATTTTTACTGAGAATGAGAGGCTTATTATCAAATGTATATGCAAATCAAAGCACCTAGAATATCTAAAATTTTTGGAAAAGGACATATTTGGAGGAATTTTTCTTTTACTTCATTTTACTTCATATTGTACAAAGGCCAAAACGTAAAAGTAACAGATTTCTTAGCTGCTATATAAAAAGTACAAAAGAGATATGCCTACGATATAGATTTTTTTTAAAAAAAAAATAAAACTGAATATTCACATGCAAAAAAAAATGGATCTAGACACAGTTCTCATACTCTTCACAAGAATTAACTCAAAATGGAATAGGCCTAAGTGTAAAAGGCACAACTATAAACCTTATAGATGATAACATAGGAGAAAATCTAGATGACCTTAGGTACCATGATGACTCTTAAACTCAGTACTAAAGGCATGATCCATGAAAGAAATAATTGATTAACTGGGCTTTATTTAAATTAAAACTCTTCTCTATGAAAGACAGTGTTAAGAGAATGAGAAGATAAGCCATAGATTGGAAGAAATTATCTGCAAAATATGTTAGATAAAGGACTGTTATCCAAAATATACAAAAAAAAAACCCTCTTAAAACTTAGTAAGAATAAAATAAAACCACCTGACTAAAAGATGGGCCCAAAGACTTTAACAGACACCTCCCCAAAGAAGACATATGGATGGCAAATAGACATATGCAAAGATGCTCCCCATCGTGTCATCAGGGAAATGCACATCAAAGCCTCGGTGAGATACCATTGCACAGCTAGTGGGGTGGTCAAAACACAGAAGACTGGTTGATGGCATACTGTTGGCCGTATAGTGGTGAGCATGGCTCCCTTGCTTCCAAAATATGAAAGACTGAAGCAAGAGGCAATTCTCATTTGTTGCTGGTGAGAATGCAAAAACAGTGCTGGAACTTTGGAAAACAGTTTGGCAATTTCTTACAAAACTAAACATACTCTTACCATATGATCTGATGATCTTGCTTTTTGGTATTTACCCAAAGGAGCTGAAAACATATGTCCACACAAAAACCTAAACATATTTATAGCAGTTTTATTTATAATTGCCAGAACTCGGAAGAAACTAAGATGTTCTTCAGTAGGTAAGTAAATAAACTGTAATATAGCCACACAATGGGATATTATTCAGAAACAAATAAATGAGCTATCAAGGCATGAAAAGACACAGAGGAAACTTCAGTGCTTGTTACTATGTGAAAGATGCCTACATACTGTGGATCCCAACTATTAATATATGACATTCTGGAAAGGCAAAACTAGGGAGACAGTAAAAAAGAGAAGTTGTTGGGTTATGAGGATGCATAGGTGTACACAGAAGATAGGACAGTGAAAATACTCTGTGTGATGCCATAATGATGGATACATGTCATTATAAACTTGTCCAAACCTATAGGATGTATGACGCCAAGAGTAAACTGTAACGTAAACTTTGGACTTTGGTGATTATGTTATCATATATCAATGTAGGTTCAGCAGCTGTAACAAATAGACCACTTTGATGGGGGATGTTACTAATGAGGAAGATATACATGTGTGGGGAATCTCTACATTCCTCTCAGTTTTGCTATCAACCTTATACTGCTCTGAAAAGTCTTCTTAAAAAAACTCTTGCAATTCAACAATAAGAAGTCAAATTAACTCAATAAAAAAATGAGCAAAAGATTTGAAAGCCTTTTCACACACACCCACACACACCCACACCCACCCACACCCACCCACGCACACACACACGTTATGTGCATGGCCTCCAAGCATAGGAGAAGATACTTCACAAATTGGTTGTCACAGAAATGGAAATTAAAAGCTCTACGTGATAACTCTACACATCCATTAGAATGGCTAAAATTAAGTGTTGCCAAGAATGTGCAATTATTAGAACTCTCATACACAGCCAGTAGGAATTCCAAATGATATAATTATTTTGGAAAACATTTTGATAACAGTTAAAAAAGTTGAAGATACACATGCCATGTCCCTTGGCATTTTTGGTCTTTACCTAAGAGAAACAAAAGGTATGTCCACACATCAACTTGTATATGAATGTTCATGGCAACTTCATTCTTAGTGGCCACAGACTGGAAACACCTGAATGTCTATCAACAAAAGAATCTATAGACCAGTTTTGGTCTATCCATACACTGGAATACTACTTTGAATGAAAAAGGAGTAAACTACTGACACACAAAAAAAGAGATGAATTTCAAAACCATTATGCAGAGTGAAAGAAGCCAGACATAAAGTACATTATATGATTCCATTTTGTGAAATTCTGGAGAAGACATGTCTAATATAGTAACACAAAAAATATTTCTGCAGCCAGGAGTGGGGAAGTGTGGACAGGAAAGGGGCACAAGGTAACCATTGACACTGATGGAAATGCTCGATGTCTTGATTGTGTTGGTAATTACACAGGTGTATGCATTTATCAAAAGTGTCAAGTGTACATTTAAAATGCGTGCATATTATGGATTTAAATAGGACTTTATAATTTAATTTTAAAGAAACTGAAAAATACTATTTGTCTATATAAAATGATCTGTCATGAAGGATAGTTTAGTTTTCCAAAAGTTACACATTTTGCCTTTAACACTAATTCCTGCTAAAAAGACAAACTGAATTGGAATAAACTTTCTAGAGCAGGGGTTGGGAACCTTTTTGGCTGAGAGAGCCATGAACGCCACATATACATATTTTAAAATGTAATTCCGTGAGAGTCATACAATGACCCGTGTATGTTACACATTATCCAATAAAAATTTGGTGTTGTCCCGGAGGACAGCTGTGATTGGCTCCAGCCACCCGCAATCATGAACATGAGCGGTAGGAAATGAATGGATTGTAATACATGAGAATGTTTTATATTTTTAACATTATTATTTTTTTATTAAAGATTTGTCTGCGAGCCAGATGCAGCCATCAAAAGTGCCACATCTGGCTCATGAGCCATAGGTTCCTGACCCTTGTTCTAGAGTAACCTTAACTTTTTGAAATTAGCACTTGCCTCTTATGCATAAACCTGCCATTAGTTTAGACTTCTCTCTAATTTTAGAATAATAAATAGTATTATTAAACTAGTCTGATAAATGCACAAAAGTTTTAAGAGGTATAAGAACATACAGATGATGTATTTCAGAATTGTACACTTGAAACCTATATAATTTTATTAGCCAGTGTCATGTCAATAAATTCAATAAAAATTTTTAAAGGACATACAAATTGATTGTATTAAAGTAGCAAACCAAATGTATTTTTTTTTAAGTTTCCCAGATGGCTATAAAAGGATATCAACTACATAAACAGGGAGCAAATGGGGACGAAATATGTTGAAACTGAGTGTTTTAGAGGAATAATAACAAATGCCTTATGTACTTACTATTTAAAAGAGAACAGGCCCTGGCTGGATAGCTCAGAGCAAGTTAGAGCATCATCTGGAAGTGCATAGGTTGCTGGTTCAATCCCTTGTCAGGGCACATACAGGAACAGATCTATGTGCCTGCCACTCTCTTGCTCTCTCCATTTCTCTCAAAAATTCAATGAACAGGCCTCACCTGTGGTGGCGCAGTGGATAAAGCATCAACCTGGAACACTCAGGTCTCCAATTTGAAACCCTGGGCTTTCCTGGTCAAGGCACATAAGGGAGTTGATGCTTCCTGCCCCTCCCCACTTCTCTTTCTCTGTGTCCTCTCTAAAATGAATAAATAAAATCTAAAATAAATGTTTTTAAAATGAATAAAAAGGATAAAAATTTTAAAATAAAAACATTTAAAAAAGTAAAGAAAAAGTAAAAAGAGAACAGCTCTCCTTAATCTATCCTTCAGTATTCCCTGTAACTAAAATAATTGCTTTAATAGCAATTCTATTTTTTAATAAATGTGAAATACTTTTGATAGTGGCAAATCCCCAAGTTTAAAATGTTACCATGCAGAGTAACATCATTTTGGCACATGGCTGCTAAAAGGTGGACTCAGTGTAGTCATTGGAATAAATACTTGTTTCTCTTCTTTCTTTTTCTTGCAGGTATAAGTGCAGTTTAGAATTGATAGCTAATGAATCACTGGCCTAATAATGAAACTGATTCCCCATTCAGTCCTTGTATAGACCTGCTAACATTAACTCAATTCTACATCAGTCTACATCACTGTCTGCAACCAACTGCTTTCCAAAGAAATGTCAGCTTATGTATTGTTTCTCATTGAGGTGAAATAAGAACTAAAGGGAAAAAATAGAATTGATAACTAACTCCAAATGGATCTGAGAGAAATTTGTTTTGTTTTTTTTCAGACACTTAAATGTTGCAGGCTTTGTGAATTTCAGTAGCCCGAGGGAATGGCTGTGGTGGAAAGACAGTGTAGGGTAGCATTGTGGAGTTTTTTTTTTCAGAAAATTTTATTCAGATGTTTAGTGTTTATAAGCTGATGAAAATACTACATTTGACACTATTTGAGCATTGCTAATGTATTAAACTGTAGCATGTGATTGTTTTTTCAGAACTGAATTTAAGATGTCAGTCTGCTCCTTTGGAGTAATAACCGTTACTGACCTGTAACTGATCAACGGTACTGTTATAGTTTTGGTATAAATAAACCACCTCAACATCTGATAATTTTCCTCTTCTCTCAGTGGCCCAATAGGGCTTAGATCCCCAATTTTAAAAATATCATAAAAACATTAACATGGATGTATCTTTTTTTGGTGTTGCCTTTCATATTGACAAAAATGAATAATTCTTGTGTAAGGCCATCTTAATGGGATTGGTTATGCAAGTTTGGAGATAAGGTGTACACTAGAGTTAAATTGATCTGTAGAATAAAGAGCAGAGGAATTTGAAGAGCAAATGGAAAAAAAAAAACTGGGAGGAAATTGACACCAAGGAAGCTGAGTACTTCTCGGTGGAAGGGGCGGTGAAAGCAACCTTCTACTCAACCATCATTCCCAGGAGAAAATATTTGTTGGGAGGGGTTAAATTGTGCAAGTTAAAGCCCATTCTCCTTCTCCACTATAGAGGTTTTGGTAAAATCTTTGTTCTTTTTTTTTTTTTTTAATTTATTCATTTTTAGAGAGGAGAGGGGGGGGAGAGAGAGAGAGAGAGAGAGAGAGAGGAGAGACAGAGAGAGAGAAGGGGGGAGGAGCTGGAAGCATCAACTCCCATATGTGCCTTGACCAGGCAAGCCCAGGGTTTCGAACCGGCAACCTCAGCATTTCCAGGTCGACGCTTTATCCACTGCGCCACCACAGGTCAGGGTTTTGGTAAAATCTAAGCAGCTCACTAATGATTGTTGTGAATGCTGTGAAGTCTTCAATGAAAGCAAGTAGCTGAATTCAATTAGTTTGTATATGAGATGAACACAGTGACAGCAAGTGATTACAGTGGAGTCAGAAGATAATGGACACTAAGGTTGGGATGGCAGTTCAATTGGTGCCTCCTAGAATTGGTCAGAATGCTGACATTAAGAAAACATTTTTGAGGGAAAGCTGACATTTATGAATTCACTCATTCATTCACTCAATACCTAGAGTGAGAAGTTCTTTACTGTGCTAGACACTGTGCCGAGCACTGGACTTGTGGGAGCGAACCTCCCAGACATCTCTGCAGTCATGCAGCTTTTAATCAGATAGGAATGAAAAGTATGGAACCAAAGGCATACAAATAGCTGTAAAATTATAATTGTGATAATTCCTGTAAAAGAAGCAGCATACTGTAAAAGCATGTAAGGAAGGTAACTGATTTTGACTGGGGCATCAAGAAAGCTGACCAAAGGAAAGGAATTATATTCACACCTAAAGCAAAATAAGATAAATCCTGATGAAGAAAAGAGAATATTCCAGCAATTTATTTACTAAGATTTGGTAAAATAGGAAGTAACAGAAAATCCAAAATAACAATGGCTTAAAAGGGAGAAGCTTATTTCACTCCCACTTTAAAGCTTAGAGCTAGCATCCCAAGGGTGGTAGAACTCACCAGTATGAAGAACCCAGGATTCTTCTATTTTATTTTTCAGTGTGTTTATCCTCATGGTCCTAGGTGACTGCTCTAGTTTCTGCCATTTCATGAGCATTCCAGTCAGAAGAAGGAGGAAGAGGAGGGCGAAGGACATGTTTCTTCATTTCACAACACTTCTTATAGCCCAAGGTTGTTACTTAATCACATGGCCACATCTAGCTGGAAAAGAAATGTGGTCTTTATTCAAAGCAACATGTGCTCAGCTAAAAGTTAGGGTTCTGTTGCTATAAAAAAAGAGGCATTGGCGTTCAGTTACTAAAGTCATAGAGGAGAGGGGAGAACATATATTGGGAGACAATTAACAGTGTCTGCAAGAGAAAACCTGTGTGCTTAGGAAAAGTTCTAGGTTAGAGGAAGTTTGATATATTCAAGGGAGAGAGACAGTCATAGTGTTTAAGTGCTATGAGCAAAGAGGAAGAAGAATGTTGGCAATGAGGCGAAACTACAGAGGCAATGAAGGCAGTCAGGCACAGCCTCTTGGACTATATTAAGAATTTTGAATTTTATCCCAAGAACAGTGAAAAGGTAGAAAAGGTTTTTAGGAAAGGATAACATTCACATTTTTATATATATTTTTTTCCTTTGGTCACTGTGTGGAGAGTGGATTAGAGACAACACTGGCAATGTAATCGAAGTTTACAATGGGTGTACTCTTTGGCATACAATTGCATATTTAGTCATTTATCCTGATAAAACCATTGGACAAGAATACAAAATCTGGAAGGACATAGCACTGAATATTTATAGTGGGAATAGGGTTATAAAAACTGCTCTTTCTCCTTTATAATTTTTTATTTTGAATGATTGGCTTTGCAATAAACATCTATTACTTTAACTTTCATTAAAAAATCAATAATCAGGCCCTGGCCGGTTGGCTCAGTGGTAGAGCGTTGGCCTGGCGTGCAGGAGTCCCGGGTTCGATTCCTAGTCAGGGCACACAGGAGAAGCGCCCATCTGCTTCTCCACCCCTCCCCCTCTCCTTCCTCTCTGTCTCTCTCTTCCCCTCCCGCAGCCAAGGCTCCATTGGATCAAAGTTGGCCCTGGTGCTGAGGATGGCTCTGTGGCCTCTGCCTCAGGTGCTAGAATGGCCTGGTTGCAGCAGAACGACGCCCCAGATGGGCAGAGCATCGCCCCCTGGTGGGCGTGCCGGGTGGATCCCGGTCGGGTGCATGCGGGAGTCTGTCTGACTGCCTCCCCGTTTCCAGCTTCAGAAAAAAATACAAAAAAAAAAATCAATAATCAATTTTATATATAACATAATTATTTTATATTTTAAATGTAGTGCTATATATAATAATTGTATAAACATGCTTTATAGAAAATATATGAAAATATATAATATATAGTCATATACAATATAATATGCACAATATATATTTTATATATAGTATATAATATATAATATATATTTATGATATATATACTATTATAATAAAATTCAATACTAAACTGTTTTTAAAAATATTATATATATTTTATATAGATATCACATCACAAGGAAATCCCATTTCTTCCATTTTAGACTGATATAACTATTCTAGAAGTATTTTTCTTTGAGCTAAAATTTATTTCCCCATGATATTTATGTATTATGACATTTATTCTTTGAAACAATGTAGAACTGATCCAATATGTCTTCTGCATAATTTCTATGTATTAACCAAGAAATCTGGTAGACTCAAACTTTATGTAAATTTAGGTTTATATTCTACAGAAGAACTTCCTGACATCAGGACCTTTAAAAACACAGTTGGATCTCTAGTAAAAGTTTAAGTCATTTGAAATAAAGGAAACAATTGAGTTTGTATGTTCTTGGGGCTTATTTCCCATAAATAATTGAAGGTTATACTGTTTGACTGGTGGTGGCACAGTAGATAGGGCATCAACATAAAATGCTGAGGTCCCTGGTTCAAAACCCCGAGGTTGCTGGCTGGAGCCCAAGGTTGCTGACTTGAAGTCCATGGTTGCTGGCTTGAACAAAGAGTTACTGGCTTGGCTGGAGCGCCCCAGTCAAGGCACATATGAGAAGCAATCAGTAAACAACTAAAGTGAAGCAAATATGGGTTGATGCTTCTTATCTCTCTCCTCCCCCTTCTTGTCTCTCTAATAAAAAATTGGAGATTATATTTAGTTTGATAAAATCTTTCTCAATAATTGTAAAGCAGTGAAGTGGAAAATTATGGTTTTAAACAGCTAATTTAGATATTGTCTTTGGGGGGCAGTACTAAACCACTGATAGATTTTGTTATTCTGCTAATGCTATTGGTAATGGCTAACAGAAGAGAAAATTAACAATAATGAGATATATGGAGATATATGATACAATTATATATACCTCATATTATATGTAAAATTTTCTAGGTAGTCAAGTGAGAATAATGATTTGAAATTCAGTCATTTAATAATTCATTCAACAATCATTAAATTTTATTATGCACAACACATGGTAAGAGATACAAGTGTGAATAATGCAATGTTTGCTTTCAGATAACTTAAAATTACCTGGGATAAATAAGCCATTCTTGTGTGTTTGTGTGTGTGGGCTATGTGTAGGTACACACCTCTTTTAGGATAACATTAATAATAATAAAACAGCAATATTTATTGATTATTTTTGTGTTCCAGTCACTGTCAAGCAATTAATTTTATCCTCATATGTCCCTGTCTAGTAGGAATTATTACTATGCCTCCTTTACAAATAAGGAAGCTGAGGATTAATAAGATTATGTGACATAATTGGAGATTTATGAACAGGGAAGAGACACAACGAAGTTTTTTGGGGGGAAGGAGAAAGAGACAGAGGAAGAAAAGAACTAATTAACATATAAAATGTTGATAATTCTTAGCCAAGAATGTAATGATTTATAGTGCTATGTCATCTCAACCTTGGTGGTCAAACCAATAAGTGATCATGAGTTGGTGAAGAAGATGCCTGTTTGATCATTCTGTTCATTTTTGAAGACAGCATTGATCATAATGATGCTCTTGCTATGTTAAGGTTTTTGACATCCCCAATTTTTTCACCTAGGTATTGCGTTGGATCAAGAATCCCAGTGATTATCACATTTTATTTTATTTTATTTTATTTTATTTTATTTTTCTGAAGTGAGAAGTGTGGGGAAACAGACTCCTATATGAGCCCGACCTGGATACACCTAGCATGCCCACCAGGGGGCAATGCTCGGCCCCTCTGGGGCATTGCTCCACTGCAATCGGAGACATTCTAGCACCTGAGGCAGAGGCCATGGAGCCATCCTCAGCCATGGAGCCATCCTCAGCCACTTGGCTCCAATGGAGCCTTGGGTGCGCGAGGGGGAGAGAGCAACAGAGAATGGAGAAGGAGAAGGGTGGAGAAGCAGATGGGCGCTTCTCCTGTGTGCCCTGATTGGGAATTGAACCTGGGACTTCCACACGCCAGGTCAATGCTCTACCACTGAGCCACTGGCTAGGGCAGATAATCACCTTTTATAACTGATTTGAGAAATGTGTACCTATGAAAGTATAGGATGCTATGTACCAAGCTACAGAAATTTTCACTGGCTGTCACAGACAACAAAATGCTTTTGGGAACAAATATGCGTCTTCAATTTAAATTGTGGTTGCATTAGCTTGGTTGTTCAATATACTGCCTTTTACAGGTTATTGGGCTGAATAAGAGGCCATGTAATGTGGTTAAGGGAGTAAGCTCTAGAGTCAGGCAGTCTAGGTAGGAATCCTTTTTCTGCCACTTACCAGCTCTGTGACCTGGGGTTTTACCTGACCTTTCTGTGTCTTAGTTTAATATTTGCCTCAAGGGATGGTTGTGTGAATTAAAATGATGAATAATAATGCTTAAAAGACTATAGCTATTACGATTATTATATTTTAGA
The DNA here is from genome assembly GCF_036850995.1 of Saccopteryx leptura. Taxonomy (NCBI): domain Eukaryota; kingdom Metazoa; phylum Chordata; class Mammalia; order Chiroptera; family Emballonuridae; genus Saccopteryx; species Saccopteryx leptura. The sequence continues at coordinate 297,901,427 of NC_089503.1, forward strand.
GATAGTAACTGATTGGGAATTTTTTTTTTACAGAGACAGAGAGAGTCAGAGAGAGGGATAGATAGGGACAGACAGACAGGAACAGAGAGAGATGAGAAGCATCAATCATTTTTGTTGCAACACCTTAATTGTTAATTGATTGCTTTCTCCTATGTGCCTTGACCATGGGCCTTCAGCAGACCGAGTAACCCCTTGCTCAAGCCAGCGACCTTGGGTCCAAGCTGGTGAGCTTTTGCTCAAACCAGATGAGCCCATGCTCAAGCTGGCAACCTCGGGGTTTCAAATCTGGGTCCTCCGCATCCCAGTCCGATGCTTTATCCACTGCGCCACCACCTGGTCAGGCGGGAAATTATTTAACTTCATAATTTCTCATTTATTGAAAATTGATAAAGGGGAATTTAAGATGTGAATGCCAAAAATAGTCTTATAAAGTCTTTTATTCTATTTTTTAAAGCAACAATGTTTTAAGGAGTAGGGGTGCTATTTGCATTTAAATATATACATATATACTTAATATCTTTACTAACTTCAACAGTCATGATCTATTAGTATTGTGCTGAAGATTCTAAGGCAAACTTACTGCTTACTGCTTTTTTTCTCTACAAGAAAATTCACCTTGCTGAGCATTCAGCAGGCTCTTTTAATATGGAATTTCCCCCAAGTTCTGGCAAAATTTCTTACATTATTTCTTTGATAATTTCCTACCAACTCTACATGGAAGCGTTAGTTTGATCCCCTACATTTCTTAACTTTTAACTTCTTCTCATCTTTGTTCTATCTTCTGGGAGATTTCCTCAGACTTATTTTCCAACTCTTCTATCGGATTTTATGTCTACTGCTCACAATCATTAGGGGATATTTCTTCTTTTTTTTTTTCAAATATTTTATTTATTGATTTTTAGAGAGAGGGGAGAGAGAGAGAAGGGGGAGGAGCAGGAAGCATCAACTCCCATATGTGCCTTGACCAGGCAAGCCCAAGGTTTTGAACCGGCAACCTCAATGTTCCAGGTCGACGCTTTATCCCATTGCGCCACCATAGGTCAGGCCATTAGGGGATATTTCAAAGTGAATATGAACTGATAAAATATCCCCTAATATTTGTTCTGTAGTATTCAGTTCTCATTCCAGGGATGCAAATATCTTGTTTCTTTGAGGCTACTATTTATAGCTTTTTTTTCTGTGTATTTATTTTGGTCTCTGTTAAAGGCTTCCTTTAAATATGTGATCTTTAGGTTCTTGTTCAAATTTTACTTAAAAAATTAGAAAGTGTTTATGTGGGTGGAATTTGTTGCGATGCAGGCTTCCTAGTAGGCGTTAAGGCAGACCCCATCGCCATTTTCCTCGGTACTCATAGATCTTTCCTCTGAGGTTAATTTTTGTAGAGAAGAATATTTATTCTCTTCTGTCTGGGGAAGGGGTGAATTATTAACTGAGCTGCAATATTCTTTAAAGGAAATATATGGGTAGGCACCAGGATAGGGTGGCAATCTTCATTGACTACATAGATACTTAATTCCTTTGATTTTATAGAGATGCCCCTCTGCTCACTATGCATGGATTCTTAGAATTCATAATTGCTTTGCTTTAACCTCACCAGAAAGTAAGCCTCCAGTTTCTTGTCAGGTGGTAAGAGCTTAGTTTCCCAGCTGGATGAGAAGGAGACGGGTCTAGGAGGTCTAACTCTTTCTAATACATCATGTCCGTGCTGTTTAGCCCCATCTGTGCCTACCCCTTCAAAGGTAGTGAGCCTCTGCCATGGGTAAGCCCTTTCCAGCGTGCCGAGTTGTGGACAGGCGGCTCTTCGTTCCCCTTGCAGGTGTTTTGCTTTCAGTTTTCTCAGATTTGCTGAATCAGGTAATATCTACCCATCTGTTTATTATGATCCAAAACTCTTCTTGATATTGCTCATCCGCTTTTTAACGTCCCTTCTTTTGTCTTTGCATTGAGGGTTTAGACAATGTTCAAAATGGAAGTCGTAGGATTAATATAAAAAGTGTTATCCCTCTTTGTATGTATAATATAAAATGTGATTAATCATTTTTTTTTCCAAAAAGGAAACTACCTTTTGGGGGACATAGTGAGAAAATAGGCTTTGTGGTAATTTCTATTTCAAAAAAGTATTTGCATGCTATTCCTCTGAATGCATTTAGAAATCATTAGATTATTTTTTTTTCATTTGTTGCTGTTCAACTATTTCTTGGGTCATTTTCATGTCCTATTCTTGGTTACAAAGTTTATATCTTATCAGTCTTTCTTACTCAGTTTTTTTCACTTACAACTTAAAAGTGAATTGCACATGTTTTTGGCTGAGTTGCATGGCACAGGCACATGAATAACTATGGCCAGAATTAAGCTGACTTGCTAAAATACACCATAAGAAATTTAAATTTAATTGATATTAAGGTAACTGAATAACATTGATATAATATATTGGTATAATATAAATTTAATTTCAGAGAACTTCATCTACAATAAATTTGTCACCAGGAGAAGTGGAAGAAGAAGATGAGGATGAAAACACTTGTGGGCCCTCAGGACTCTGGGAAGCGTTAACTCCTTGTAATGGATGTAGGAACCTTGGTTTCCCCATCCTTGCACAGGTAATGGTTTGCTTTTCTTAAGATACGGTAAATGCAAAAAATGGTTGCCTATCTTTTTAAGTAAATCCTCCCTGCCCTGGAAATCCAGTTAGTTTCTTAACTTTGTAATTTTTCTTCAGTTAAGGTCAGTAATATATTTATATAACTTGTTATACATATATGTATATGCAAATACATACTTTGCATCATTTTATGTGGTTGTTTTATTTTGGTCATAATGCTACTTCCAGAAAAATTGAGTTGCTTATGAGATTTTAATATTTATGATCCAGAAATATTTCATTTTCAAGAATGCCATTTTGAAATTAAATCCCAACTTTTATTATTAAAATAATAATAAATGATTTACGAGAAAACATATTAGGGTTCTTCAAAAGCATAGTGATATTTTTTTCTTAGCACAATAGAATATTGTAGAATAATGCATGGCATTATTCAGTACAACCCAAAAATGAGAGGAGAACACTAAAACATTAACTACAATTTTGAAACCATTTTGCTATTCATTAAGTAAATTTTAATTTTATTGTATCACCTTTAAATTTCTATTGTATCCTATGGACCACAAGTCCTTAGGGGAGTTTCAGAAATAAATAAAATAAGTCAAACAGAGTTAGGAAATTTGAAGCCACAGTGAAAATATTTCTACACAAAAGTGAATAAGCATGTAGTTTAAAGAAAACAGTATAATGGCAAAGGTATGTATGTATACCTACATGGAGCATGGGTGGAAAAATAGTTCAGGATAGGAAAGAATGGACAGTAATTATCCAGAATAGTATTATATCTCAAAAATAGTATTTTCTGTTTTGTAACAATAGGAAGTTATTGTGTCTAAGAAGTAATCACATTTTTTTGTGTTTATATCATGAGCAATTTGATGATATCTACTAAAATTCCAATATTAATTTATTGTAAAGTGCTAAATAGGATTATCAAATCAGCATATAGTACTTAAAGAATCTCTTCACCTTAATATGGACTGTTTCTAGGACATTGAGACACTATATCCTAATCAATACACAATTGTTATATACTTGACTGTGAGTTCCATAAAAGTAGCTGCTCACCATCTATGATCTAATGCTAACGTAGTTCCTGGTATATTGTCAGAATTAAGTAATAGTTGCATAAAACAGTGAACAAATGAGTAAATTTTAGGGTCTCATGTCTTCACTCAGGGTTTTTACATATAGAGTTTTATTTTATATCTTTAAGGGTATAGGAGAAAGGAAATTAAGAAAAATAGGTGTTATTTTAGTCATATACCTTTTTCTGCTTAAAAGTTTACCAGTGATTGAATACCTTTACCTATATTTTTTGTTTCATAAAATTAACTTCTTTGTATTTTATATTTAAAAGAATATAATTCTTAGACAGTATTAGGGCTCTGAGCCATCATTAATATATGACTATATATGGTTATTCACCACTTTACTAACATTTAATTTAATTTAATTTTATTAGCCTTGGTAGCAAGATTGGTAATAACTTGCTTTTTGTTTTAAAAATTTTAATATTAGATATTTTTATTTGGTTATCTTTCTGTGAAGACTGATATTGCTTCAATAAATATTAAGTATTAATATTTTAGTAGTTACATTTGCCACAAAATACTTCCCAATTTGTAGCTTTTCTCCTCTTAATTTGTATAAATATATAATTGTATGTTGTATAATATTTTAAACTATTAAATTCATTAAACTTCTCAGTCTTTTTAAAATTCATCTCATCTAGAATTCCTTTTAGCAAATTCCAAATATGGCTCAATTTTTTTTTTACTTGTTGATTCTTTTTCTATGACTTTTTATTGGACACTTACATTCCTCATTATATTTATATTTCATTCTGATTAATTTGTGTCATCGGAAATCTCTTATTTTCATTTTTCTATTTTTAAAACTATATCCATATGACTCAGTTATATTTTTATATATAATATGTGCAGGAAAAATCACTATTGCATTAAAACTACTAGCTGACATGACCACTTGCTTTTAAATATTTATATTTTATAATTACTATGTCAAATTTAAAATGAATCCTTATTGGGATTTTGATTGTTACTGTATTAGATCTATAAATTTACTTGAGTTGCAGTATCTTTTATTTATTTACTGTATTAAATTTAACAAATCAAAATTAGTTTCTTTATAATGTTCTCCAGTCTTCTTTTACTAATGTTCACAATTTGTTGATGAATTTTCTTTTAACATTTATATGTTTTTATATATGCATGTATATATAGTTACATGCATTAAAGTGAAATTTTTAATGTGTGATGGTGTAAAACTATTAAAATACTTTTATAATTTATAATTGAATGAACACACAATGATTAATGCCTTTCATATAGTTTAGTACTTTTGTTACAGTACTGGAGGTATGATACCAAATGTAGATTTATCCGACAACTTTCAATAGCTTTGAACTCAGGATTTTCTAGACGTCTATTTTGTTATTTATGAAATTTTAAGAAAATTTTATTTTGAAGCCATATTTTTCAGGTTTAAAATATTTTGTGAGGCTATTAATAATCAAAGCCATAAGCTCTATGTATATTGGGCCTTGTGAGAAACAACTACCTTATAGTTTGGTGTATGCGACTTTGGAATCAGTGGATAAGTATAGTGCTATGCAAATTTCTATATACCCAGAATTGTTGGGTTGGAATAAATTATATTTATTTCACATTTATAACTTAATTAAATTGGATCCAAAAAGAACATGTGTAAAATATCTTCCATATTCAAAGCATATTGCTAAGCTTCAGAAACATGAGGATTATAAAAATACAGACTTAGGCTACCTCTACATTCTGGTTCTGAGTTATAAAACTATGTGATATATCACTGCTAGACTCTTTTTTTTTTTTTTTTTTTTTTTTTTTTTTTAATATAATTTTATTTTTTTAATGGGGTGACATCAATAAATCAGGATACATATATTCAAAGATAACAAGTCCAGGTTATCTTGTCGTTCAATTATGTTGCATACCCACCACCCAAAGTCAGATTGTCCTCTGTCACCTTCTATCTTGTTTTCTTTGTGCCCCTCCCCACCCCCTATCCCTCTCCCATTCCCCCCTCCCCCCCCGTAACCACCACACTCTTATAAATGTCTCTTAGTTTCACTATTATGTCCCACCTACGTATGGAATAATACAGTTCCTGTTTTTTTCTGATTTACTTATTTCGCTTCGTATCATGTTATCAAGATCCCACCATTTTGCTGTAAATGTTCCGATGTCATCATTTCTTATGGCTGAGTAGTATTCCATAGTGTATATGTGCCACATCTTCTTTATCCAGTCATCTATTGATGGGCTTTTTGGTTGTTTCCATGTCCTGGCCACTGTGAACAATGCTGCAATAAACATGGGGCTGCATGTGTCTTTACGTATCAATGTTTCTGAGTTTTTGGGATATATACCCAGTAGAGGGATTGCTGGGTCATAAGGTAGTTCTATTTTCAGTTTTTTGAGGAACCACCATACTTTCTTCCATAATGGTTGTACTACTTTACATTCCCACCAACAGTGTATGAGGGTTCCTTTTTCTCCACAGCCTCTCCAACATTTGCTGTTACCTGACTTGCTAATAACAGCTAATCGAACAGGTGTGAGGTGGTATCTCATTGCCGTTTTGATTTGCATTTCTCTAATAGCTAAAGAAGATGAGCATCTTTTCATATATCTGTTGGCCATTTGTATTTCTTCCTGGGAGAAGTGTCTATTCATATCCTCTTCCCATTTTTTTATTGGATTGTTTGTTTGTTTGTTGTTGAGTTTTATGAGTTCTTTGTATATTTTGGATATTAGGCCCTTATCTGAGCTGTTGTTTGAAAAAATCATTTCCCATTTAGTTGGCTTTCTGTTTATTTTGTTATCAGTTTCTCTTGCTGAGCAAAAACTTCTTAGTCTGATGTAGTCCCATTCATTAATTTTTGCCTTCACTTCTCTTGCCATTGGAGTCAAATTCATAAAATGCTCTTTAAAACCCAGGTCCCTGAGTTGAGTACCTATGTCTTCTTCTATGTACTTAATTGTTTCAGGTCTTATGTTTAGATCTTTGATCCATTTTGAGTTAATTTTTGTACAGGGGGAGAGACTGTAGTCCAGTTTCATTCTTTTGCATGTGGCTTTCCAGTTTTCCCAGCACCATTTATTGAAGAGGCTTTCTTTTCTCCATTGTGTGTTGTTGGCCCCTTTATCAAAAATTATTTGACTATATATATGTGGTTTTATTTCTGGACTTTCTATTCTGTTCCATTGGTCTGAGTGTCTATTTTTCTGCCAATACCATGCTGTTTTGATTGTCGTGGCCCTATAATAGAGTTTGAAGTCAGGTATTGAAATGCCCCCAGCTTCATTCTTTTTCTTTAGGATTGCTTTGGCTATTCGGGGTTTTTTATAGTTCCATATAAATCTGATGATTTTTTGCTCTATTTCTTTAAAAAATGTCATTGGAAGTTTGATGGGAATTGCATTAAATTTGTATATTGCTTTGGGTAATATAGCCATCTTGATTATATTTATTCTTCCTAGCCAAGAACAAGGTATATTCTTCCATCTCATTATATCTTTTTCGATTTCCCTTAACAATGGTTTATAGTTTTCATTATATAAGTCCTTTACATTCTTTGTTATGTTTATTCCTAAGTATTTTATTTTTTTTGTTGCAATCGTGAAGGGGATTGTTCTTTTGAGTTCCTTCTCAGTTGTTTCATTGTTGGCATATAGAAAGGCTATTGACTTCTGTATGTTAATTTTGTATCCTGCGACCTTACTGTATTGGCTTATTGTTTCTAGTAGTCTTTTTGTGGATTCTTTGGGGTTTTCGATGTATAGTATCATATCATCTGCAAAAAGTGATACCTTTACTTCTTCTTTTCCGATATGGATGCCTTTTATTTCTTTGTCTTGTCTGATTGCTCTGGCTAGAACCTCTAGTACCACATTAAATAAGAGTGGAGAGAGTGGACAACCCTGTCTTGTTCCTGATTTAAGGGGGAAAGCCTTCAGTTTAGTGCCATTTAATATGATGTTAGCTGATGGTTTATCATATATGGCCTTTATCATGTTGAGATATTTTCCTTCTATACCCATTTTGTTGAGAGTCTTAAACATAAAATTGTGTTGTATTTTATCAAAAGCCTTTTCTGCGTCTATTGATAAGATCATGTGGTTTTTGTTCTTTGTTTTGTTGATATGGTGTATTACATTAACCGTTTTACGTATGTTGAACCATCCTTGAGATTCTGGGATGAATCCCACTTGATCATGATGTATTATTTTTTTAATATGTTGTTGTATTCGATTTGCTAGTATTTTGTTTAGTATTTTAGCATCTGTATTCATTAGAGATATTGGTCTGTAGTTTTCTTTTTTTGTGCCATCCTTGCCTGGTTTTGGTATGAGGGTTATGTTGGCTTCGTAAAATGTGTTTGGAAGTATTGCTTCTTCTTCAATTTTTTGGAAGACTTTGAGTAGAATAGGAACCAAGTCTTCTTTGAATGTTTGATAAAATTCGCTGGTATAGCCGTCTGGGCCTGGACTTTTATTTTTGGGGAGGTTTTTAATGGTTTTTTCTATTTCTTCTCTACTGATAGGTCTGTTTAGGCTTTCTGCTTCTTCTTGACTCAGTCTAGGAAGGTTGTATTTTTCTAGGAATATATCCATTTCTTCTAGGTTGTTGAATTTAGTGGCATAAAGTTTTTCATAGTATTCTACAATAATTCTTTGTATATCTACGGTGTCCGTGGTGATTTCTCCTCTTTCATTTTGGATTTTGTTTATATGAGTTCTTTCTCTTTTTTCCTTGGTAAGTCTTGCCAAGGGTTTGTCAATTTTGTTGATCTTTTCAAAGAACCAGCTCCTTGTTCTATTAATTTTTTCTATAGTTTTTCTGTTCTCTAATTCATTTATCTCTGCTCTGATTTTTATTATCTCCTTTCTTCGGCTGGTTTTGGGTTGTCTTTGTTCTTCTTTTTCTAGTTCCTTAAGGTGGGAAGTTAAGTGGTTCACTTGGGCTCTCTCTTGTTTGTTCATATATGCCTGAAGTGATATGAACTTCCCTCTTATCACTGCTTTTGCTGCATCCCATAGATTCTGATATGTCGTATTGTCATTTTCATTAGTCTGTATATATCTTTTGATCTCTGCACTTATTTCTTCTTTGACCCATTCATTTTTTAAAAGTATGTTGTTTAGTTTCCACATTTTTGTGGGATTTTTTTCCTCTTTTTTGCAGTTGAATTCTAGTTTCAAGGCTTTATGATCAGAAAATATGCTTGGTACAACTTCAATTTTTCTGAATTTGCTGATGTTGTTTTTGTGGCCCAACATATGGTCAATTCTTGAGAATGATCCATGTACACTGGAGAAAAATGTATACTCAGTCACTTTGGGATGAAATGTCCTGTAGATGTCTATCATATCCAGGTGCTCTAGTGTTTTGTTTAAGGCCACTATGTCTTTGTTGATTCTCTGTTTGGATGACCGATCTAGAGCCGTCAGCGGTGTATTGAGGTCTCCAAGTATGATTGTGTTTTTGTCAGTTTTTGTTTTAAGATCAATAAGTAGCTGTCTTATATATTTTGGTGCTCCTTGGTTTGGTGCATATATATTAAGAATTGTTATGTCTTCTTGATTCAGTGTCCCCTTAGCCATTATGAAATGGCCATTTTTGTCTCTGAGTACTTTTCCTGCCTTGTAGTCAGCATTATCCGATATGAGTATTGCTACACCTGCTTTTTTTTGGATGTTATTTGCTTGGAGTATTGTTTTCCAGCCTTTCACTTTGAATTTGTTTTTATCCTTGTTACTTAGATGAGTTTCCTGTAGGCAGCATACAGTTGGATTTTCTTTTTTAATCCATTCTGCTACTCTGTGCCTTTTTATTGGTGAGTTTAATCCGTTTACATTTAGTGTAATTATTGATACTTGTGGGTTCCCTATTGCCATTTTATATCTTGCTTTCTGTTAGTTTTGTGTCTTGTTTGATCCTTCTCTTTTGTTTTTCTATCTTTTGTTTTTATTTGGTTGTATTCCATACATCTTTCCACTGTTGCTATCTTTTTTATCTCATGTGCTTCTGTGGTGGTTTTTTCAATGGTGGTTACCTTTGAATAATGAAAAGGGTCCCTACCCTGTTCATTGTAGCGAACTATTTTGTGAGTACTTTTGCACTCCATCGTCCTTTGCTACTGTTAATCTCCATCTTCTCCCCCTCTTTCTTTTTGTTGTTGTCACAGTTTAAATTTGGTTTTATTGTGTTCTTCTTGGAGCTTTTACTTGTGGCTCTGTTTTTTTTTTGTTCTTTGTATCTGATTGGAGAACCCCCTTTAGTAATTCCTGGAGTGGGGGTTTTCTGATGATAAATTCCCTCATCTTTTCTGTATCTGTGAATGTTTTTATTTCTCCTTCATATTTGAAGGATAGCTTTGATGGGTATAGTATTCGTGGCTGAAAGTTCCTCTCTTTCAGGACTTTAAATATTGGGGTCCATTCTCTTCTAGCTTGTAGAGTTTCTGCTGAGAAATCTGATGATAATCTAATGGGCCTTCCTTTATATGTTGTATTCTTCTTTTCCCTGGCTGCCTTGAGAATTTTTTCTTTGCTGTTGGTTTGTGTCAATTTCATTATGATATGCCTTGGAGTAGGTTTGTTGGGGTTAAGAAAACTTGGAGTTCTGTTTGCTTCTTGAACTTGAGGCTTTAGTTCTTTCCACAGGCTTGGGAAGTTCTCATCTATTATTTGTTTGAGTATGTTCTCCATTCCATTTTCTCTCTCTTCTCCCTCTGATATACCTATTATTCTTATGTTATTCTTTTTGATGGAGTCAGATAATTCTTGTAGGGCTATCTCATTTTTTTTAATTTTTGAGTCTCTTTCTTCTTCTCTCTGTTGTGCCTCAAGTTGCTTGTCTTCTATTTCACTAATCCTCTCTTCTACCTGACCTGTTCTATTAGCTAAGCTTGTTACTTCGTTTTTCAGCTCTTGAATTGAGTTTTTCATCTCTGTTTGATTTGTTTTTATAGTTTCAATTTCCTTGGACATATATTCTTTGTGTTCATTGAGTTGTTTTCTGAGCTCCCTAAATTGCCTTTCTGTGTTTTCTTGTATATCTCGGAGGATTTTTAGGATTTCTATCTTGAATTCTCTGTCATTTAGCTCCAAGGTTTCCAATATATTAAATTTTTTCTCCATAGATTTTTCCTCATCTAGCTGTGTTACCTCTCTTTCTTTTGTATCCATGATATTCGATTTTCTCTTCCTTAATGGCATCTGAGGGTGGTTTTGTTGATAGTATTAATGAGATTTAATAAAGAATAAAAAGTTTAAAAAAAAATAATAAAAAAAATCGAAAAAAGTTGTTTTTTTTTTTTAAAAAAAAATTAAGAATGAAATAAAGAAAAATAAAATAAAATAAAAATTAAAAAAAAAAAATTAAAAAAAAAAAAAAAAAAAAAAAAAAAAAAAAAAAAGGAAATTATTCCCCCCCTCCTTTTTTCCTCTCCTCTCCTCTCCCCTCTTTCTTGTTAAAATCTTGTGGTGGACTGTGAATTATAACAAACAATGCCTGTGATGGAGGGCCTGAATTGGGGAAAAGTAATAAAGGGGCAAACAAAACAAACAAAAAAAAAAATGAAAAAAGAAGAAAAAAAAGAAAAAAAAAAAAAAAAAAAAAAAAAAAAAGAGCGTATGGACCCACAAAAAGCAAATAAGGAAAAAATTTGGGTCAAGAATAAAATGATTTGCTTTTAGGTGTTGGTTGTCTAAGAGTTATGATGAGAGGATTAAGAGGAAAACGGAAAAATGGGGGGACAAATTAAAAAATTACTATTGTATTTAGTGGAACAAGAACTAGATAATATGGAGAGCCAGGGATGGGAGCACTGCTAGTGAGTTAAAAAGGTGAAGTAAAAACCCCCCAGAATGCCACAAACATAAGTTTGAGTCCCAGATAAGATAATTTGTTTGTTATTGAGGTTTGAGTGAGAGATGTAAAGGAGAAAGGAAGAAACTAATATAGAGGGAGAAAAGAAAGAGAGAGCGAGAGAAAAAAAAGAGGGAACCACTAAAAGAAGAAAAAAGAAAGGGGAGAGAGAGAGAGAGTTAAGGGTTTTGGAGTGCAACCCTCATAGAGAGAAAGGAAGAGAAGAGAAAAGATAATGGGAGATGTAACACTTATGGGTAGTGTAGTTCAAGGAGAGGAGAGAGTAAGACCGGTAGAGAGTTAATCGGCCAAATTGGAGGAGGAAAAAAAAAGTATCAAGAATGAAGATAAGAGAAACAAACGAACAAATATAATAAAATGGGATAGGTTATAAAGTCTGCAGATTATTCTTGATTTTGAGAGGTTATCTTCTTGCTTTTTCTTTTCTCTCCCTCTTCCTGGTCGGTGACTCTGTACCCCGGGTTTTGCCCCTTTGCCACGCTCAGGTGGAGGTTTGCAGTTGATAAGTCTCTATGGCAATGTCATGTATTGTGCTTTAGTCTCGTTGGCAGTCTAGGCTATTAGCATTTATAGGCTCCGACAGTGAGAGAGTCCGTGTTCCTAGAGCCTTTCTCCTAGTCTTTCCTTCTTCAATTAGTAGCCTGATAATCCAGCTATGGGGTTGCTGCTGCCTCTGCCTGGATAGTAAGAGGCTCAAAGAGCTGGCAACTCCCCACTCTATTTCCACTCAGCACAGGGCTCTGGGTAAGGCTCAGTCAGTCAGAGCTGCTAGCATAATCAGGCGGGCTTTCCGGCCATTCAAAGACCTCTGGCTCTGCCACTCTGTCCGGTAACACAAGCGGGTGCCCACTTCCGGGGCGCTTGGAGGAAACTCTCACTCACTGGCTGCGCGCGCAGACCAGGATATCCGGCCAGCAGTCTCACGCTCTGAGTGAAACCCCCAACCGCAGGGAAAAGTTGCAGCGTTGGAATTGAGTCTCACTCCGTCCCCCTGCGCGGCTTTTGCAAGGCGCTGGGGCGGCCCGAGATTCCGCTTTCGGCCCACACAAAGGCCCCTGACTCTGCTCCTCTATGCGATAACACGAGCGCGCACTGCCGGGGCACTCGGAGGAATCGCTCACTCCTTATCTGCGCGCGCAAACCAGGATATGAAACACCCTCCGGCACGGAAAATCTCCACCGTTGGAATTAGTTCTCACTCCCTCCCATGCGTGGCTTTCCCAGGGCGCTGGGGCTGCCCAGAGACTCTGCCCTCGGCCCACAGAAAGGCCTCTGACCCTGCCTCTCCGTGAGGCAACACGGGCACTGACTCCCGGGGCCTAGGAAGTAATCTCTCGCCCACTAACTGCGCACCAGCCAGGAGACCGGGTAAAAATGGCCGCGCCGCTTGTCTTTCTTTGTTTGGGTTTGGCGCGAGTATTAGCTTGTATTGCCCGGGTTGCCACAGGATCAGATTTTCCTCGGCTTGGATCTCCGTGCCACAGCCTGGTTCGGCCGTTTGTTTCGCGGCCTCGATGTATTCACCCCCTTTGCCCGCCTCAGTTTCTATATTCACAGTTACCAGAGAAAGCCGCCCTGTTTAGGTTAGTGAGGAAGGCGGAGCATTTCTTACTCCCTATTTCCTTCGGGGTTTGGTTATATATTTAGCCAATTTTTCACTCAATCATACCTTTGGGTGTATTGCGAAGCATCTGGAAGCTCCAAGTATAGGTTTTTCTGTTTCTGGTTGAAGATCTTGTTGAGTTTTGGGGGAGATTTATCGGTATCGCTTCCTACCCCGCCATTACTCTGACGTCATCTTCTAGACTCTTAAATAGATTGTTTTACTTGCAATTATCTTATACTTCTAAGATTATTTAATTTTCAGTTTGTCTAGATTTTGAATTGATCTTGCATTCAGGTTTTATCTAACTTTTTTTTTTTTTTGTATTTTTCTGAGGGAGGCAGAGAGACAGACTCCTACATGCATCTGACTGGGATCCACCCGGCATGCCCACCAGGGGGCGATGCTCTGCCCATCTGGGCTGTTGCTTTGTTGCAACCAGAGCCATTCTAGCACCTGAGGCAGAGGCCATGGAGCCATCCTCAGCACCTGTGCCAACTTTGCTCCAGTGGAGCCTTAGCTGCGGGACAGGAAGAGAGAGACAGAGAGAAAGGAGAGGGGAAAGGGTGGAGTAGCACATGGGCACTTCTCCTATGTGCCCTGGCTGGGAATCAAACCTGGGACATCTACACGCCAGGCTGATACTCTACCACTGGGCCAACTGGCCAGGGCCTTTATCTAACATTGTATGTTGAAATTTTTACAGGAAGCAATTCCTTTTAAATTCATTAAATTTAGAATTCTGAGTAACATTAGGAAATTAAAATTAAGATGAATATGTTGGATACTTTAATTTTAAGTACTTTATACTAATTTCAAACCAGTTAAGTAAGATTTAAGTTGGGCAAAGAATTAGGAGAGGATTCAAGAATGAAGAGACTAGGAGAATGAAGCCTGCTTTAGGAAGTATAATTAAATTCAAATTCGTTTTCAACACTCCTGACAATAATAATCACTACCATTTATACAGTGTGTAGTAGATGCCAGATATTTCACATGTATAATGTCTAATTCTCATTAAAGTAATCATTTAAAGAAGGAAACAGGTAACATATTCAAGTTCATAATGTTAACATAGTAAAAAAAACAAAACAAGAAACTACATATGATGTCATGATGCTTTATTGGTTTGATTTACATCTTCCTGCTTCTCTTGGTTGCTTCTGTCCTGGTTATATATTTTAAAATTTTTAGAGTTTTCTTTGGCTAATAGATATAGATCACAGATGACTGTGTCTTTAACATTTTATTGTCATCTGTACAAATATCAATTAAGGGAAAGTTAAAGGTAGTTCAGAGTCCAAAGTTCTTGCCGGTAGTCTCAGGTTCTGCAGTCACCGACCATCCTCATGCTGCTGACGTGCGGGAATCCCCTCTGAGGACAAGAAGTGTCTGCAGACTGGCTGCGGCCACAACCCTGGCACCGGTGGTACTGCCTGTTGTTACCCCTGCTCCTGACACCGGTCCTGCCCTTTTACCAGCACTGTTGGCTTTGTGACTGAAGAATACGAAGTCTTGAATGCAGTATTATGTGGGAGGCATGTGGAGTTCATTCCTCCCCAGCATAACCACACGAGATGACCCCAAACACTTAAGGGTCCATGTGAATTTTCCTGATGATGCTGACTTGATCTTCATCTTGTTCATAGGAAGGAAAGGCATTCGCCTGGTAGGAAGACAGATGAGTGAAACAAAGAACAGAAAGGTCAGCTCCCTTCTATTCCTGTAGCTTAGTGGTTTTCAACCTTTTTCATCTCATGGTACACATAGACTAATTATTAACTTTCTGTGGCACCAAAAAATATGTTTTGCTGATCCAACAAAAAAAAAAATAGGTATAATTTCGGTTCATTATACTGGATGACTATTGTGTTGTTGGCTGTTGTAATTTTTTTAATTTGACAATCTAAGGGAAAAGAAGTCAGTGCCCCTGATAGTCAGGTATTGCAAGTTCTAAAAATTCTTGTGGGACACCAGTGTGCCTCTTGTGGTACACCAGTTGAAAATCGCTTATAATAAGAATTTTGAAGTCTCAAGTCCAATGTTGCATCTGATGCAACAGTATCTCCACAATGACTATAATAATCATTCCAGTTTTGCTTGAACACTTCTAGTACCAGAGAAAGCACTTTGATAACTCACCAGTAAATATCTACTCATACGCTGTTTAAAATAGACTTGTGTTAGAGTTTCTGCTGGTGAAGTAGCATGCACTTTGATATTATATAGCTACTAATAAATTGTGTGCGTGCACACAATATGTTGCATACAAAAAACTAGTA
This sequence comes from Saccopteryx leptura, assembly GCF_036850995.1. Taxonomy (NCBI): domain Eukaryota; kingdom Metazoa; phylum Chordata; class Mammalia; order Chiroptera; family Emballonuridae; genus Saccopteryx; species Saccopteryx leptura. The sequence continues at coordinate 297,916,872 of NC_089503.1, forward strand.
CATGGCAGTCATGGAGCGATGCCCACAACATGTCAGCGTGCTTGGGTGGAGTAGTGTATGTCCAAGCATAGGTTGGATGATGAGGATGCTGCAATCGCAATACAACATTGCATATGAAATTAAGAGTTGCTGAAAGGATCTGTGAAATACATACAGCCTTGGGGAACACTGGGGAAGCACTGGGAACCTCCCCAATTTGGCATGGCTTCCAAACGGAGGCTCATTTGGCTCTGAATACTTCCAAATACATTGCATTTTTAGATGTGCCTCAGTACCAAAAACTCTGCAAGAAATTTAGCTGTTCTCCCAAAACACCCTGGCCCCATCTTAATCTAGAGACTTTACAAAGACTTACCTCTTGGCTGTTTTCTTCCGTTAAGGCGGACAGATCCAGTGTGTCATCAGTGGGAATGGCATGGGTGCAGCTGTATGCCTCCACTGGTGGGTTTAGCATGTAAACAACTTTTTCCCAGTAAGCAAAAAGATTTCTTACATCTGAACGCAGGCACAGTTGAAGGTAAAAAGTGCGGCCAGTGACAAGCTTCAGGCAGAGCCGTTGTTTTTGAATGTTATGAATGGATAGCTTCACTAACCTCAAGGGAAGCAGCCTTCTTAGCTCTAAGCCCAGTGTAGACGTCTTTCTCATTTTCTGGGTAGCCAGCAGCAGGACATCAGGAAGTACGAGGTGGGGGCAGGTGCAAACGATGCCCACCGTGACCATTTGGACAGCGTTGTGCACGTCAATCACTTCTCCCCTTCTGCTGACCTGTATGAAGTCGCTCTCAAACATCGGCGCGGACTTGAACATACTATACTCCCCTTTGTACAGCTGTCGCTGCAGTTTCCCCATGGGGGTATTAAACATGCCCCTAGCAGGGCCGCTTTTGGTTGTGTAAGAGGGTAACAAGGAGTAGCTGCTCATGGCTCTCTTTTATAAAGACAACTCCTAGGGGCTCCTCCTCCCTTTCTCACCACTCCTCACGGATCGCCCTGTTTACCATGCCTCTCTAGCTGGTGGGCTAACGGTCTTCTGAAGGCTTTTCTTTTTTTTGTTCTTTTTTAAAAATCTCTGCGTGACCGAAGACAGGGGTGCTGATTACTAGCTTCCCAGGGTTGGCTATGATCGCTCCCTCACGAGACGGTGCACCCCCCGAGGTGTGCGGCTCTCCGGTCCCCTCAGATCTCGAGGTGCGCAGAAGTCCAGGCTTGCGGATATTGGTGTTCACTCCAGGAGGACTTCCGTTTCAGCCAGAAATACATCGGTTCGCTAAAACCTCTATTCTTTGATTCAACAACCTTAATAGTTGATCCTTATCTCACTATCTTTTCTTTTGGAAACCAATCTCCACCTACGCCCAAACCATGTGCGGGGCTGTTTTACTACCTCTCCTGACTATTGTGACCTGTGCCCATCACACACTCCTTTGTCTCCATTACCCAACAGCCCCTCCCTCATCGCAAGGATACTGACCTCTCCACTTCACCACACCTCCCTGCCTGCCACAGCTAAGCAGAACACCCCCTCCCACCAGGGCTCCATCTAAGAATCTTAATACATAATGGCAAACTGCTTTCAAAAAGAGGTAAATTTCTGTTATGTGTGAGTTTAAAATACCCATAGTCTCTTATCCAGCACTTCTGATTATAGACAATTAGAATTACTTGTAGAATTTACCTTAAAGAGAGAATTGGACAGCTCTGGCCGGTTGGCTCAGTGTTAGAGTGTCAGCCAGGGGTATAGAAGTCCTGGGTTCCATTCTGGCCAGGGCACACAGAGAAGCGCCCATCTATTTCTCCACTCTTCCCCCTCTCCTTCCTCTCTATCTCTCTCTTCCCCTCCCGCAGCCAAGGCTCCATTGGAGCAAAGTTGGCCCAGGTGCTGAGGACGGCTCCATGGCCTCTGCCTCAGGTGCTAGAATGGCTCCGGTTGCAGAGGAGCAATGCCCCAGTTGGGCAGAGCATCGCCCCCTAGTGGGCTTGCGGGTAGATCCGGGTTGGGTGCATGCAGGAGTCTGTCTCTGCTTTCCCACTTCTCAGTTCAGAAAAATAAAAAAAATTTTTTAAAAAAGAGAGAAGGAGAATTGGACAAGTTGGTAAACAGGTTAGTACAAGATGTTGTGCAAGGTTTCTTGTATCAAAAAAGAGAATAACCAAGAATAATATTTTACAGTAGAGATTTGGTTAAATAAATTATGGAACATTGTATGATAGAATAGTCTATCCATAAAAATGATTATGTAGTTTATATTTACCGAAATGAAAAGAAGTCCTTAACTTTTAAAGAAAAGATCAAAGCAAACATATTTCAAGCTAGCATGATACACATATTCCAACTTAGGTAAAATCATCTGTGTATGTGGTTTGGATTTTAAAATATGTTCAGTGAAACATTTAAAGTGCTTATCTTAATGTTGTGATTTTAATTGTTTTTTATACTTTCTGTTTTTATTAGGATAATTATTTCTGTTAGCAGTAAGAAAAAAGGCTGTTTTTACACATATATGCACACACATATATAGCCATAGTTTTTAAATTAAATTTATTAGGGTGACATTGGTTAGTAAAATCGATAGGTTTAAAGTGTACACTTCTATTATTATGATCTATACATAGCATTGTGTGTTCACCATCTCAAGTCCAATCTGCTTCCAACACCGTCTATCTGACCCTTTTACCTTATGTTAACTTCCCTCCCACCTCATTGCTCTGTGGTAACCACCACACTGTTGTCCGTGTCTATGAGTTTTGTTTGTTTGTCTGTCTTGTTTGTTTATTTGTTGCTTTGAGTTTTATATCCCACTTAAGAGTGAAATCATATGGTTCTTGACTTTTTCCATCTGACTTGTGTTGCTTAACATGTTATTCTCAAGATCTATCCATGTGGTCACAAATGACAGTATGTCATCTTTTCTCATGGCTGAGTAATATTCCATTATATAAATATATATGTACCATGTCTTGTTTATCCAATAATCTATCAAAGGACAGTTTGATTGTTTCCATGTCTTGTCCACCATGAATAATGCTGCAGTGAACATAGAAACACACATAGACACACACACAGACATACACACACACACAGTTGTCAACAAAATTTTATTCACTAGAATCTAGGCTAAAAGACCCTTCCCTCAGGGAACTGCATGCCCCTAGGCTCTGGCCCCTACTGTGATTGGACCCTAGGGGTTTATTTATATTTTTATGTGTAAATGTTTTCAAATTATTCGGGTAGATACCCAGAAAAGGGGTTGCTGGATCATCTGGTAACTCTATTCCTAATTTTTTGAGGAACCTCCATAATGTTTTCCATAGTGGCTGTTTCAGTTTACTTTCCCACCAGCAGTGAATGAGGATTCTTTTTTAACCACAACCTCTCCAACAATTATTAATACTCATCTTGTTGATAATAACCATTTTAACAGGGATGAGGTGGTATCTCCTTGTAGTTTTTATTTGCATTTCCCTAATAACCAGTGACGTTGAATATCTTTACATATATCTGTAGGCCATTTATTTGTCTTCTTGGGAGAAATGTCTGTTTAGGTCCTCTGCCCATTTTTTTAATTGGATTGTTTTTTTTTGTTGTTGTTGAGCTATATGAGTTCTTTATATATTTTGATTATTAACCCCTTATTCAAGGTGTTGCTTGCAAAAATGCTATCCCATTTGATTGGTGAGCTTTTTCGTTTGTTGATGCTTTCTTTTCCTGTGCAGAAGTTTTGTAGTTTGATAGGAGTCCCATTCATTTATTTTGCTTTTACTTCCCTTACCTTTGAGGTCAAATTCATAAAATACTCTCTAAAACCAAGGTTCTGATTTTAGTACCTATGCTTTCTTCTATGTAATTTAATGTTTCAAGTCCTATATTTAGGTCTTTGATCCATTTTGAATTAATTTTTGTGTACAATGACAAATAGCAGTTTAGTTTTATTCTTCTGCATGTGGCTTCCAATTTTCCTAACATCGTTTATTGAGGCTTTCTTTTTTCTCCACTGCATGTTTTTTGCTCCTTTGTCAAAGATTATTTGCTCATGTACATGTGGTTTTATTTCTGAGCTCTCAATTCAGTTTCATTGGTTTCTGTTTTTCTGCCAATTTCATGCTGTTTTGGTTATCATGGCTCTGCAGTGTAATTTGAAGTTAGGGAGTGTGATACCTCCAGCTTTGTTCTTTTTTCTCAGTATTACTTTGGCTATTTGAGGGTCTTCTGTGGTTCCATACAAATGTGATAGTTTTTTGTACTATTTTTTAAAGAAATGTCAATGGGATTTTGATGGGGGTTGCATCAGTCTATATATTGCTTTGGGTAAATAATATAGTCATTTTAAACTATATTGCTTCTTCTAACCCATGATCATGGAATATCTTTTCTTTTTTTGTGTCTTTTTCAATTTCTTTTAATAATGTCTTATAGTTTTTAGTGGATAGGTCCTTCACCTACTTTGTTAAGTTTATTCCTAGGTATTTTATTCTTTTTGTTGCAACTGCTAAAGGAATTTTTTTTTCATTTTTCCCCCTGAGATTTTATTGTTAGTATATAGGAATGCAGTGGATATTTGTATGTTGATTTTGTATCCTGCAATTTTACTGTAATTGTATATTGTTTCTAATAGTTCTTTGATGGAATCTTTAGGATTTTCTATATAAAGAATCATGTCATCTGCAAAAAGTGATGATTTTACTTCTTTATTCCTAGTTTGGATGCCTTTTATTTCTTTCTCTTTCCTGATTGCTGTAGCTTGAATTTACAGAACTATGTTGAATAATCATGGTGAGAGTAGGCTTCCTTATCTTATTCCTGATCTTTAAGGAAAAGCTTTCAGTTTTCACCATTGGGTATCATATTAGCTGAGGTTTGGAAAGTTCTCATCAACTATTTATTTGAATAGGTTCACTGTTCCCTTGTTCCTTTCTTCTCCTTGTGGTATACCCATTATTCTTATATTGCTTTATCTGATGGAGTCAGATAGTTCTTGTAGAGTTCTTTCATATCTTTTACTTTGAAGTCTCTGTCTTCCATCTGTGTCATTTCTAGATTACTACCTTTAATATCACTAAATCTTTCCTCCATATGGTAAGTTATATTTCCTAAACTCTATAGGTAATTCTTCATCTCTTTTACAGAGTTCTTCAGCTCCAGAATTTTTGTTTGGTTGGTCATTTTTTAAAAAGTTTTTATCTCTTTGGTAAAATACTTACTTTTGTTTATTGATTTTATTTCTGAGTTTATTGAACTGACTATCTGTGTTTCTTGTATCTCATTGAATTTTTTTCAGAACTGCAATCTTGAATTCTCTGCCATTTAAATCACATATTTCCATATCTTTAAATTTAGTCTCTGGAGATTTTTCATTTTCTTTCTGAGCTGCCTCATTACCTTGGTTATTTATGGTATATGATGAATTCTTTTTCTACCTAGGCATCTGTGGGAATAAAACCTAATATTTTTTAAAGAGTCACATTTCTTTATTTAGAAGGTTAAAAAGTTTTTTGTTTTTCAGTAGGTGGCACTGAAGCATAAGTTTCTTCCTTGGTTTCTTTTGCACTGATCGGGCTTCTCAGATCTTTGTGGGGCAGTTGAAAATGCCCTGTATTCCCTGGAGAGTTGAGTGGCTCTTCTGTAACCAGATCACTTCAGGGCACAACTCCCAAGGAGATTTTGTGGGCACTGGGGTTCTGAGCCCGTGACATCTTAGTGCTTCCCCCTGTAACCAGACTGCCAACCATGCAGCCACCATACGTGAGGCAATGGGAGCTGGGAGAGGCCGGCTGGTGCATTTGTGCCTTTGTTCTTTCAGTAATGGTGACTGCCATAGCTCAGCTGCCTCACCTCTGTATCTTCACCCCTGTCATTGGGATTAGCTGAAGGATGCACCTGCCACTCAGGAAAAAAAAAATGCGTCTGCCTTTTCAGTCTTCAGGGCTGCAGATAATGGATAGCTCAGCACTCACTGCTACAGCTTCTTTTGGGGCATGCTGCTATCTGTGAGAAGGGGAGGAGAGGCAGCCAGGCTCCATGGCTTTGTTTTCCTGCTTGTATTGGCAGCCATCAGACAACCACAGTCATACTTATTCTTTCCATCTCTTCCCCAGTCACTGGCCTCAGCTGCAGCACATATGAACCACTGAGGCAGGAATGATCACTGTATCTTTTCGGTCCCCTGGGACTCTAGAGATTGCAAACAATAACCTGATTCTTTCCCTCTCCTGGGACTCAGTGAGCTCTGGGCTGTGTCTCTGGCATCCATCTCGGCTGCTTTCCCTTCCCCCTCCACTGTTCACTCTGACTCACCTACCTTCAGATGTTTCAATGTGCAGATCTCTCAGCCATGTCATATGTTGAGCAGAAATTATTTATTGAATTCTAGAAGCTCAACTTGTTGCAACTTCAAGGGTAGAGACCAGGGAACCTCTCATACCGCCTTCCTCTTGATGTCAGCCTAAAGTTATAGTTTTTGAGTCTTAAGTTTGTTCTATAGCTCAAAAAAACACACTATTCTTCCCTTAATATTAAGATATCTGGTTATTTATGGTAATGTGAGTAGTTTTCCTTTATTTACTGAAAGGTCTACTCACATATCAATAGCAATTCTTACTGGCCTGTTCAAAGTCCTTGTATCATAATTTCTAATTTATATCTACATTACTTATTATATAGTTAGTAAAAACTAACATTTTAAACAAACTAACATTTTAAAGGCATTAAAGTGGTTTTTGTGGGATTTTTTTGAAGAAATAGGTAACATTGGGCACAGTATAACTTAATTTAGGTGCTTAAAAAATAAAAGAGATACCAATTTGCATAAAAGCATGTTTATGTCATGCACATTTATTAACAGATATTTATCTTAGGTTTCCATTAAAGCAGTGAGTTAATTGCCTTGTATCCAGGGAAATCAGAAACTATTTTACTGAGAGGACTTATGGACTTTCAGTTTTTTCCAATCTAGTCATTAGACCAACAGCAGTAGAATGTCTGTTCTGTGGCCTGATAACCATCAATGTGTAGCATTCTGGCAAGTATGTCTCTATTTTCATGAATCTGATGAAGTTTATCTGAACTTCCTCTAGCTATTAAGAAGACTACCTTATTAGTATTTGCCTCAACACTTAAGAAACTTAGGTGGCTAAATAAAAATCTACCTGAAACTGAGAATAAGAATTTTTTAAAATGTAAACTTGGCAGTTCTCTGTATGCTTGCTCTCAGAACAAATTTCCATATAATTAGTCATTAGATGTTCTTAAAATAAGTTTATGCGGAGATTCCAAGATGGCAGCAGAATAGGCAGACATACAAACTGCCACCTCACAGGACCAAACTGGATTATAAATTAATTTAAGAACAATCATCATTAAAACCAACTTTGGACTAAAAGAACAGGACATGTTCTAAAACCAGTAGCCACGGCCACCATCACAGCAGCCTGGTCTGTGCAGGTTCGCATAGGTTTCGGACAGACAGTAATGAAACAACGGAGCCAAGAACTGGTAGGCCATTTGCTTTAATCCTAGTTTGCACCCAGTGGGCAAGAAATACACACAGTGGGAAAACACTTCCCATTCCATTTAGGGCTCCCAAAACCACTGACTTATCCGAGTTTCCTAGAATCAAAGGTTTCTAGCTCACCAGACTTATTCACCTCTGTTCCCCATCTCCTCCTCTCTGCACAAACTCTGCATAAACTGGCTTCTCCTTCAGTATTATGCCATCTTGGCTGCTTCTCTCCTCTCCTCCATGTGGCCTTTCTCTGCTCTCCTCTCTGCTCTCCATCTAGAACGTAATCATTCTTCCCTTTAAAACCTTTTGGGGCGAAAGCCCTCCCCCAACACATATTAACATAATCACACCCATCCCAAGCAATCACCTGGGTGGCGGGCTTCCATGTGTATAGCACCACCTTTAACAAAGTGAGCATAATATATTTTATCTGCCCAACACACGTAAACCAAGGAGCACAGAAGAAACCACACAGAGACTGGTAGGAACTGCGAGGACATGGTGGGGGCTCCCCCACTCCCAGGAGCGAAGAATGGCTGAGGGTCCAGAGGGATTCTCATTGTGGGGAGAGAGACCCTGAGAGGCGGGGGTCCTATATCCCAGGACCAGGCCCCAGCCTAGAGACCCAGAGAGGGAAGGAAACAGCTTCACAGCATTGAGTGGGGAGAAGAGCAGGATTTCTGTCTGCAGGAAACGGCTTGCAAAGAGGTTGCAGCCTTAAAGGGCCAGCGCAGAAAATTTCACTCACAGCCACTTACCTAAGGCTCTGGGGATTAGAAGAGCTGAGAGGACTGGTCTTGCATGAGGTGGGTGGGGGGATGGTGGCACAGGGACATAAACGGTGATGGGGAGAAGAATACCTGTGCTGAGTCATTCTCCAATACTGAGGCAGCCATAGCAGGAGGAGGGGCACTCCCTTTGTCCAGTACAAGCCTAGCATAAGGCCAATTGACCCACCTCCAGAAAGCTCTCCAGCTCAGCTCCAATCAGCGCAAAAGGCCGTTCGGAAAGGAGGAAGTAAAGGGAAGGGTCAGTGACTCAGATTTCCAGGGAGATCTGAGCTACACCTCCCCCTTCTGATATGGAGAACACACTCTGCCCTGGAGAGTAACTGGGCAGACCACACCTTCTGGTTTTCAGAGGTCACACCACATTCCTGTGGATTTCCCATACAGAAAAATAAATAAATAAATAAATAAATAAATAAATAAATAAATAAGGCCTGGATAGAGTTTCATGAATCAACAAGAGAAATCCACAGAGAAAGAACTGAATGAGATGAAAGTAACCAAATTACCAGATGCAGAGTTTAAAATAATGATTCCTTAAGGATTTCAGAGCTACAATGGATGGACTTAATGAGCACCTAAATAAAGAAATTGCAAGCATCAAAAAAGACATTGAAATCACAGAAAAGAATCAATCGAAAATGACAATTACAATATCAGAAATGAAAACTACACTAGAAGGAATCAACAGTAGGCTGGATGAAACAGAGGATCAAAAAAGCAACTTAGAGGACAAGATAAATAAAAACACAGAAACAGAGCAGCAAAAAGAAAAGAGGCTAAAAAATTCTGAGAAAATTATAAGAGAACTCTATTACAGTATTAAGAGAAATAACATCTGCATCATAGGGGTTCCTGAAGGAGATGAGAAAGAACAAGGGATAGAGAACCTGTTTGAAGAAATCATAGCTGAGAACTTTTCTAAACTTATGAAGGAAAAAGTCACACAAATTCAAAAAGCACAGAGAGTTCCGGTAAAGAGGTACCCAATAAGGCCTACATTAAGACACATCATAATTAAAATACCAAAGTTAAGAGATAAAGAAAAAATACTAAAAGCAGCAAGAGAAAAGAAGTCTATTACCTATAGAGGAGCCCCCATAAGGATGACATCCAACTTTTCAACAGAAACACTTGAGTCAAGAAGGATATGGCAAGAAATATTCAAAGTAATGCAAAACAAGAGCCTACAATCAAGACTTCTTTATTCAGCAAGATTATCAATTATTGTTTAAAACTGAAGGAGAAATAAAAAGCTTTCCAGACAAAAAAACAAAAACAAAAAAAACCCTCAAGGAATTCATTACAACCAAACCAGTACTGAAGGAAATGTTAAGAGGCTTGCTGTAAAAAGAGCAAAGGAAAAAAGAAATAGAGTAAAAGAGGATTATAGATTTAAAGAATAAAATGGCAATAAACAACTACATATTAATAATAACCTTAATTGTAAATGGATTAAATGCTCCAATCAAAAGACATAGGATAGCAGCATGGATAAGAAAACAGGACCCATACATTTGCTTGTCTACAAGAAACCCACCTCAGAACAAAACATACACATAAACTGAGAGTAAAGGGATGGAAAAAATATTTCACACAAATGGAAAGGAAAAAAAGCTGGGGTAGCAATACTAATATCTGACAAAATAAACTTAAAAAAAGGCTATAGTAAGAGATAAAGAAGGTCACTACATAATGATAAAAGGAGCATTACAGTAGGAAAATATAACTATTATAAATATATATGCACCTAATATAGGAGCACCTAAATATATAAAACAGATTTTGATAGACAAAAAGGGTGAGATCTACAGCAATACTATAATAGTAGGGGATTTTAATACCTCACTAACATCAATGGATAGAAACTCCAGACAGAAAATGAACAAAGAAACAGCCACCTTAAATGATACTCTAGATCAGGGGTAGTCAACATTTTCATACCTACCGCCCACTTTTGTATCTCTGTTAGTAGTAAAATTTTCTGGCTGCCCACCGGTTTCACAGTAATGGTGATTTATAAAGTAAGGAAGTAACTTTACTTTATAAAATTTATAAAGCAGAGTTACGGCAAGTTAAAGCATATAATAATAATTACTTACCAAGTGCTTTATGTCGGATTTTCGCTGTTTGGTAGAATAAATCTTTATAAAACAACCTACTATAGTTAAATCTATCTTTTTATTTATACTTTGGTTGCTCCACTACCACCCACCATGAAAGCTGGAAAGCCCACTATTGACCAGGTTGACTACTGCACTAGATCAACTGGATTTAATAGATATCTTTAGAACCTTTCACCCCAATGCAGCAGAATATACATTCTTTTCAAGTGCTCATGATACATTTTCCAGGATAGACCACGTTAGGACACAAAACAAGTCTTAATAAATTTAAGACGATTGAAATCATATCTAGCATCTTCTCTGATCACATGGCATGAAACTAGAAATCAACTACAATAGAAAAACAAAAACATTCAAACACTTGGAGACTAAATAGCATGCTATTAAATAATGAATGGGTTAACAATGAGATCAAGAAAGAAATCAAAAACTTCCTTGAAACAAATGAAAATGAACATAAAACAACTCAAAATTTATCGGACACAGCAAAAACAGTACTGAGAGGGAAGGTTCATAGCATTACAATATACCTTAAGAAGCAAGAAAAAACTCAAATTAACAATTTAACCCTGCACCTAAAAGAACTAGAAAAAGAACAGCAAGTAAAGTCCAGAGGTAGTAGAAGGAAGGAAATAATAAAGATCAGCGTGGAAATAAATGACATAGAGGCAAGAAAAATGATTCAGAAGATCAATGAAACTAAGAGCTGGTTCTTTGAAAAGGTAAACAAAATTGATGAACCTTTAACCAGACTCACCAAGAAAAAAAGAGAGAGGACTCAAATAAATAAAAATTAGAAATGATAGTGGAGAAGTAACAACTGACACAGCAAAAATTCAAAGAATTATAAGAAAATACTATCAAGCACTGTATGCCAAAAAATTGGACAACCTACATGAAAAGGATAAATTCCTTGAAACATATAATCATTCAAAAATCAATCTGGAAGAATCAGAAAACCTAAACAGACTGATTACAACAAATGAGATGGAAACAGTTATCAAAAAACTTCCAACAAACAAAAGTCCTGGGCCTGATGGCTTCACAGGTGAATATTACCAAATATTCATAAAAAACTAACTCCTATCCTCAAGCTATTTCAAAAAATTCAAGAGGAGGGAAAACTTCCAAACTTCTTTTATGAGGAGAACATAATCCTCATTGCACAACCAGGCAAAGACACTACAAAAAAAGAAAACTATAGGCCAGTATCCCTGATGAACTTAGATGCTAAAATTCTCAACAAAATAATAGCAAATTGGATCCAGCAATACATGAAAAAAAATCATACATCATGATTAAGTGGGATTTATTCTGGGAAGGCGAGGCTGGTACAATATTTGCAAATCAGTCAACGTGATTAATCACATAAACAAAAGGAAGGATAAAAACCACATGATAATATTAGTAGATATAGAAAAAGCATTTGATAAAATTGAGCACCCATTTATGATCAAAACTCTCAGCAAAGTGGGAATACACGGAACATACCTCAACATGATAAAGGTCATCTATGACACACCCACAGCCAACATCATATTCAATGGGCAAAAATTAAAAGCAATCCCCTTAAGAACAGGAACAAGGCAGGGGTGCCTCCTTTCACCACTCTTTTAAAAAAATTATTTATTAAATTTAATGAGCTGACAATAAATCAGGGTACATATGTTCAAAGAAAACATCTCCAGGTTATCTTGTCATTCAATTATGTTGCATACCCATCACCCAAAGTCAAATTGTCCTCTGTCACCTTCTATCTGGTTTTCTTTGTGCCACTCCCCTCCGACTCCCCCCCAACCACCACACTCTTATCCATGTCTCTGTCTCGTTTTTATGTCCCAGCTATCTATGGAATCATGCAGTTCTTAGTTTTTTTCTGATTTACTTATTTCACTCCATGTAATCTTATCAAGATCCGTCCATTTTGTTGTAAATAATTCGATGTCATCATTTCTTATGGCTGAGTAGTATTCCATAGTATATATGTACCACATCTTCTTTATCCATTCATCTATTGAAGGGCTTTTTGGTTGTTTCAATATCTTGGCCACTGTGAACAATGCTGCAGTGAACATGGGGCTGTATGTGTCTTTACATACCAGTGTTTTTTAGTTTTGGGGGTATATACCCCATAGAGGGATTGCTGGGTCATATGGTAGTTCTATTTTTAGTTTTTTGAGTAATAACCATACTTTCTTCCATAATGGTTGTATTACTTTACATTCCCACCAACAGTGAATGAGGGTTTCTTTTTCTCCACAGCCTCTCCAACATTTGCTATTACCTGTCTTGTTGATAATAGCTAATCTAACAGGTGTGAGGCGGTATCTTATTGTAGTTTTGATTTGTATTTCTCTAATAACTAATGAAGATGAGCATCTTTTCATATATCTGTTGGCCATTTGTATTTCTTCCTGGGAGAAGTGTCTATTCATGTCCTCTTCCCATTTTTTTATTGGATTGTTTGTTGTTGACTTTTATGAGTTCTTTGTATATTTTGGATATTAGGCCCTTATCTGAGCTGTTGTTTGAAAATATCATCTCCCATTTAGTTGGCTGTCTGTTTATTTTGTTGTCAGTTTCTCTTGCTGTGCAAAAACTTCTTAGTCTGATGTAGTCCCATTCATTTATCTTTGCCTTCACTTGGAGTCAAATTCATAAAATGCTCTTTAAAACCAAGGTCCATGAGCTTAGTATCTATGTTTCCTTCTATGTATTTTATTGTTTCAGGTCTTATATTTAGGTCTTTGATCCATTTTGAATTAATTTTAGTACAAGGGGACAAACTGTAGTCGAGTTTCATTCTTTTACATGTGGCTTTCCAGTTTTCCCAGCACCATTTGTTGAAGAGGCTTTCTTTTCTCCATTGTGTGTTGTTGGCCCCTTTATCGAAAATTATTTGACCATATATATGTGATTTTATTTCTGGACTTTCTGTTCTGTTCCATTGGTCTGAGTATCTATTTTTCTTCCAATACCATGCTGTTTTGATTGTCATGGCTCAGGGGTCCCCAAACTATGGCCCATGGGCCGCATGCAGCCCCCTGAGGTTATTTATCCAGCCCCCGCCGCACACCCAGAAGGGGCACCTCTTTCATTGGTGGTCAGTGAGAGGAGCACATTGACCATCTCATTAGCCAAAAGCAAGCCCATAGTTCCCATTGAAATACTGGTCAGTTTGTTGATTTAAATTTACTTGTTCTTTATTTTAAATACTGTATTTGTTCCCGTTTTTTTTTTTTTTTGTTGTTGTTGTTGTTGTTTTTTACCTTAAAATAAGATATGTGCAGTGTGCATAGGAATTTGTTCATAGTTTTTTTTTTATAGTCTGGCCCTCCAATGGTCTGAGGGACAGTGAACTGGCCCCCTGTGTAAAAAGTTTGTGGACCTCTGTTGTGGCTCTATAATATAATTTGAAGTCAGGTATTTTAATACCCCCAGCTATGTTATTTTTCCTTAGGATTGCTTTGGCTATTCGGGGTTTTTTATAGTTCCATATAAATCTGATGAATTTGTTCCATTTCTTTAAAAAAATGTCATTGGAATTTTGATGGGGATTGCATTAAATTTGTATAATGCTTTGGGTAATATGGTCATTTTGATTATATTTATTCTTCCTATCCAAGAACAGGGAATATTATTCCATTTCATTCTATCTTTTTCAATTTCCCTTAACAATGCTTTGTAGTTTTCATTATATAGGTTCTTTACATTCTTTGTTACGTTTATTCCTAGGTATTTTATTTTATTTTTTGTTGCAACTGTGAAGGGGATTATTTTTTTGAGTTCGTTTTCTATTGTTTTGTTGTTGGCATATAGAAAAGCTATGGACTCTTGTATATTAATTTTGTATCCTGCGACCTTACTGTATTGGTTTATTGTTTCTAGTAATCTTTTTGTGGAGTCTCTGGGGTTTTTGATGTATAGGATCATATCATCTGCAAAAAGTGAAACCTTTACTTCTTCTTTTCCGATATGGATGCCTTTTATTTTTTTATCTTGTCTGATTGCTCAGGCTAGAACTTCTAGCACCACTTTAAATAAGATTGGAGAGAGTGGACAACCCTGTCTTGTTCCTGATTTAAGGGGAAAAGTGCTCAGTTTTATGCCATTTAATATGATTTTAGTTGATGGTTTATCATAAATGGCCTTTATCATGTTGAGATATTTTCCTTCTATACCAATTTTTTTGAGTGTTTTAAACATAACATTGTGTTGTATTTTATCAAATGCCTTTTCTGCATCTATTGATAGGATGATGTGGTTTTTGTTTTTTGTTTTGTTGATATGGTGTATTACGTTAACCGTTTTACGTATGTTGAGCCATCCTTGAGATTCTGGGATGAATCCCACTTGATCATGATGTATTATTTTTTTGATATGTTGTTGAATTAGATTTGCTAGTATTTTGTTTAGTATTTTAGCATCTGTATTCATTAGAGATATTGGTCTTTAGTTTTCTTTTTTTGTGCCATCCTTGCAAGGTTTCTGTATGAGGGTTATGTTGGCTTCATAAAATGTGTTTGGAAGTATTGCTCTTCTTCAATTTTTTGGAAGACTTTGAATAGAATAGGAACCAAGTGTTCTTTGAATGTTTGATAGAATTCACTAGTATAGCCATCTGGCCCTGGACTTTTATTTTTAATAGTTGTCTCTATTTCCTCCCTGCTTATGGGTCTGTTTAGGGTTTCTGCTTCTTCATGACTCAGTCTAGGAAGATTGCATTGTTCTAGGAATTTATCCATTTCTTCTATATTGTTAAATTTGGTAGCATATAGTTTTTCATAGTACTCTATAGTAATTCTTTGTATATCTATGATATCTGTGGTGATTTCTCCTCTTTCATTTTGGATTTTGTTTATATGAGTCCTTTCTCTTTTTTCCTTGGTGAGTCTTGCCAGGGGTTTGTCAATTTTGTTGATCTTTTCAAAGAACCAGCTCCTTGTTTTATTAATTTTTTTATATAATTTTCTGTTCTCTATTTTTGTTTATTTCTGCTCTGATTTTTATTATTTTTTTCTTCTGCTGGTTTTGGGTTGTCTTTTTCTTTTTCTAGTTCCTTAAGATGTGAAGTTAAATAGTTTACTTGGGCTCTCTCTTGTTTGTTCATAGGCCTGAAGTTGAACTTCCCTCTTATTACTGTTTTTCCTGCATCCCAGAGATTCTGATATGTCATATTGTCATTTTCATTTGTCTGTATATATCTTCTGATCTCTGTGCTTATTTCTTCTTTGACCCATTTTTTAAAAGTATGTTGTTTAGTTTCCACATTTTTGTGGGGTGTTTTTACGTCTTTTTTGCAGTTGAATTCTAGTTTCAAGGCTTTATGATCAGAAAATATGCTTGGTACAATTTCAGTTTTTCTAAATTTGCAGATGTTATTTTTGTGGCCCAACATATGATCAATTCTTGAGAATGTTTCATGTACACTAGAGAAAAATGTGTACTCTGTCACTTTGGGATGAAATGTCCTGTAGATGTTTGTCATATCCAATTGCTCTAGTGTTTCATTTAAGGCCAATATTTCTTTATTGACTTTCTGTTTGGATGAACCATCTAGAGCCGTCAGTGGCATATGGAGGTCTCCAAGTATGATTGTATTTTTGTCAGTTTTTGTTTTTAGGTCAGTCAGTAGCTGTCTTATATATTTTGGTGCTCCTTGGTTTGGTGCATATATATTAAGAAGTGTTATGTCTTCTTGATTCAGTGTCCCTTTAATCATTATGAAATGACCATTTTTGTCTCTGATTACTTTTGTTGTCTTGTAGTCAGCATTGTTAGATATGAGTATTGCTACACCTGCTTTTTTTTGGATGTTATTTGCTTGGAGTATTGTTTTCTAGCCTTTTACTTTGAATTTGTTTTTATCCTTGTTGCTTAGATGTGTTTCTTGTAGGCAGCATAAGTTGCATTTTCTTTTTTAATCCATTCTGCTACTCTGTGTTTTTTTATTGTTGAGTTCAATCCATTTACATTTAGTGTAGTTATTGACAATTGAGGGTTCCCTGTTGCCATTTTATATACTGCTTTCTGTTAGTTGTGTATCTTGTTTGATTCTTCTCTTTTGTTTTCCTATCATTTGTTTTTGTTTGATTGTAACATACTTCTTTCCTCTGTTACTACCTTTTTTAACTCATGTGCTTCTGTGGTGGTTTTTTCATGGGTGGTTACCATTAAGTAATGAAAAGAGTACCTACCATGTTCATTGTAGTACACTATCTTATAAGTGCTTCTGCACTCCATCATCCTTTGCTACTGTTAATCTCCATCCTCACCCTTTTTTTTGTTTTTGTTGTCATGGTTTAAATTTGGTTTTATTGTGTTTTTGGTGGAGCTTTTACCTGTGGTTTTGTTTTGTTTTGTTCTTTGTATCTGGATGGAAAACCCACTTTAGTATTTCCTGAAGTGGGGGTTTTCTGATGATAAATTCCCTCATCTTTTCTGTATTTGTGAATTTTTTTATTTCTCCTTTGTATTTGAGGGATAGCTTTGATGGGTATAGTATTCTTGGCTGGAAGTTCCTCTCTTTTAGAACTTTAAATATTGGGGTCCACTCTCTTCTAGCTTGTAGAGTTTCTGCTGAGAAATCCGATGGTAATCTAATAGGCCTTCCTTTATGTGTTGTATTCTTCTTTTCCCTGGCTGCCTTGAAAATTTTTTCTCTGTCATTGGTTTGTGCCAATTTCATTATGATGTGCCTTGGAGTAGGTTTGTCGGGTTTAAGATAACTCTGTGTTCTGTTTGCTTCTTAAATTTGAGGCTTTAGTTCTTTCCACAGGCTTGGGAAGTTCTCATCTATTATTTGTTTGAATATGTTCTCCATTCCATTTTCTCTCTTCTCCTTCTGATATACCTATTATTCTTATGTTACTCTTTTTAATGGAGTCAGACAATTCCTGTAGGGCTTTCTTATTTATTTTAATTTTTGAGTCTCTCTCTCTTCTTTTCTCTGTTGTGCCTGAAGTTGCTTGTCTTCTATGTCACTAATCCTCTCTTCTATATGGCCTGTTCAATTAGCTAAGCTTGTTACCTCGTTTTTCAGTTCATGAATTGAGTTTTTCATCTGTTTGTTTTGTTTCCATAGTTTCAATTTCCTTGGTAATATATTCTTTGTGTTCATTGAGTGTTTTTTTGAGCTTTGTAAATTGCCTTTCTGTGTTTTCTTGTGTATCTCTGAGTATTTTTAGGATTTCTATTTTAAATTCTCTGTCATTTAACTCCAAGGTTTTTAATCTGTTAATTTTTTTTTATAGAGACAGAGAGAGTCAGAGAGAGGGACAAACAGGGACAGAGAGACAGGAATGGAGAGATGAGACGCATCAATCATTAGTTTTTTGTTGCGCATTGCGACACCTTAGTTGTTCATTGATTGCTTTCTCATATTTGCCTTGACCGTGGGCCTTCAGCAGACCAAGTAACCCCTCGCTTGAGCCGGGGACCTTGGGTCCAAGCTGGTGAGCTTTTTGCTCAAACCAGATGAGCCTGCACTCAAGCTGGCAACCTTGGGGTCTTGAACCTGGGTCCTCTGCATCCCAGTCCGTCACTCTATCCACTGCACCACCACCTGGTCAGGCTAAATTTTTTTTTCTATAGATTTTCCTCATATATCTGTGCTACATCTCTGTCTTTTGTATTCATGATATTCTATTTCCTTTTCCTTAATGGCGTCTGAGGGTGGTTTTGTTAATACTACTAATGAGAATTAATAAAGAGTAAAAACAAAAACTACAATAAAAAATAATTAAAAATTATCTTTTTTCTTTCATTCTTTGAGAAAATGCCGTGAAAAACTGAGAATTATATTGTGCTAAATGGAACAAAAACTGCTTATAACAGAGGGCCTGAGTTGGGGAGAAGTGATAAAGGGGCAAAAAGGAGGTAGGGATCCACAAAATGCAAAAAAGGAAAAAATTTGGATCAAGAATAAAATAATTTTCTTGTAAATGATGGTCAACTGAGAGATATAGTGAAAGGTATAAGAGGGAACAAGAAAAAGAAAAAAAACTATTGTATTAAGTGGAACAAAAACTGCATAGAATGGAGAGCTAGGGTTGGGGGGAATGCTAATGAGTTAAAAGTGAAGTAAAAAGCATGCAAAATGCCACAGAGAAAAAAAATGAATCCAAAATAAAATAATTTGTTCATGAATGAGGCTTGAATAAGAGGAAAAGTAAAGGAGAAAAGAAGAAACTAAGAGAGAGGGAGAAAAAAGAAAAAGGAAAAAAAGAAGAGAGAGTTAAGAGTTTTGGAGTGTATCCCTCATAGAGAGAAAGAAAAAAGAAAAGAAGAAAAATTGGAAATGTAACACTTATGGTTAATGTAATTCAAGATGAAGAGAAAAGAATAAGACGAGCAGAGAATAAAAGGACCAAGGTGGAAGAAGAAGAAAAAATAAGAAGATGAAAGAAACAGAAAAGAATGGAAAGAGTTATGAAGACTGTTAAAGACTGTGGATTTTTCTTGATTTTGAGAGGTTCTCTTCTTCTTTTTTCTTTCCTCTCCCTCTTCCTGGTCGGTGGCTCTGTACCCCAGGCTCTGCCCCTGTGGCACACTTAGGTAGAGATTTGCAGTTGATGAGTCTCTATTGTGATGTCATACATCAGGCCTCAGTCTCATTGGTAGTTGGTGCTTGTTAGCATTTGCAGGCTCCAACAATGGGAGAGTCCATTTTCCTGGAGCCTCTCTCCTAGTCTCTCCTTCCTGAATTAGCAGCCTGATGACTAGCTATGAGGTTGCCGCTGCCACTGCCTGGAGATTAAGAGTCTCAAAGAGCTGGCAGATCCCCAGTCTATCCCCACTCAGCGCAGGGTTCTGGATAAGGTTCTGTCAGTCAGAGCCACCAGCGTAATCAGGTGGGAATGGGAGCCAATTGCTCTCAAGGTGTCTTTCTATGAACCTCCAGGCATGTCCAGTATGCCTCAGCACTCTGTGAGACCACTATCCCCAGGCTTTTTGCACTTTGTAACCTGTATTGCCTGGGAAGAAGATGCCCTAGTCGCTGCCTGCAGAATAGGAGGTCTTAAAAGCTGCCAAGTCCCTCTTTTTATTGTACAGCCCTGAGTATGAAAGCTCTGCTGATCAGAGCCATCAGCTTAAGCAGGTAGGGGGGTGTGTTGACTTCTGTTCAGTTCTCCAGGTATATCTAGTTAAATTTGCCTTATTTAGGAATATGCCATTTCCTAATGATATATCAGGCAGAGCTTATTTTCACAATGTTAGGTACTTGGTCTTGTCAAAATTAGAAACATGTGAACTGGGAGTTTTTAAGTTTATCTGAGGCAAAAAGGCTCCAAACGTTTGGAACGAACATGTTCCATGGGATTGCTTTCTGCAGGCTTCTTTCTTTTTTTTTTATTTATTTTTTATTTTTTTATAATAATTTTATTTTTTTAATGGGGTGACATCAATAAATCAGGATACATATATTCAAAGACAACAAGTCCAGGTTATCTTGTCGTTCAATTATGTTGCATACCCAACACCCAAAGTCAGATTGTCCTATGTCACCTTCTATCTTGTTTTCTTTGTGCCCCTCCCCACCCCCTATCCCTCTCCCATTCCCCCCTCCCCCCCGTAACCACCACACTCTTATCAATGTCTCTTAGTTTCACTATTATGTCCCACCTACGTATGGAATAATACAGTTCCTGTTTTTTTCTGATTTACTTATTTCGCTTCGTATCATGTTATCAAGATCCCACCATTTTGCTGTAAATGTTCCGATGTCATCATTTCTTATGGCTGAGTAGTATTCCATAGTGTATATGTGCCACATCTTCTTTATCCAGTCATCTATTGATGGGCTTTTTGGTTGTTTCCATGTCCTGGCCACTGTGAACAATGCTGCAATAAACATGGGGCTGCATGTGTCTTTACGTATCAATGTTTCTGAGTTTTTGGGATATATACCCAGTAGAGGGATTGCTGGGTCATAAGGTAGTTCTATTTTCAGTTTTTTGAGGAACCACCATACTTTCTTCCATAATGGTTGTACTACTTTACATTCCCACCAACAGTGTATGAGGGTTCCTTTTTCTCCACAGCCTCTCCAACATTTGCTGTTACCTGACTTGCTAATAACAGCTAATCGAACAGGTGTGAGGTGGTATCTCATTGCCGTTTTGATTTGCATTTCTCTAATAGCTAAAGAAGATGAGCATCTTTTCATATATCTGTTGGCCATTTGTATTTCTTCCTGGGAGAAGTGTCTATTCATATCCTCTTCCCATTTTTTAATTGGATTGTTTGTTTGTTTGTTGTTGAGTTTTATGAGTTCTTTGTATATTTTGGATATTAGGCCCTTATCTGAGCTGTTGTTTGAAAAAATCATTTCCCATTTAGTTGGCTTTCTGTTTATTTTGTTATCAGTTTCTCTTGCTGAGCAAAAACTTCTTAGTCTGATGTAGTCCCATTCATTAATTTTTGCCTTCACTTCTCTTGCCATTGGAGTCAAATTCATAAAATGCTCTTTAAAACCCAGGTCCCTGAGTTGAGTACCTATGTCTTCTTCTATGTACTTAATTGTTTCAGGTCTTATGTTTAGATCTTTGATCCATTTTGAGTTAATTTTTGTACAGGGGGAGAGACTGTAGTCCAGTTTCATTCTTTTGCATGTGGCTTTCCAGTTTTCCCAGCACCATTTATTGAAGAGGCTTTCTTTTCTCCATTGTGTGTTGTTAGAGGCTTTCTTTTCTCCATTGTGTGTTGTTGGCCCCTTTATCAAAAATTATTTGACTATATATATGTGGTTTTATTTCTGGACTTTCTATTCTGTTCCATTGGTCTGAGTGTCTATTTTTCTGCCAATACCATGCTGTTTTGATTGTTGTGGCCCTATAATAGAGTTTGAAGTCAGGTATTGAATTGCCCCCAGCTTCATTCTTTTTCTTTAGGATTGCTTTGGCTATTCGGGGTTTTTTATAGTTCCATATAAATCTGATGATTTTTTGCTCTATTTCTTTAAAAAATGTCATTGGAAGTTTGATGGGAATTGCATTAAATTTGTATATTGCTTTGGGTAATATAGCCATCTTGATTATATTTATTCTTCCTAGCCAAGAACAAGGTATATTCTTCCATCTCATTATATCTTTTTCGATTTCCCTTAACAATGGTTTATAGTTTTCATTATATAAGTCCTTTACATTCTTTGTTATGTTTATTCCTAAGTATTTTATTTTTTTTGTTGCAATCGTGAAGGGGATTATTCTTTTGAGTTCCTTCTCAGTTGTTTCATTGTTGACATATAGAAAGGCTATTGACTTTCTTGTTAAAAAGTTGACAGCCTATCTTGTCTAACTTCTGCAGTGTTCTCTGAGGTTTGTTCCTTAGGGATGTGTTTTTCACCCTGTATCGGCTGACCAGAAGTTGCCCCCGTCTCTACGTGCAGAGCAAGAGGCACTAAAAAATATCATAATATCATGTCTCTTGTCTTAGATCACTGATCTGAGAGAGACCTAGTCAACTAGAGCTATGTAAGCCAGTTGCCGGTGAACAGACTGTGGGTTAAGCTAATTTCAGTGATTGGATCTGCAGATCTGCTCCAGAGATACTCTGCAAGCTGCCTGTGCACCCCTCCCCCTAGTGCTTCCATATTTTTTCTTCCCTAGGATATTAGCCTGAATAGCTGGCGGAGGCACCCCGCCCACCTGATGAAGTCCGGGCATAGGGAAGTTCGCTTTTGCACACTCCCCACATGCTGTTGCTGGGGGAGCAGGGACCACACCGAGACTCTGGTCACAGCCCATGAAGAAGCCTCTGACCCTGCCCCTCTGTCTGGGAACATGGGCGCCCATGCCCAGGGCACTAGGAGGAACCTCTCACACACTGTCTGTGCTCGCCAATCAGGATATTGGGGGTAATGGTGGCCGCTGCTCACCTGCCTTTGCTGCGGTCCAGTGCCGGCATTGGCTCACGTGGGCTGAGTCACCGCGGGCACACTCTTCACTCTTTCCTTGGCTTGAACATTTGTGCCCCAGCCCAGCTCCCTCCACACCCCCAGCCCCCACTCTCTCTCAGTTCCAAGTGAAAGCAGCCCTTGCTCAGGTTAGTGAGGAAGGTGGAGTGTTCCATTCTCCATCTTATTTCCTTCAGGGTTGATTATATATTTAGCCAACTTTTTACCCAATCATACCTTCTTGTTCAGTGTGTGGGACTTCGAGATGCTCCAGGGATAGATTTTTCTCTCTCTGGTTGTAGAACTTGTTGAAATTTGGGGGAGAGGTATCGGGAGTGCTCCTCATGGCGCCATTTCTCTGATGTCATTTTCACCACTCTTATTCAACATAGTTCTGGAAGTCCTAGCTACAGCAATTAGACAAGAAGAAGAAATAAAAGGCATCCAAATTGGAAAAGAAGTAAAACTTTTATTATTTGCTGATGACATGATACTGCAGTGTTTGGCAAACTCATTAGTTAACAGAGCCAAATATAAACAGTACAACGATTGAAATTTCTTCTGAGAGCCAAATTCTTTAAACTTAAACTATATAGGTAGGTACATTTCTTATCAAGGTAGTGCCCATATGTGGTATTTTGTGGAAGAGCCACACTCAAGGGGCCAAAGAGCCACATGTGGGTCATGAGCTGCAGTTTGCCAACCACTGTGAGAAAACCCTAAAGTCTCAGTCAGAAAACTATTAGACCTGATAAAATGAATTCAGCAAGGTGGCAGGATATAAAATCAATATTCAGAAATCAGAGGCATTTATATACACCAATAATGAACTGTTTGAAAGAGAAATTAAGGAAACAATCCCCTTCTTTATTGCAACAAAAAAATAATGTACCTAGGAGTAAATTTAACCAAGGAGGTTAAAGACTTCAACTCTAAAAATTATAAAACATCGATAAGAGAAATCAAAGAAGATACAAACAAGTGGAATTATATACCATGTTCATGGATAGGAAGAATAACCAACATTAAAATGTCTATACTATCCAAAGCAATCTATAAATTCAATGCAATTACTATTAAAATACCAATGTCATACTTCAAAGATATAGAACAAATATTTTAAAAATTTATATGGAACCAAAAATAACATGGGTAGCCTCAGCAATCTTGAAAAAGAAAAATAAAGTGGGAGGCATCACACTTCCTGATACCAAGTTATACTACAAGGCCACTGTACTCAAAACAGTTTGGTACTGGCATAAGAACAGGCATATAGATCAATGGGACAGGACAGAGAACTCAGAAATAAACCCACCCCTTTATGGCCAGTTGATAGTTGACAAAGGAGGTAAGAACATACAGTGGAGTAAAGACAGTGTCTTTAACAAATGTTGCTAGGAAAATTGGATAAATTCATGCAAAAAAAATGGAACCAGACCACCAACTTACACCATTCACAAAAATAAGCTCAAAATGAGTAAAAGACTTGAATGTAAGTTGTGAAACCATGACCATCTTGGAAGAAAACATAGGCAGTAAGCTCTCTGACATCTCTTGCAGCAATATATTTTCTGATTTAACTCCATGGGCAAGTGAAATAAAGAACAGGATGAACAAATGGGACTATATCAAACTAAAAAGATTTTGCCAGCAAAAAACAACATGAACAAAATAAAAAGACAACCCACACAATTGGAAAACAAATTCACCAACACGTCAGATAAGGGGTTAATAACCAAAATCTATAAAGAACTTGTAAAACTCAACACCAAGAAGTAAACAATCCAATCAAAAATTGGGCAAAAGAACTGAGTAGACACTTCTCCAAAGAAGACATACAGATGGCCAATGGGCATATGAAAAAATGTTCAACATCACTAATCATTAGAGAAATGCAAATTAAAACCACAATGAGATACCACCTCACACCTGTCAGAATGGCGCTCATTAAAAAAACAACACATAACCAGTGCTGGCGAGGGTGTGAAGAAAAGGGAACCCTCCTGCACTGTTGGTGAGAATGCAGACTAGTGCAGCCACTATGGAAAACAGTATGAAGTTTCCTCAGAAAATTAAAAATGGAACTGCCTTTTGACCCAGCTATCCCACTTTTAGGAATATGTTCTAATACCAAATCACTGATTCAAAAGAAGAAATGCACCCCCATGTTTATTGCAGCATTGTTTACAATAGCCAAGATCTGGAAACAGCCCAAGTGTCCATCAGTAGACAAGTGGATTAAAAAGCAGTGGTACAGAGAAAAAGATGGCAGCGGAGTAGGTGGATGCACAGACGCCCAGCTCTCACCACCAAACTGGAATACAAATCAATTTAGGAGAAATCAGCATGAAAAACCAACTCTGAACTGCAAGAACAGCTCTCAAAAACCAAGGAGCAAAGAAGAAGCCACAACAAACCTGGTAGGGAGCACCTGAATCTCCCCTGCTTACAGGAATGGAGGGGGGGGTGAGGCTGAGAGCCCAGAGGGGATCTCACACAGGGAAAAGAGCAGAAACTACTGCTCACAGCCACTTGCCTGGTGACCAGGGAGCGAGGTGTGTTGAAAAGACCAGCTTATCTCCCAAGTGGAAAGGACAGGGAGAGGGACAGACTGTGAGGGGCTAAGGAATGCAAGAAACGAACTAAAAAAGCTGACTCATCTGTGCTGGAGGCGGCCATAGCTGGGGGAGGGACTGAACCTTTCACAAAACAGAGCTGAAGTGCTTCTGGATCAGAGATCTCTGGACATCTATCCAGCTCCAATCAGCACAACAAGGCATAGCTGAAAACAAGAAGTGGGGAGGAGGGGCAGTAACTCAGGTCTCCATGGAGATCTGAGATACACCTCCCCCTACCGAAGCTGAGAAAACACCTTGCCCTCAGTGAGATTAGCTGGCTAAAGAGGCCTTCAGAGTCTCAGGTTACACTCATCGCATTCCTGGATACAGTTTCAAGGAAGCCCCCTGCTGAGATCAGTAAACAAGACTATCACCTGTTAAGAAAACAAACAAATCAAGACTTCAAAGCTGCCCAAATCCGAAAGTGGATTACAGATAACAGCTGATACAACCCAAGAAGACCTAGAAATAACACAACTGAAAACTGGAGGCAGACAACACCAAGCCTAGACTCAACCAACTCTACAAATAAAACACCCAAAAACAGATAATGAGAAGACAAAGAAGTGCAATCCAAATGAAACCACAAGAGACTCCTTCAGGAGATGAACTGAGTGATATGGAAATAATCAAACTTCCAGATGCGGAGTTCAAAATAATGATTGTAAGGATGCTTAGGGATCTTAGAACAACAATGGATGGTCATTATGAACACCTAAATAAAGAAATAGCAAGTATAAAAAAGAATCAGTCGGAGATGACAAATACAATATCAGAAATAAAGACCACAATGGAAGGAATTAAAAACAGGATAGATAGAGCAGAGGATCGAATCAGCGAGTTAGAGGACACCTGGAATGAAGGCATGAAAGTAGAGAAGAAAAGAGAAAAGAGACTCAAAAAGTCAGAGGAAACTCTTAGAGAGCTCTGTGACAACATGAAGAGAAATAACATCCGCATCATAGGGGTTCCTGAAGAAGAAGAAAAATAACAAGGGATAGAGACTTTGTTCAATCATATCATAGCTGAAAACTTCCCTAAATTAATGCAAGAGAAACTCTCACAAGTCCAAGAAGCACAGAGGACTCCATTAAAGAGAAACCCAAAGAAACCTACACCAAGACACATCATAATTAAAATACCAAAGCTAAGTGATAAAGAGAAAATATTAAAAGCTGCAAGAGAAAAAAAAGTTATCACCTACAAAGGAGCCCCCATAAGGATGACATCTGACTTCTCAACAGAAACACTTGAGGCCAGAAGGGAATGGCAAGAAATATTCAAAGTAATGCAGAACAAGAACCTACAGCCAAGACTACTTTATCCAGCAAGGCTATCGTTTAAAATCGAAGGAGAAATAAAAAGCTTCCCAGACAAAAAACAACTCAAGGAATTCATTACAACCAAACCAATGCTGCAGGAAATGTTAAGGGGCCTGTTGTAAACAGATCAAAGTGGGAAAAGAATATAGCAAAAAAGGAATACACCTTTAAAGAAGAAAATGGCAATAAACAACTACATATCAATAATAACCTTAAATGTAAATGGATTAAATGATCCAATCAAAAGACATAGGGTAGCTGCGTGGATAAGAAAACAGGACCCATACATATATTGTCTACAAGAGACACACCTTAGAACAAAAGACACACATAGATTGAAGGTAAAAGGATGGAAAAAAATGTTTCATGCAAACGGAAATGAAAAAAAAGCTGGGGTAGCAATACTTATATCAGACAAATTGGACTTTAAAACAAAGGATATAGTCAGAGATAAAGAAGGCCACTACATAATGATAAAGGGAGTAATCCAACAGGAAGATATAACTATTATAAATATCTATGCACCTAATATAGGAGCACCCAAATATATAAAGCAGACTTTGATGGATTTAAAGGGCGAGGTCAATAGCAATACTATAATAGTAGGGGATTTCAATACCCCACTAACATCACTAGATAGATCCTCAAGAAAGAAAATTAACAAACAGCAGACTTATTGGAAACACTAGATCAACTCGATTTAATAGATATCTTCAGAACCTTTCACCCTAAAGCAGCAGAATATACATTCTTTTCAAGTGCTCATGGTACATTCTCTAGGATAGACCACATGTTAGGGCACAAAAGTGCTCTCAACAAATTTAAGAAGACTGAAATCATATCAAGCACTTTCTCCGATCACAACGGCATGAAACTAGAAATGAATCACAACAGAAAAGCTCAAAAATTCTCAAACACATGGAAACTAAATAGCAGGTTGTTAAATAATGAATGGATTAAGAATGAGATCAAAGAAGAAATAAAAAATTCCTAGAAACGAATGACAATGAGCATACAACAACTCAAAATTTATGGGACACAGCGAAAGCAGTGCTGAGAGGGAAGTTCATAGCACTACAGGCACACTTTCAGAAGCTAGAAAAAGCTCAAATAAACAACTTAACCCTGCATCTAAAAGAATTAGAAAAAGAACAGCAAGTAAAGCCCAAATGTAGTAGAAGGAAGGAAATATTATAAAGATCAGAGCAGAAATAAATGACATAGAGGCTAAAGAAACAATACAGAGGATCAATGAAACTAGGAGCTGGTTCTTTGAAAAGGTAAACAAGATTGATGAACCTTTAACTAGACTCACCAAGAAAAAGAGAGAGAGGACTCAAATAAATAAAATTAGAAATGAGAGAGGAGAAATAACAACTGACACAACAGAAATACAAAATATTGTAAGAAAATACTATGAAGAACTGTAAGCCAAAAAACTAGACAACCTAGATGAAATGGACAAATTCCTTGAAACATACAATCTTCCAAAAATCAATTTGGAAGAATCAGAAAACCTAAACAGACCGATTACAACAAATGAGATTGAAACAGTTATCAAAAAACTCCCAACAAAGAAAAGTCCGGGGCCCGATGGCTTCACAACGGAATTCTACCAAATATTCAAAGAAGAACTAACTCCTATACTTCTCAAACTATTTCAAAAAATTCAAGAAGAAGGAAGACTTCCAAGCTCCTTTTATGAGGCGAGCATAATTCTGATTCCAAAACCAGGCAAAGACAACACAGAGAAAGAAAATTATAGGCCAATATCTCTGATGAATATAGATGCTAAAATCCTCAACAAAATATTAGCAAACCGGATCCAACAATATATGGAAAAAATCATACACCATGATCAAGTGGGATTTATTCTGGGGAGGCAAGGCTGGTACAATATTCGTAAATCAATCAATGTGATTCATCACATAAACAAAAAGAAGGAGAAAAACCATATGATAATTTCAATAGATGCAGAAAAAGCATTGGATAAAATCCAGCACCCATTCATGATCAAAACTCTCAGCAAAGTGGGAATACAGGGAACATACCTCAACATGATAAAAGCCATTTATGAGAAACCCACAGCCAACATCATACTCAATGGGCAAAAATTAAAAGCAATACCCTTAAGATCAGGAACAAGGCAGGGGTGCCCCCTTTCACCACTCTTATTTAACATGGTCCTGGAAGTCCTAGCCACAGCAATCAGACAAGAAGAAGAAATAAAAGGCATTCAAGTTGGAAAAGAAGAAGTAAAACTATCATTATTTGCAGATGATATGATATTGTATATAGAAAACCCTAAAGTCTCAGTCAAAAAGCTACTGGACCTGATAAATGAATTCAGCAAAGTGGCAGGATATAAAATCAATACTCAGAAATCAGAGGTATTTTTATACACCAACAATGAACAGTCAGAAAGAGAAATTAAGGAAACAAAACTGTTCACAATTACAACCAAAAAAAATAAAGTACCTAGGAGTAAACTTAACCAAGGAGACTAAAGACTTGTACTTGGAAAATTACAAAGCATTGATAAAAGAAATCAAGGAAGATACAAACAAGTGGAAGCATATACTGTGCTCATGGTTAGGAAGAATAAACATCATTAAAATGTCTATATTACCCAAAGCAATCTATAAATTCAATGCAATACCAATTAAAATACCAATGACATACTTCAAAGATATAGAACATATATTCCAAAAATTTATATGGAACCAAAAGAGAACACGAATAGCCTCAGCAATCTTAAAAAAGAAGAATAAAGTGGGAGGTATCACACTTCCTGATATCAAGTTATGCTACAAGGCCATTGTACTCAAAACAGCCTGGTACTGGCATAAGAACAGGCATATAGATCAATGGAACAGAACAGAGAACCCAGAAATAAACCCACAGTTCTATGGACAACTGATATTTGACAAAGGAGGTAAGGAAATACAATGGAGTAAAGACAGCCTCTTTAACAAATGGTGTTGGGAAAATTGGACAGCTACCTGCAAAAAAATGAAACTAGATCACCAGCTTACACCACTCACAAAAATAAACTCAAAATGGATAAAAGACTTAAATGTAGGCCGTGAAACCATAAGCATCTTAGAAGAAAACATAGGCAGTAAGCTCTCAGACATCTCTCGGAGCAATATATTTGCTGATTTATCTCCACGGGGAAGTGAAATAAAAGACAGGATAAACAAATGGGACTATATCAAACTAAAAAGCTTTTGCACAGCTAAAGACAACAAGAACAGAATAAAAAGACAAACTACACAATGGGAGAACATATTTGACAATACGTCTGATAAGGGGTTAATAACCAAAATTTATAAAGAACTTGTAAATCTCAACACCAGGAAGACAAACAATCCAATCCAAAAATGGGCCAAAGAGATGAATAGACACTTCTCCAAAGAGGACATACAGATGGCCAATAGGCATATGAAAAAATGCTCAACATCACTAATCATTAGAGAAATGCAAATTAAAACCACAATGAGATATCACCTCACACCAGTCAGAATGGCGCTCATCAACAAAACAACACAGAGTAAGTGCTGGCGAGGATGTGGAGAAAAGGGAACCCTCCTGCACTGCTGGTGGGAATGCAGACTGGTGCAGCCACTGTGGAAAACAGTATGGAGATTCCTCAAAAAACTAAAAATCGAACTGCCTTTTGACCCAGCTATCCCACTTTTAGGAATATACGCCAAGGACACCATAGAACGGCTCCAAAAGGAGAAATGCACCCCCATGTTTGTGGCAGCATTGTTCACAATAGCGAAGATCTGGAAACAACCCAAGTGTCCGTCAGAGGACGAGTAGATTAAAAAGCTTTGGTACATATATACTATGGAATACTACTCAGCCATAAGAAATGATGACATCGGATCATTTACAATAACATGGATGGACCTTGATAACATTATACGGAGTGAAATAAATAAATCAGAAAAAAAACTAAGAACTATATGAATCCATACATAGAAGGGACATAAAAATGCAACTCAGAGACATGAACAAGAATGTGATGGCAACAGGGGTGGGGGTGGGGGGAGGGGGGATGGGTGAAGAAGGAGAGAGGGGTTGGGGGAGGGGAGGGGCACAAAAAAAACCAGATAGAAGGTGACAGAAGACAATTTAACTTT
Source organism: Saccopteryx leptura (assembly GCF_036850995.1). Lineage (NCBI taxonomy): Eukaryota > Metazoa > Chordata > Mammalia > Chiroptera > Emballonuridae > Saccopteryx > Saccopteryx leptura. The sequence goes on from NC_089503.1 coordinate 297,947,272, forward strand.
GGGGGAGGGGTATACAGCACAATCAAATGTCAAAATTATCTAGAGATGTTTTCTCTCAACATATGTACCCTGATTTATCAATGTCACTGCATTAAATTTAATAAAGAAATTTAAAAAAAGGCTTGAATATATAGAAATAAAAAAAAAAAGCAGTGGTACATATACACAATGGAGTACTATGGGGCCATTAAAAAAAAGGAAATCTTACCCTTTGGGAAAACATGGATGGACCTGGAGTCTATTAGGTTAAGCGAAATAAGCCAGGGAAAGAAAGAGAAATATTATATGACCTCACTCATATGAGGAATCTAATGAACAATGTGAACTGAGGAACAGAAGAGAGGCAGAGAAAAGGTCAAAGAGTCCAGGGGGAAAGTGGTCAGAGGGAAAGGGGATGAGAGGATGGGATCAAAAAGAGGAAAGACATTAGTGAAAGTATATAAACATAACACAGAGAGATAGAGGTCAGGATAGTAAATCATGGAGGGAAGGGGGAATGCAGTGGGGGGAGGAGGCAAAAGGGGTATCAAGGAGAAAACGGGGTGGGGAGGGAGGGAGATATATTCAGGAGAACACTTGTAACTATTTAAACACAACAAATTAAAATCAATAAAATAAAATAAAAAGTAAGAAAATAAAATAAGTTTATTCTCTGGCCCTGGCTGGTTGGCTCAGTGGTAGAACATTGGCCTGGCAGGTGGGTTTCCTGGGTTTGATTCCTGGTAAGGGCACACAGGAGAAACACCCATCTGCTTCTCTCCCTCTCCCTCTTTGCTTCTCTCTTCCTCTTTCTCTCTCTCTTCCCCTCTTGCAGCCATGGCTTGATTAGAATGAGTTAACCCCAGGCACTGAGGATGGCTCCATGGCCTCTGCCTCAGGCACTAAAAAGAGCTCAGTTGCTGAGCATCGGAGCAACGCCCCAGATGGGCAGAGCATCGCCCTCTAGTGGGCTTGATGGGTGGATCCCATTCGGGTGCATGCAGGAGTCTGTCTCTCTGCCCCCTCCCCCACTGCATAAAAATAAATAAATGAAATAAATAAGTTTATGCTTCCTTTCCTCTGTGAGGTATATCATTGGGTAAATCGCTTAATCTTCCTAGACCTTATTTTTCATCATCCTTGAAATTAAGATGATCCTTTAGATATCTTTCAACTCCAGAATAGTTGTGGTTTTGTGAAAGGGGTTTAGATACTCCAAACAATAATTATGAGTCTTGGAGTTATTTAGACATTAACAGCTTTGGGAATGGTGATTTAATACATAGTCTTACTTTGTTGCTGAATTTCTTCTTGCTGAAACTTTTAAAAGAAGCAGCATTTGAAATGTGGAAATGATAAAAAAAATTGTAGTTTAGTAAGTTGGGCAGTGTGTGGGGTCAGTGCTTAAAATTATATAATTGAAAATATGGGTTGTGTATTTTAAACAGAATTTAGTTAGTAATGAATATGGCTGTGGGTAGGCAGATTAATCTTCACCCAAAATGTCTACATCATCTTTACAACCATGAATAGGTGACCTTTCTTGTCAAAGGGATTTTACAGAGGTGACAAAGTTGAGGGTCCTGGTATGGGAGAATATCTTGGATTATCCAGGTGAACCTCGTGTCATCATTGTGGTCCTTATAAGAGAAAAGCAGGCGGGTCAGAGTCAGTGAGGCTATGTGTGATGATGGCAGCAGAGGCTGAAGTGAGGCGGCTGTGAACCAAGGAATAGGGATGGTGTTGGCTGAAAACATGAAATGTATTCTCTCCTTGGACCTCCGGAAAGAACCAGCCCTGCCAACATCTTGATTTTAGCCCAGCTAAGAATCATTTTGAACTTTTGACACACAGAATGTAAGAGAATGAATTTGTTGTTTTAAGCTATTTAGTAAGTGGTAATTTGTTAGAGCATCCCTGAATATGAAGACAGATTTTGGTACAAGAAGGGTGCTGCTGTAACAAATACATTACAATGAGGGAGTGCCTTTGAAATTATGTAGTAGGTAGGATTTTACTGGAAGGATTTGAGTAGCATGGTAGAATATCACTAGATTGCCTCAAACAAAAATATGAAGGAAGTGATTTGGTAAAGAAAACCTATTTTGTCTTTGAGAGTACCCAAATTTTTATAAAGAGAATATAAAAACATGAATATTAATGGCACTGCTGGTGAGGGTTGAAAAGAAAATGAAGAGAATGATAGAAACCTGTATTATCTCAGAGCAGTGATTTGTAACCTTTTTCATCTCATGGCACACATAAACTAATTACTAAAATTCTGTGGCACACCAAAAAATATATTTGTTTGCCAGTCTGACCAAAATTTATGGTACCTGGAGTCTATAGAAATTATATAAACATAAGACAGAGATAGAGGGCAGGATAGTTTTTTGGTACAATTTTGGTACAATTATGGTACAATTTTGATGCATTCACACTGGATAGCTATTGTGTTGGCTGGGTGTTTTTAGTGTTTTTGTTTTTAATTTGACAATCTAAGAGAAAAGAGGTCAGTTCCCCTGACTAAATAGTCAGGTACTGCATGTTTTAAAATTTTTTGTGGCACATAGGTTGAAAATCGCTGTCTTAGAGAATAGCTAAATCATCATAGCATGTTGGTAGACATGAACGTTAAAGATACTTCTGGGAAGGACTGAGAAGTAAATGAGGAACATGTTATTGAAAACTGAAGAAAAAGAGATACTTGTTATATAGTAGCAGAAAGCCTGGCAAGATTGTGTTCCATAGTTATGTGGACAGAATTGTGTTCTGTAGTTATGTGGTGTTGGGCAAATGAGTTTGTAAAATATGATTTTTGAGTTTGCTCACTTTCATTGTTAAAAATGGCACTGGGCAGCACCAGGTACATGATCTGTGAAATTGCTAATTACCTTATTGCTTGGGGAGGGCCATTGTTATGCTAATGTTTGCTGGAGGAGAGGTTTTTCACACCAGAAAAGTTTTAAAAGAAGAGAAGGAGAAGGAGAAAGAGGGAGAAACCATTTTTTGCAGAGAGAATGCAGGGTGCTGAGGGAGTGAGAAGCCATGTTGGCAGAGAGGTGAGAGGCTTTGGGACTGGTGAGATCTTTGATTCTAGGAGGAACCGTAGAAGATTCTGCTGGTTGTGGAACCGAATAATGTGTCATTAGCTTTGTGAGCTCTGAATGAGTGAAGAGGCAAGTGTTTTCCCTGTGTGCTTGTTTGTCAGTTGGTGCGAGACTATAATAAAGGAATGGCCCACCATTTTTTGGCTCCCCTGTTTCCTTACCATCTGTCCGAATCTAATGCGAACCTGCATGGGCATGGCCACCATGGCGATGGCGACTGCTGGCCGGACATGTGGAAAGCAGAATTAGTAAGTGATGAACTTGGATATTTAGCTCAGGAGGTTTCTGAGCAAAATTTTGAAGGGTCAGCCTGGTTCTTCTTGTCTATAGCAAAACATGAGAGGAAAGAGATAAATTGAATGAAGATCTTTTGAGCAAAAAGGAACCAGAAAATGATGATTTGGGATTTTTCTCAGCCTATCCAGATTGAAAAAAGATACTAAAATCTATATATTCACTGTCAAGAAAGTATGTTCTGGAGAAGAGACAACAATGCATCAGAATATCAGATTATTTAGTCACACAGAGGGCTCTTTGAAGAGATTGGGTGTGTGTCTCAGAGATCTCCTCATTCACCTTAGCCTAGTCTAGACATGGGATTAACCGGGTGGTATCTGTCGAGGAACCGCTTGTGTGCCGTTGTTTGAGTTTGGTTTATAAGTAAGGACACTGCCAGCTAGGACTGAAAGAAATGGGGAAAAGACAAAATAAAAGAAGGCTGTTAGATTCCTAAAGGAATGGGTTCTTGCAAACAAGTAACAAGCATATAAAACTACTGGTTGCAAATATATATTAACCTTTATGAAATAGGAAGTAAGACTCAGAGGCCAGAGCCGAGGGTCCTGACGGAGTTGAGAACTAACAAGACGTTATTCCTAGGCCTCATACCTAATGGGGTTTGCCCAGTTGGTTTTCTAAATTTCTTGCAATTGTTGACTTCCCTTTTCCCTTTTATTTCTTTTTCTTAGATTGGAAATATCTATAATTGTTATCCTATGCTGACCAGTGTGTTTTGGAGCAAATAACATGTTTTCTAGTTTCAAAGATTTACAGATAAAGAGGAATTTTATCTCAGGATAACCTAAAGTTTTTCCCATACCTGATTCAGATGATAAGATTTTGGACTTTTGAGCTGATGAAATCTAATGAGAATTTGAGTTCAAATTGATGTAATCTCAGTATCCTCAACACAGGGTGGGGGCTGAATGTAGAGTTGGGGTGAATGGATTTTATATGTGCATGAATGTGAATCTTTGGGGAACAGAAGGTGGACCATGAGACACAGAATAATGCCTCCCTCCCTCCCTCATAAATGTTTATTCTAGTCTCTAGAACCTGTAAATATGTTGGCAAAAGTGACTTTGCAGATGTGATTAAAATACAGATGTTGAAATGGGGAGATTGTCCTGAATTGTGTAGGTGGACCCAATATTTTTTCATAAGGATCCTTATCATATGGAAGGTGATATGAGAAAGAAAACAGAGAAATTTAAAAATGTCAAGTTGCCTTCTGTGAAGATTGAGGAAGGAGCTATGAGCCAAGGAATACAGGTGGCCTCTTGAAAATGGAAAAGGTGGGAAACAGTGTCTTTCCTGGAGCCTCCAGAAGTGACCTACCTGTCCTACTGACATTTTGCTTTTAGCCCTGTGAAACTCCTTTTAGACAACTATCAGAAAATATTTTATTGTTGTGTTAAGCTACCAAGTTTGTGGTGATTTGTAATAGTGACTAAAGGAAACTGATGCTGGCTATGGAAATTAGTTCAGTAGACATATTGTCTATTACATACTCATTGAAGCAGCAGATTCCTGTTGGCTGTATCTAGGCAGATACTGGCATTTATGGAAAAATGCATTTTTGCTTTACTATCAAGCATTTGATCTAGCTTTTTATGCAGTCATTTTTATAACTTTCAAAATAACAGCTAAAACTTTTTCATTGGAAAGGCTCCATTTCGTATATTTTGGGAAAGTACTATGATAATGATAATAGTGATGTTAGCAATAATACCGAGCATTGACTAAGTCCCCCAGCGCACGCCAGGTACAGTGATAAGCACTTTGCAGTTCTTACCTCACTTGACTTTCACTGCAAGCCTATGGAATATTTTCACTTGACCTTGAGAAAGTTGAATTTCAAAAGATGATTAATTTGCACAAGTTTGCCTGTTATGTTTGATCCAAAATTCATGGGAATACTTTTCTATAAAATTAAAATTGTTTTGAAGAGGGCCCACTTTCTCACAGTAAGGTAAACTTGTATACTGTCTACTGCTCAGTATTTTTCACCGTAACATTTCTCTGTGAACGAGGAGATCAGTCATTATTGAAATCACTCGTCAAGTGCGTATTCAGTTTTACAATGTGCTTCCAGGGTGGTTGAGCTGCTGAATATATTATTTATCCTGCAGGTAAAAAAGGAAAGTGATGGCTTGATAAGAATCTCAACTCATTTAGAATCCTTCCACATTTCCCTATTTTTCACATTCACCCATCCATTTGTATCACACATATTTATTGACTATTTGTTATATGTAGGCTATAGAGCAGAAAACAATGTAAACATTCATCGTACCCTCATGCTTCTTATAATATTGTGCCAGGCATTGTGATTGATATAAAACAAGAATTATACTGTATGGTTTTTGCTCTGATGAAGCTTACAATTTATTTGAAGTAATTGTCCTGATTCCTTTTTATTGTCTGTATAACCTTGGACAGGTAATTTATCCTCCACTTATTATTTTTCTAAAAGAGGAGGCTAGTTCCTATTTATAGGGTTGTTATGGAGATCTTACAATGTAAATGCAGGTTCCTGTATAAATTCCTTGCTCTACAAATGCAAATGGAACTTTTTCTGTTGGGTTTTTTTTGCCTCTGGAAATTTTGGTAGTATTCACAGGTTAAAGAATGTTATACGTAGTATAAACAAACTTCATATAAGTGCATTAAATTACATGTAATGTTTTGTGTGTGTGTGTTTAATGTGTGTATATTTGTGTGTGCTTACAAAGTCTAAGTGTATATACTGTGCTGTTAATAATCGTTATATCTAAGGCATAATATTCTAGGGAACTTTTAATTTCTACCTTATTTACTTACATATTGTTTGACTATTTTTAAAAAATACCTTATTCTTTTGTAATAAAGATTGTATATTTTGTGAAAACAGTGAATGCCATGAGTTGTAAAAAATCATGATGAGTCATTGTGTAACCATGCATTTAATTAATCCCTATCAGATATATGACTTGTGAATATTTATCCCATTTCTGTAGGTTGCTTTTCCATTCTGTTGATTGTATCCTTTGATTCACAGAAATTTTTAAATTTGATTCAATACAATTTATCTATTTTTATATTCGTTGCTTGTGCTTTTGGCAAGAAACTATTATCAAATCAAATGTGGTGAAGATTTTCCCCTATATTTTCTTCTAAGCTTTTATAGTTTTAGATCTTACCTATTGAATTCTTTATTAGAACAATGTCAAACTTAGAGATCCACTAGGGAGCATGATAAATGTCTATATTTTCAAGTCTCTTTTTATGTTCTTAAATAGTTGTATAGTTGCATTAATGTATATTTGTTATTTTTTTTGTGATTATTTCATAGTATTTATTTCTATTGTGAATAAGTATTTTCCCCATTGTATTTTCTGTTTGTTGCTGGTAGATAGGAAAGTTGTTGACTTTTGTGTACTTATCCTAAACTGCTTTACCTTATGAATTACATTGTGGTTTATAAAAATGCTTAAGTTGATTTTTTAGTTAGCAATTATATCATCTAGAAAGACTAGTAATCATGTCTTCGATTTTTTAATGTTCATAATCATTTGATTTTTATCTGTTATTGAATTGGCTGGATCCACCATTATTTGTTTGAATATTGGTAGTATGCACTGAGCAATCTTAGGAGTGGAGACCTCCATACATATTTAAATAGTGTTTCTAATATTACTCTTAACTTCTCTTCAATCTCTGTTCTTATACATGGGTTTTTGGGACATAAATTTCAGAATCTAAATTTTTATTCTGTGTACACCATATATTTAGTTTCTGTAACAAAGCCCTTTAACATTGTTTCTAATTTATCATTTAACAAATTATATTGATTCTCTGGTTATATAACTAAACATTTCTACATTAAAGCAATGTTTTATAGTTATTTATAAACCTTTGATACCTATAACAGTACCTGATTTATAAATATTGAATGTATAATACTGCAGAGTGAATCTCAAACTTATCATGTCTCTAAATATACATATCCTTATTCTTGGTTCATCAACTTTATTTTATTTCATGTAAAAATTTTATTTTTCAAAGTACAGTTTATATCCATTATTATTTTATATTTGTCTCAGTTGTACGGCGCAGTAGACAGTTATACAGTTTACAAAGTGGTCCCCTGATATTTCAAGTACCCATCTGGCACCATACATATATATTCTTTGAGAATAAGGATTTAATTTACCTACATTTTCTTTACAACCCTTCTGTCCTCCTCCAAATGCTGGTTATTTTTTATGATTAGTTTTTACTGGTTAGTTTTGGCTTTAAATAATATTATAATTAAATAACTTTAAGTCACATTTGTATGTTGTTGTTTTTTTTTGTAATGTTTCATCAACTTTAGGCAGTTTCTCTCGGTTTCCAATTTTGGAAAATGAAGATCTTAGCTCCTATATTATTTCTTCTGTTTTTCATCCCTCTTTTCACCCGCTGTCTTCTTTTAGCTACACTTCTAATTATATATCGTCAAGTTAGTACACATTTATGTTCCGTTCTGTAACATTGGCCAAGTTTTCTAAGTTCTGTTCATAGGCTGACACTGCAAAATATAACCAGTGAGTCACATTTACATCTTTATGTTGACAGATGGCATGCTGATATTAAATTTATTTTTTTATCACGACCCTAGGCCAATGGAAGGAGAATGCATCTAGAATTAAAATGGAATGGCTTCTGTTTTTTACACTCCATTAATTGCTTAATATTTTGCCATCATGTACTTTTCTATTAATATTTTGGATATGGCATTGGTTAGATTAACCTCTTAGGCTCTGTAGCTGTCCCACTCACTTCTTTGCTGTGTACTTTTCCTCTGAAGCCTTGTGATTTGAGTGTACTGTGCTGTGAAGTCTAAGTCCCATAGCTCATGTTCTAGAGGCAGTTTAGAGACCAAAAGTTTCTTAGATCCTGTTTTTAAATTTCAACAACCCTACAGGCTGAGATGTATAAGCCATCGTTTGGTTCTACAAACTGGTGCTAGAAATGCGGCTGCTCTCAGTGGGACGGGTACCAGGAAAGCCTGGGACTCAAATTTCAAATCTTAATGCTATCATTTTATATAATTTATTAGAGCCCTAAAGATTACCTGTTTAATACTCATACTCAGAGCCCAATTAACTCCCTTCTTTTTCCTATAGATTATACATTAATTAAATTTTATTATACCATTATATGGATATACCATATTTATACTTAGGAGGAATATGTTTTCATGAGAGTGTTGAAAGAGCAACACCACAAAAATATTTACTGAGTTCAATAACCAGGAAAATATGTTAACCTGAGGAAGAATGTACCCTGGTTATAAATTCAATGGTCTCGAGTGACGTCACGGAAATGGCGCCGTGAACAGCGCGTCCGACAGATCTCCCCAAAATCACAACAAATTTATCAACTAGAAACAGAAAAATTTATCCTCGGAGCACTCCGGAGTTCCACACAAACTGAAAGCGAAAGGACTGTTATCACTTGAATTTGAGAAACGAGGGTGTAGAGGAAGCTACCGCAGAGACGTTCATTCAAGCCGCGGAGGGAGGGCGCCTGTGTGCTATCAACAAGACCACCCTCAGATGCCAATAAGAAAGAGGAAATCGAACATTATGGATACAAAAGAAAGAGAGGTAACACAAATAGATGTGGAAAAATCTATGGAGAAAAGACTTAACATATTGGAAGCCTTGGAGCTAAATGACAGAGAATTTAAATAGAAATCTTAAAAATACTCAGAGATATACAAGAAAACACAGAAAGGCAATTTAGGGAGATCAGAAAACAACTCAATGAACACAAAGAATATATTACCAAGGAAATTGAAACTATAAAAACAAATCAAACAGAAATGAAAAACTCAATCCACGAGCTGAAAAACGAGGTAACAAGCTTAGCTAACAGAACAGCCCAGATTGAAGATAGAATTAGTGAAATAGAAGACAAACAACTTGAGGCACAACAGAGAGAAGAAGAAAGAGACTTAAAAATAATAAAAAATGAGAAAGCCCTACAGGAATTGTCTGACTCCATCAGAAAGAATAACATAAGAATAATAGGTATATCAGAGGGAGAAGAGAAAGAAAATGGAATGGAGAATATACTCAAACAAATAATAGACGAGAACTTCCCAAGCCTGTGGAAAGAACTAAAGCCTCAAATTCAAGAAGCAAACAGAACACCGAGTTTTCTTAACCCCAACAAACCCACTCCAAGGCACATCATAATAAAGATGACACAAACCAATGACAAAGAAAAAATTCTCAAGGCAGCCAGGGAAAAGAAGAGTACAACATATAAAGGAAGGCCTATTAGATTATCATCAGATTTCTCAGCAGAAACTCTACAAGCTAGAAGAGAGTGGACCCCAATATTTAAAGCCCTGAAAGAGAGGAACTTTCAGCCAAGAATACTATACCCATCAAAGCTATCCTTCAAGTATGAAGGAGATATAAAAACATTCACAAATACAGAAAAGATGAGAGAATTTATCAACAGAAAGCCCCCACTCCAGGAAATACTAAAGGGGGTGTTCCAACCAGTTTCAAAGAACAAAAGAAAATAACACCACAAGTAACAGCTCCACCAAGAACACAATAAAACCAAACTTAAACTGTGACAACAAAGAAAAAAAAGGGGGGAGAGGATGGAGATTAACAGTAGCAAAGGACGATGAAGTGCAGAAATACTCATAAGATAGGGTACTACAATGAATATGGTAGGTACCCTTTTCATTACTTAATGGTAACCACCCTTGAAAAAACCACCACAAAAACACTTGACTTAAAAAACGTAGCAACAGAGGAAAGAAGTATGGAACACAAACAAACAAAAACTAATGATAGAAAAACAAAAGAGAAGAATCAAACAAGATACAAAACTAACAGAAAGCAATTTATAAAATGGCAGTAGGGAACCCACAAGTGTCAATAACTACACTAAATGTAAATGGATTAAACTTACCAATAAAAAGACACAGAGTAGCAGAATGGATTAAAAAAGAAAATCCAACTATATGCTGCCTACAAGAAACACATCTAAGCAACAAGGATAAAAACAAATTCAAAGTGAAAGGCTGGAAAACAATACTCCAAGCAAACAACACCCAAAAAAAAGCAGGCGTAGCAATACTCATATCTAATAATGCTGACTACAAGACAGAAAAAGTACTCAGAGACAAAAATGGTCATTTCATAATGATTAAGGGGAAGTTGAATCAAGAAGACATAACAATCCTTAATATATATGCACCAAACCAAGGAGCACCAAAATATATAAGACAGCTACTTATTGACCTTAAAACAAAAACTAACAAAAATACAATCATACTTGGAGACCTCAATACAACGCTGACGGCTCTAGATCGGTCATCCAAACAGAGAATCAATAAAGATATAGTGGCCTTAAACGAAATACTAGAACACCTGGATACGATAGACATCTACAGGACACTTCATCCCAAAGCGACAGAGTATACATTTTTCTCTAGTGTACATGGAACATTCTCAAGAATTGACCATATGTTGGGCCACAAAGACAATATCAGCAAATTTAGAAAAATTGAAATTGTACCAAGCATATTTTCTGATCATAAAGCCTTGAAACTAGAATTCAACTGCAAAAAAGAGGGGGAAAAACCCACAAAAATGTGGAAACTAAACAACATACTTCTAAAAAATGAATGGGTCAAAGAAGAAATAAGCGCAGAGATCAAAAGATATATACAGACAAATGAAAATGAAAATACGACATATCAGAATCTCTGGGATGCAGCAAAAGCAGTAATAAGAGGAAAGTTCATATCACTTCAGGCCTATATGAACAAACAAGAGAGAGCCGAAGTAAACCACTTAACTTCACACCTTAAGGAACTAGAAAAAGAAGAACAAAGACAACCCAAAACCAGCCGAAGAAAGGAGATAATAAAAATCAGAGCAGAAATAAATGAAATAGAGAACAGAAAAACTATAGAAAAAATCAATAAAACAAGGAGCTGGTTCTTTGAAAAGATCAACAAAATTGAAAAGCCCTTGGCAAGACTCACCAAGGAAAAAAGGCACAGGACTCAAATAAATAAAATCCAAAATGAAAGAGGAGAGATCACCACAGACATCATAGATATACAAAGAATTATTGTAGAATACTATGAAAAATTATATGCCACCAAATACAACAATCTAGAAGAAATGGATAAATTCCTAGAACAATACAACCTTCCTAGACTGAGTCATGAAGAAGCAGAAAGCCTAAACAGACCAATCAGCAGGGAGGAAATAGAAAAAACCATTAAAAACCTCCCCAAAAATAAAAGTCCAGGCCCAGACGGTTATACTAGTGAATTCTATCAAACATTCAAAGAAGACTTGGTTCCTATTCTACTCAAAGTCTTCCAAAAAATTGAAGAAGAAGCAATACTTCCGAACACATTTTATGAGGCCAACATAACCCTCATACCAAAACCTGGCAAGGATGGCACAAAGAAAGAAAACTACAGACCAATATCTCTAATGAATACAGATGCTAAAATACTAAACAAAATACTGGCAAACCGAATACAACAACATATTAAAAAAATAATACATCATGATCAAGTGGGATTCATCCCAGAATCTCAAGGATGGTTCAACATACGCAAAACGGTTAACGTAATACACCATATCAACAAAACAAAGAACAAAAACCACATGATCTTATCAATAGATGCAGAAAAGGCTTTTGATAAAATACAACACAATTTTATGTTTAAGACTCTCAACAAAATGGGTATAGAAGGAAAATATCTCAACATGATAAAGGCCATATATGATAAACCATCAGCCAACATCATATTAAACGGCATAAAACTGAGGACTTTCTACCTTAAATCAGGAACAAGACAGGGTTGTCCACTCTGTCCACTCTTATTTAACGTGGTGCTAGAAGTTCTGGCCAGAGCAATCAGACAAGACAAAGAAATAAAAGGCATCCATATCGGAAAAGAAGAAGTAAAGGTATCACTTTTTGCTGATGATATGATCCTATACATCGAAAACCCGAAGGACTCCACAAAAAGATTATTAGAAACAATAAACCAATACAGTAAGGTTGCAGGATACAAAATTAACATACAAAAGTCCATAGCCTTTCTATATGCCAACAATGAAATATTAGAAAACGAACTCAAAAAAATAATCCCCTTCACGATTGCAACAACAACAACAAAAATACCTAGGAATAAACATAACAAAGAATGTAAAGGACCTTTATAATGAAAATTACAAAGCATTGTTAAGGGAAATCGAAAAAGATACAATGAGATGGAAAAATATTCCTTGTTCTTGGATAGGAAGAATAAATATAATCAAAATGGCCATATTACCCAAAGCAATATACAAATTTAATGCAATTCCCATCAAAATTCCTATGAGATTTTTTAAAGAAATGAAACAAAAAATCATCAGATTTATATGGAACTATAAAAGACCCCGAATAGCCAAAACAATCCTAAGGAAAAAGAATGAAGCTGGGGGCATTACAATACCTGACTTTAAACTATATTATAGGGCCACGATAATCAAAACAGCATGGTATTGGCAGAAAAATAGACACTCAGACCAATGGAACAGAATAGAGAGCCCAGAAATAAAACCACATATATATGGTCAAATAATCTTTGATAAAGGGGCTAACAACACACAATGGAGAAAAGAAAGCCTCTTCAACAAATGGTGTTGGGAAAACTGGAAAGCCACATGCAAAAGAATGAAACTCGACTACAGCCTGTCCCCATGTACTAAAATTAATTCAAAATGGATCAAAGACCTAAATATAAGACCTGAAACAATAAAGTACATAGAAGAAGACATAGGTACTAAAATCATGGACCTGGGTTTTAAAGAACATTTTATGAACTTGACTCCAATGGCAAGAGAAGTGAAGGCAAAGATAAATGAATGGGACTACATCAGAATAAAAAGTTTTTGCTCAGCAAGAGAAACTGATATCAAAATAAACAGACAACCAACTAAATGGGAAATGATATTTTCAAACAACAGCTCAGATAAGGGCCTAATATCCAAAATTTACAAAGAACTCATAAAACTCAACAACAAACAAACAAACAATCCAATAAAAAAATAGGAAGAGGACATGAACAGACACTTCTCCCAGGAAGAAATACAAATGGCCAACAGATATATGAAAAGATGCTCAGCTTCATTAGTTATTAGAGAAATGCAAATCAAAACTACAATGAGATACCACCTCACCCCAGTTAGATTAGCTATTATCAACAAGACGGGTAATAGCAAATGTTGGAGAGGCTGTGGAGAAAAAGGAACCCTCATTCACTGTTGGTGGGACTGTAAAGTAGTACAACCATTATGGAGGAAAGTATGGTGGTTCCTCAAAAAACTGCAAATAGAACTACCTTATGACCCAGCAATCCCTCTACTGGGTATATACCCCAAAACCTCAGAAACATTGATACGTGAAGGCACATGTAGCCCCATGTTCATTGCAGCACTGTTCACAGTGGCCAAGACATGGAAACAACCAAAAAGCCCTTCAATAGAAGACTGGATAAAGAAGATGTGGCACATATACACTATGGAATACTACTCAGCCATAAGAAATGATGACATCAGATCATTTACAGCAAAATGGTGGGAACTTGATAACATTATACGGAGTGAAATAAGTAAATCAGAAAAAAACAAGAACTATATGATTCCATACATTGGTGGAACATAAAAACGAGACTAAGAGACATGGACAAGAGTGTGGTGGTTACCAGGGGTGGGGGGAGGGAGGACATGGGAGGGAGGGAGGGAGAGAGTTAGGGGGAGGGGGAGGGGCACAGAGAACTAGATAGAGGGTGGTGAAGGACAATCTGACTTTGGGTGAGGGGTATGCAACATAATTTAATGACAAAATAACATAGACATGTTTTCTTTGAATATATGTACCCTGATTTATTAATGTCATCCCATTACCATTAATAAAAATTTATTTAAAAAATAAATAAATAAATAAATAAATAAATAAATAAATAAATAAATAAATAAATTCAATGGTTTCTCTTCCTAATGTGCACATTTTATGTTTAAAGTATATAAAAAGTAGTGGAGATTTACATTTAAAAGTACATGGGTAGATTGATATCCTTGTGATTGTTTTGTTTCTTCCATTCGAATCAATATGCTTGTTTAACATTTTTTTTTTTTGTATTTTTCCGAAGTTAGAAATGGAGAAGCAGTCAGACAGACTCCTGCATGCGCCCAACCAGGATTCACCTGGCACGCCTTCCAGGGGCGTTGCTCTGCCCATCTGGGGCATTGCTTTGTTTTGGCCAGAGCCATTCTAGTGCCTGAGGCAGAGGCCATGGAGCCATCCTCAGCACCAGGGCCAACTTTGCTCCAATGGAGCCTTGGCTGCCGGAGGGGAAGAGAGAGAGAGAGAGGAAGGGGAGGAGGAAGAGTGGAGAAGCAGATGGACGCTTCTCCTGTGTGCCCTGGCCGGAAATCGAACCTGAGACTTCCACACAGGCCGATGCTCTACCGTCGAGCCAACTGGCCAGGGCCAACATTTTAATGAAGACTTTCCATCTAATAACTTTATAGTGAGATTTTTTTTTGGACTTTTTAATTGCCTTTCTTTTTGTTATATGATTTTCTTTTATTGTATCCTCATTAAGTTTCTAAATACTACTTTACCATTGAGTCCCTCTTTTTTCGTGGGTATCTCAATACTAATATTATCTATCCTTCTGCTTCACTCTTTACCATTTGCTTTCTGGGTTTGCTGGAAATAAAATATTTCATTATTGTTTTCATGATAGGATCCCTAGTTCCTGGCTTCCATAGCTTGTTCTCATTTATTTCTTGAATACACCTGAGTATCTCATTTTCAAGGCAGAGCTTTTTTAGTTCTTGAGAGATGGAAACTTTTATTTTTCACTCATATTTGATTGACAGTTCAAATGATTATAGATTTCTTGGTGAAAATTTATTTTCCCTTAAGAATTGGAAAGCTTTGAACAACTTCTCTGTAGGATCGATTGCTATTATTCCTGTGCCTATGACTTGTTTTTATCTCTCTTGATGCTTTTAAGGTCCAATATTTATATTTTTGTTGTTCTAAAATTTAATGTCTAGTTATGTGGTTTAAAAAATGTATCATGTTGCAGATAATTTTTTTTCTTCTTTTCTAAGTAAGAGGCGGGGAGATCGAGAGACAGACTCCCACATGTGCTCCAACCGGGATCCACATACCAACCCCCATCTGGGGCTGATACTCTGCCCATCTTGGGCCCTGCTCACAACCAAGTGATTTTTAGTGACTGAAGCAGAGGCTCCATGAAGCCATCCTCAGTGCCTGGGGCTGATGCGCTCAAACCAATCGAGCCATGGCTGTGGGAGGGGTAGAAAGAGAGAGAAAGAAGGGGGAGGGAGAGGGGTGAAGAAACAGATGGTCACTTCTCCTATGTGCCCTGACTGGGAATTGAACCCAAGACATCCACACACCGTGCTGACACTCTACCACTGAGCCAACTGGCCCCAGGACCTTTTAATATATTTTTGAAATTTATTTCTCCCTTTCATTTTCCCTTTTTTCTTGCTATAGTATCTATTGATTAGATTTTGAAGCTTCTACAGCCATCTTTGTCATCTTTTAATTTTTTCCATATGGTTGGTTTTTATAATTCTCCAATTTATTTTTCAACCTTTTATTGATTTTTATGTTTCAGCATAGTTTTACTTTCTAAGAGTTTTTTTTTCCTTATTCTGATTGTGTGTTTCTCAAAGCTTCTGGTTCTGTACTTTTCTAACTATGTGGTTAGCTACTTGTAAAAAGTATTGTAAGACTCTATTTCAAGTCTCATAACATGAGTCATATTGCAGAAAAGGATACTTTCACACCTACCAGAGAAAGAAAGCCATAAATAAAGTCAAGAGGATTCTGGTCAATTAGCTTATAAAGGAAGTACGTAGCTGTTTGGCTGTGTGAGAGGTGACAAATGCATGACCCCAGAATATCTTTTGACGGGGTAAGATACAGATTGGAAGTTATGACTTTTTAGAGATGTGCAGGATGTGCAGGGTCCTGATTTATTAATATGGTGTTTGAGAACTGTGTACAGTCTGGCTCCTGTTACTCTCCCCTCTAACATACTTACACTCATGTGATTGCAAGTACTGGAACACCCATCAGCTTTCCAGATGTTGACCATAACCTTCTATTCCCACCCCTGCAATGGCCTACCTTATTTCAGCATCTGTTAACCCACCTATTCATAGCAGGCACACAACAAATATTTCTTCTATAACGTTTCAAACCAAAGAGACATATGGATCCTACTTGCATAGTTGTCCAGGGAATAAGTGAGAAAATATTTTCTTCTAATGATTTTCCTTTAGGAAAAAATTATTTTAACTGAAAGCGTAATAATTCCTTGGATGAGATGTGTTCTAAGGAGGCACACTTGATGCCTCTACAGTATTTCTCACAAGCAGCCTTTTAGATGAGGAAACTGAGGTGCAGAGAGGTCAGTTAACTTGTTAATGGTGACAGTTATGATGTAGCAGAGGTGAGTATTTCAGCTAGGGTCTATTTCAACCCAATGCCGAGAGCTCCTCTGTTTTTTCCCCTCTTTTTCTTGTTATCATTCAATTATGTACCTAAGAGAAGAATGTTGTTCACAGTCACTCTTCAACAGTAGTGTAGAAATGGGTTGACCAGGCCACTTCCACTCGGAAAAAGGAATATCTGATTATATCAGAGACATATGCTAAATGTTCATGGATAATTACTTCTATTAGAGGAAGAATTAATGAAGATGTCCAATTATTTTAGCGTCTCCAGCAAACTCTATTGTGATTTATCCTGAGTTTGATCTTAACATCAATTAGTAATAGATTCTGTATTTACATTTAGAAATATATTTCACATTTCTCTATTTCACTCTTTGCTATTTTAATTGCATAGGCTATCCCTTCCTTGCCTGTCCTGCCTGATATTTCATTGGTTAGCCATTGAATATCTGCTGCTTTTATTTTTCAATGTGGTTTTTTTTCATACACTATAGAAACATAGCTAAGGCTTTTAAAAAATTCAAACAGTTTACTATAATCGAAAGTCAGGTAGACCTAATTTTAGTCTTAGCTTTAAAACTGACTAGATATATGCTTTTAGTCAACCAAATAACCTGTCTGTACTATTTCATCATTTGTAAAAGAAGGGACTTAAACTTGCCTTGTAGGGTGATACAGAAATTAGAGAATATGTTTAAAGCACATAGAACAATGCCAAACCCATAGTAGCCTCTCAGTAAATGGTAGCCATTGTTTTCTTGCTCCCTTTTAAAAGTATAAACCATTATACCTTTAAGAAGTCATCCAGTTTCTACTTGAATATCACCAGAGCTGAAAGCTTGTTCTGTGAAGTCCCAGCTCTAACATATACAAGCTGTGGGACCTCAAAAATAAATCACTTTGACTCTTAATTTCATCATTTGTAGAATGAGGATGATAATGGTACCTATAACCCAGGGTTGTGACGAGGAATAGATGACATACACTGCTTATATTGTGCTTGTAATAGTGTCTGGTAATCAGTAAATGCTCAAAAAATATTAACTAGCAAAAGTAGTAAGAGTGGGGCATTTCCTAAAACTACTACATTTTGTCACCTGCTATGTTTTTTCACAGCAAAAGTTGTTCCAATTTTCCCTTGTATGTGATGATTAATTATAATGAAGAATACAACGCACTGTGAATTAATTTTTAACTTGGTTTAATGAGGCTGCACTCTTTAGCTAGCAACCCACTCCAGCTGCCTACCAGCCACCTACCCTAGTAAGCCTTTAAATAAACATTTGCTGAACGAATTGTCTGTGTCAGGGGTCTGCAAAATCTCTCTTGTAAAGTGTCAGATAGTAAATATTTTCGATTTGATGCCATATGGTATCTGTTGCAATTAGTCAGTTCTGTCATTGTCGCATGAAAGCAGCCATACACAACATGAAAATGATGGGCATGGCTGTGCTTTAGTAAAACCTGATTTATGAAGACGGTCAGTAGGTTGGATTTTTGCTGAAGTTTACTGACCTCACATCTACAGAATAAAGAAATTAGGCCCCCAATACTTACAGTGAAATGCACATCAATATGGGTCTAATTGGAAATATTTCCAAGTGAGAAAATGTTTTATTCTGTACAGAAAAAAAAAAAGGAATATTAGTGAAAAGATACAAATGCATTCTCCATACATAACAAGATTCCAAGCACCAGTTTCTAAACTTTTAAGCTCAAAGCACAATTAATTATTTTAGATGTTCAGCTGAAACACATTTCTAAGAAACTGAAGCCAGAATTCATATAGAGCCACTCTGGATTTTTAGAAATTAAATTTTATATGAGAGGAATACCCTCAGTGGTATGTGAGATGAGTACATTTTCCAAATGTGAGTGAGCAACTACTTGGTGCAAAACTATTAGTTCTACAGGATTTAAGACCCAACTCAAATGCTACTTCCTTCCCAAGGTCTTATTCAGTCCTCTCCTGCCACAAACAGTCTCCTTTCTTTTGATAGTGAAATAAACTTATTCTTGCTATCAACATCTGTAGACTACCCTATATATTATATCATATGATTATGTAATAGCTATTCTAGAGTTTTTAATTTACTTATCCATTTTTAGAGAGAGAGGAGAGAGAGAGAAGGGAGGGAGGAGTGGGAAGCATCAACTCCCATATGGGCCTTGACCAGGCAAGCGCTTGGTTTTGAACTGGTGTCCTCAGCATTTCTGGTTGATGCTTTATCCATAGTGCCATCACAGATCAGGCCTGTAATAGCTATTCTTTGAGCTTGTAAGGTACTTGAGGATGGGATCTGCTCCTGACAAGTGTGGGTCCTCCAGCATGCCCTACTTATGCCTTGTATGCAGCAGGCACCCGGGTTGTTCTTGTTGACTTTTTGAATTTTTCTTTCACTTGCTTCATAGAACAATAAGCTGGAATGATGCAAAAAGCAATCTGTTTGACAGTCTGAGTTCTAATTATGACTTGATCACTTGCTAGCAATACACTTAACCTATGAATCAGCCTCAGTTTCCTCATCTATAGAATGAGGATCATTCTAACACTGACTGCATTGTTTCGTGAGGATTAAATGTGTTGACATATGTCAAGTGCCTACCAGAAAACCTAACACATAAAACAGAAGCTTTTATTGTAGCTAAAGGATGTATGCAAAATCTTTTGTTTTACTCACTACATGATGTAATTGTTTTTAAAATGACTAATTAATTAATAACCCACTTGTAAGTAAATGTCAACAATATGAAAAAGACAATGAATATATCCTTTGTGCATAAATTAGTGAAATGCTATGTTGTTTTCTGCCTATCAACAAACATTTTATCCATTGTACTTTTTAAAAGTTACCACAGTAGCAAAAAACAATTCTATCATATATTCAATTTGAATGAACTTCTAGAAGGAGTTCTATTTCTTACTTTGAATCTGTGGCCAAACTGAGATTTGGTTCTACTTATTAGGCTCCTGTGTCCTGAAAACAGGTAAAATGAACAGGAATTATATAGAAACTTGCTGGAGAAAAGAGATAGTGAAGTCTATGTTCTTTTTATATACTAATACTAATACTGACCAGTACCTACTTTATACTGGAAGGAAGAGACTACCATAAAGAGTTGAAAGGCATTGCTAACCTTGTTCTGTTCTTTACTTCTGGCATGTGTACGTGTCTAAGTATAAGACTGCAACACGACTCTTCTGTGAGACTCTGCAGCCCAGAGCTGCTCAGGCTGGGTCCCTATCTCCTCTCTTCGTGTGCCCTTTCTCCGTATCCTGCTCCTTTCTGCACTCAGCTTCCTAAGATGGTTTTCATTCCCCCTAGAGTGTGTCAGTCAGTCCCCAGACCTCCTAGCTAGTAGCTTAAGCTATTAGAAAAGTGTGTTAAAAAAACAAAAAACAAAAATGCTTCTTGCTGGGCACAAAGGTAAAGACTTGGGGGTAGCCATAATGGTGACACACATAGCTTTAGGAAAAGTACAAATGAAAAAAGGAAGAGGAACAAATAGGTGGATAATAATGAGAGAGAAATGGTAGAATAAATGGAGAAGAATAAAAGAAATGAAAAGGAAAACTGTGGGTTGCATCTGTAATCCTTGGCCACAAATGAGATATCAGTTTTTCAGACATTTATGATGATGGAAATACAAGGTGTGGAAACTTGAGCAATTTGTCATTGTCACCTGAATGTAGAGAAGAAATTACAAAATGTTATATACCTTTGGTGAGTCATTTTTCATTGCAACAAGTGAGCAGCTGGCTACCAAAAATAGTACTTTAGGGCTGATCTTTTTATGATAATTAGGTGTATAATTTACTCTTAAATTGTTTCATACTTTAGGCACATATATTTAACTTAGAAACCAAATATATATCAGGTTCTTAATGTAACCTGATTTTCTCAGGTCAGAGTATTTCAAAGGCAACTATTTCTATAGCTTCTCAGACACAATTAGGCTAATTTATTTTAATGCCCCAGTTTCTTCATCTATATACAACGCATATGACACTGACTTAGGCAGTTCTTGCTTGGCATATTAGAGGTGTTTCTGTTGAGAATTGTTTTTGTTTTGTGTCTCAAACAAATGGACAGGATGTCGAATGGCTTGCCAATTTTGTCTATCTTACTTTCATAATTTTATTTTATATTAATGTGTCAATAGAAATGTTATAATTTCTTAATTCTAACTTGTTTTCATAGTTCCTTTTCCATATTAATAGTCCTTTAGAATGTATGCTTCTGTATTTCATTTTTACTGGATTTTTAAAATGATTTTGTTTTTACTAGTTTTAAATACCTCCATGACACCTTTCTATTGGGGCAGATGAGAGGATTAATTCTGGGAACAGTGATCATTGTCCAGCTCTTGGAAAGACCTGAGTCTTGTGGTCTTTACAAAATAAATTCTTTTCCATGTTGTTCTGTTTAATGAAATGTTGATATAGAAGAAAACATCATAATATTGTCAACACAACAGTCTAAAAAAAATTAAAGAAAGAATGCTTTCATTGAGGACCATCCATAGCCTAATTTCAGCCATGCCTCTGGGAGGCATCGGAATAAGAAGCTGCCCAGAGTGTGGCAGACTAGAGCGCAGATCCCTCATAGGGAGACTTTCTGTACTAATGTCCCTGTGCTTAAGCCACCACTTAAGCCACCACTTAAACCACTATCTCAGGTTCCAAGTCTTTGCCCAGCTGGCATCCCTCATATAAAAAGGTTGAATCTTATAAGTTAATGTGTCACATTAGGATGCCTTCTTTTATGTGTAAAGCAAATTGTGTTTGTAAAACACCACAAAAGCAATCTCTTAGTTACTTTTTCTTCTTTTCCCTTAATGAATTAATATTATGAGAGTCTGTGAAAATTAAGCTTAAGAGACAATCTTATTCTGGAAAATAATCTTTTTTTTTCAAGCAGTATTAAAACTTGACAGATGGAGTAGAATTATTATAGGAGTTACAGCAAGGAAATCTCATTTATGAAAATAAAACTGTGTTTGTAAGAAGGAGAGGGAAATTTTAATTGGAAAAGTTTACATTAAGACAAAGGGTTTGTACCTGGAAAATAAAAGTGATAAAAACAGGGTTGAAGGTACCGATAGGGAATTTGGAAAAATCTTGCTCCTAGTAATAAAGCCACCATTATATTAGTATGAACAGAGGGTCAGTCATGAGTACTGTAGTACGCTCTACTTATTTGCAGAGGTTCTTGGGAAATGTGAACCCATTTGCAGTCGAGTGTTAGTTTAAGCAAGTTATATATAGTATTTTCTCTATTTCTGAAATGTCCTCATAGATATGAGGGTCTATATGCTATCTGAGTGTGGGACAAGACTCACTGGCTGTGACTCAGACTGCGTTATGCCTCTTCCTCCCTGACACCCCTACCAGTTTGTTCCACCATTCACATCTGGGCCTGGAATGGTAAAGCTGAGAATTAGTGCTCACCCTTGAGAATGGAGAGAATGATGTTAAAAGGGATTTCTGATCCTAATATTGACCTAAGTAACAATCCTAAATGTTTTGGAGGCAGGGCACTTCTACTATCTTAAGAGTTCTCCACTCAGTTGGAAAATAATTGTTCTTAGAAGCTACTTGTTGGATTCATGAATAATTTTAAACATTTTGTTGCAGTATGAAAGGAAGGCTCACCAAAACCAGATTTTATGTATAAAAATAGATTATTATTTTAACCAACACCAAGTATATGAAAATAAATTTTTATATGGATATATTGAAAACTATAGTCATGGTTACTGTGACCGTCAGAATTTTTTTTTCTTTCTCTTTATCCTGGAAAGAAATCAAAACATATGTTTCTGAGATTTTAGGATAATAAATAGTATTCATTTTTATTCCAATTCAAATAAAAAGTATTTATATCAAATGAGATAATTTCTTCAACAAAGATATCTAAGATGAAATTGAATAATCTTTTTGATTCCTCTGGGACTTGTTTTGCAGTCATTGGAACAATAGCTAGCCATCATATAAATAGGTCAGAATTATACATTTCAGGGGTTCAATTACTCTTTATATACATATGTGTAAATTATTTAACTAGCTTTTAAATATATATTGGATGCTATGGAAGATACTAAAATAAAGGAAAGAAAAAATTATAATTGACGTGAAAGGACTTAAACTCCAGGAGGAAATACTTGAACTCTAGGAGGAATTTCTAGAGAACATTAAATTGGTAATAATTTGTTCAGTATTATATGTTAAGTGCTGAGACATTTCCAAGTAAAAACCTGAACACGTAGAGTCAGGATGATCAAGGAAGTCAGAGATTTTAAATCTTTTTTGTTCAGAATATCATTTCTCTGATTACCACAAAATTGCATGTTCACTGAAGAAAATTTGAAAAGGAAATTGCCTATATACCCTTACTCTGAAATTATTGTTGTTTGCTTCTATGAATTGAGCTACACATTCTCATTTACCTGTAGCAATTTCTGCATGGAACAGCCTTCCCAACCTCTTCACCTGGCTAATTCTTATTCATCCTTCAGAGCCCTGCTTTAAATGGCATTTGCCTCAAAAATGTTTTCAAACTTCCTGAATTATTTCAGGTCCTCCTGCTAAGATGCTCCTGTGTAGTCTGTGGGTTTCCTCCACATTCATCAATTGTTTATAATCCTTGATTCTGGTGAATGCTGGGGATACAATGACAGTCATGATCAACAGGATCGCTGCCATCATGGAGTTGGCAATTATAGTGGACACATAAGAAACAAACAAACAAAAGGAATATGTAAATATGATTTTGTTGTAATTACTTGTAAATGTATGTTCCTCACTAAACCATCATCTCCATAGGGTAAGAACCATTCCTGTTTTGTTTAGAGGATTTAGATAGTAACTTAATGTGTATGCATTTTAAATGAATAGAGTGAACAAATGACATTGTACATTTTTCACATTAATTCATGTACATAAACATACAATTTTCATATACGATACCTAAAATTGGAATCTTTATATATTATATAGTTTTTAAATTTTTTATTAATTTAAATTTATTGTGTTAACATGGATTCAAGTGTCCCACTCAATATAACACTCTCACTCCCCACCCCGGTGTCCCTCATTACACTCCCTTTGTCTCCCTACCACTAACTCCCTTGCCCTTCCCTCTGGGATTTTTTGTCCTGTTATCTGTATCTATGTGTTATGTATACAGTATATAATTTCACTAATCCCTTCACCTTCTCTGATCCCATCCCCTCATCCCCCTTCCCTCTGACAGCTGTCCCTCTGCTCCCTGTGACCCTGCCTCTGCCTCTATTCCATTCCTCAGTTCACTTTGTTCATTAGATTCCACATATAAGTGAGATCATATGATATTTGTCTTTCTCTGCCTGGCTTATTTCATTTAGCATAATAATCTCCAGGTCCATCCATGCTGTCACAAAAGGTAATATTTCCTTTTTCACGGGTGCATAGTATTCCATTGTGTATATGTACCACTGCTTTTTTTTTTTTTTTTTACAGAGACAGAGAGAGAGTCAGACAGGCAGGAATGGAGAGAGATGAGAAGCATCAATCATTAGTTTTGCATTCATTGACTGCTTTCTCATATGTGCCTTGACCGCGGGCCTTCAGCAGACCAAGTAACCCCTTGCTCGAGCCAGCAACCTTGGGTCCAAGCTGGTGAGCTTTGCTCAAACCAGATGAGCCCACGCTCAAGCTGGTGACCTCGGGGTTTCGAACCTGGGTCCTCCATGTCCCAGTCTGATGCTCTATCCACTGTGCCACCGCCTGGTCAGGCTGTACCACTGCTTTTTAATCCACTCATCCACTGATAGAAACTTGGGCTATTTCCAGATCTTGGCTATTGTAAACAATGCTGTGATAAACATAGGGGTGCATATCTTCTTTTGAATCAGTGATTTATTTTCTTAGGATATATTCCTAAAAGTGGGATAGCTGGGTCAAAAGGCAGTTCCATTTTTAATTTTTTGAAGAAACTCCATACTGTTTTCCACAGTGGCTGCACAAGTCTGCATTCCCACAAGCAGTGCAGGAGGGTTCCCTTTTTTGCACACCCTTGCCAGCACTTATATAGTGTTGTTTTGTTAATGAGCACCATTCTTACAGGTGTGAGGTGGTATCTTATTGTGGTTTTAATTTGCATTTCTCTGAAAATTAGCGACATTGAACATTTTTTCGTATGCCTAATGGCTATCTGCATGTACTCTTTGGAGAAGTGTCTATTCAGTACTTTTGCTTTTTTTTTTGTATTTTTCTGAAGCTGGAAACGGGGAGGCAGTCAGACAGACTCCCACATGCACCCAACCGGGATCCACCTGGCATGCCCACCAGGGGGCGATGCTCTGCCCATCTGGGGTATTGCTCCGTTGCAACCAGAGCCATTCTAGCACCTGAGGCAGAGGCCATGGAGCCATCCTCAGCACCCGGGCCAACTTGGCTCCAATGGAGCCTTGGCTGCGGGAAGGGAAGAGAGAGACAGAGAGGAAGGAGAGGGGGAGGGGTGGAGAAGCAGATGGGTGCCTCTCCTGTGTGCCCTGGCCGGGAATCGAACCCGGGACTCCTGCACATCAGGCTGCCGACGCTCTACCACTGAGCCAACCGGCCAGGGCTGCTTATTTTTTAATTGGATTGTTCACCTTCCTAGTATTGAGTTTTAGAAGTCCTTTATAAATTTTGGTTATTAACCCCTTATAAGACGTATTGGCAAATCTGTTCTCCCATTGTGTGGGTTGTCTTTTTATTTTGTTCATGGTGTCTATTGCTGTGCAAAAGCTTTTTAGTTTGATATAGTTCCATTTGTTTATTTTGTCCTGTATTTCACTTGCCTGTGGAGATAAATTGGCAGAAATATTGCTACGAGAGATATCAGAGAGTTTATTGCCTGTGTTTTCTTCCAAGGTGTTTATGGTTTCATGACTAACATTTAAGTCTTTTATTTATTTTGAATTTATTTATTTATTTATTTATTTATTTATTTATTTTATTATTATTTTTTTTTTCATTTTTCTGAAGCTGGAAACAGGGAGAGACAGTCAGACAGACTCCCGCATGCGCCCGACCGGGATCCACCCGGCACGCCCACCAGGGGCAACGCTCTGCCCACCAGGGGGCGATGCTCTGCCCATCCTGGGCGTCGCCATGTTGCGACCAGAGCCACTCTAGCACCTGGGGCAGAGGCCACAGAGCCATCCCCAGCGCCCGGGCCATCTTTGCTCCAATGGAGCCTTGGCTGCGGGAGGGGACGAGAGAGACAGAGAGGAAAGCGCGGCGGAGGGGTGGAGAAGCAAATGGGCGCTTCTCCTGTGTGCCCTGGCCGGGAATCGAACCCGGGTCCTCCGCACGCTAGGCCGACGCTCTACCACTGAGCCAACCGGCCAGGGCCGGTTTCATTGACCTTTTGTATTGTTTTTTTAGCCTCTATGTCATTTATTTTCATTCTGATCTTTATTATTTCCTTCCTTCTACTTCCTCTGGGCATTATTTGTTGTTCTTTTTTTAGTTCTTTTAGATGCAGGGTTATTTGAGTTTTTTCTTGCTTCTTTAGATATGCCTATAATGCTATGAACTTCCCTTTCAGGACTGCTTTTGCTGTGTCCTATAAATTTTGAGTAGTTATATGTTCATTTTCATTTGTTTCAAGAAAATTTTTTTCTTCCTTGATCTCGCTGTTAACCCATTTGTTATTTAATAATATGCCATTTAGCCTCCAAGTGTTTGAATGTTTTTCAGTTTTTCTATTTTAGTTGATTTCTGGTGTCATACCATTGTGATCAGAGAAGATGCTTGATATGATTTCAGTCTTCTTAAATTATTGAGACTTGTTTTGTGTCCTAACATGTGATCTTACCCTAGAGAATGTACCATAAGCACTTGAAAAGAATGTTTATTCTACTGCTATGGGGTGAAGGATTCTGAAGATATCTATTAAATCTAGTTGACCTAGTGTGTCATTTAAGGTGGCTGTTTCCTTGTTAATTTTCTGTCTGGAGGATCTATCCATTGATGTTAGTGAGGTATTAAAATCCTCCACTATTATAGTATTGCTGTTGATCTCGCCCTTTATGTTCATCAAAATCTGCTTTATATATTTAGGTGCTCCTATATTAGGCGCATAGATATTTACAATGGTTATATCCTCCTGTAAGATTGCTCTCTTTATCATTATGTAGTGATCTTCTTTATCCCTCACTATAGCCTTTGTTTTAAAGTCTATTTTGTCAGATATAAGTATTGCTACCCCATCTATTTCATTTCCATTTGCATGCAATACTTTTTTCCATCCCTTCATTTTCAGTTTATGAAATGGGTCTTTTGTTCTGAAATGGGTCTCTTGTAGACAGCATATGTATGGGTCCTATTTTCTTATCCATGCAGCTACCCTATGTCTTTTGATTGGAGCACTTAATTTGTTTACATTTAAGGTTATTATTGATATGTACCTATTGCCATTTTATTCTTTAAATCTACAATCCTCCACAAAGAAAACTAGATAGAAGGTGATGGAGGACAATCTGACTTTGGGTGATGGGTATGCAACAGAATTGAATGACAAGATAACCTGGACATGTTTTCTTTGAATATATGTATCCTGATTTATTGATGTCATCCCATTAAAATAAAAATTTATTTATAAAAAAAATAAATCTACAATTTATTTTTTTCTTTTTCTATATATTTTTTTCCTTTGCTTATTTTATAGCAGGCCCCTTAACATTTCTTGCAGTTCTGGTTTGGTTGTAATGAGTTCCTTGAGGTTTTTATGTGTTTTTTTTTTTTTTTATTGTCTGGGAAGCTTTTTTTCCTTTTCTCCTTCAATTTTAAATGATACCCTTGCTGGATAAAGAATATTTAGTTTTCATTTAACATTATGAAACACATTTCTATGTGACTATATGTTTTATTTGTTGCATAATATTCCATTACAAAAGTGTACTAGGATAATTATTTGACCATCCCCTACTGCAATTCTTATTTTTACTGTTTTGCTGCCTCAGAACTACACATTCATTTATGTTGTTTCCAGTAGTGTTCTGTTATGAATTATGTTCCGCATAATTTCTTATATCTTTGATTACATTTTCTCAGAAAAAAAATTAATCACTGAACAGAGGTTCTTATCTTTTTTAAGGCTTTGTGTGTCAATTGCCAAATTGAATTCCTGTAAGATGAGTAATACTTCATTATGGGACAATCTAGGCAAATTCATTAGGTTTTGAAACTAGAAATGCATGTGACCTAATCAAAAGAAGGCTGCCGGATCAAAGACACTGCAGTCAGAAGTAGCAGCAGTTAAGGAAGCAAGCAATGAGCGAGTTATGGTTGTACAGTGAAGCATTCTTTGACTTGTTTACTTTTGCCATAGTTTTGCATTCTTTAGATTTTTATATTAATAGAATCATATGATATACATTCTTTTGTGTTTTGGCCTTTCTTCACTTAGCATAATGTTTCTGAAATCTATCCTTATAGCGGTTGTATAGTTTTGTCTGGTTTTAATATTAGAGTCATTGCTGGCCTCATAGAATGAGAGGATTTCCTTTGCTTTTGTCTTCTGAAAGAGATTGTAGAAAATTACTATAATCTCTTTCTAAGATGTTCAGAAACACTCATTGATTAATCTGTCTGGGCATAGTGCTTTCTGTTTTGGAATATTATTAATTATTATTTAAATTGCTTTAATAGATATAAGACTATTCAATTGCCTATTTCTTTTTATGTGAGTTTTGGCCAATTATGTTTTTAAAAGAATTGGTCATTCATCTGGGTTTTCAAATTTGTGGACATAGAATTGTTCATAGTATTTCTTATTTATCATTTTAATGTCCACTGGGTCTATCTTCTTTCATACCTGGTATTAGCAATTTTTACCTTTTTTTTTCTTATTTAATCTGACTAGGAGCTTATCAACTTTGTTCATTATTTTCAAAGAACCAGCTTTTGATTTTCTTGATTTCCTCTACTGATTTTTTTGTTTTAAGTTTCACTGATTTCTACTCTAATATTTATTATTTTTTTCTGTTTACTTGAATTTAATGTGTTCTTTTTTTTCTGTTTTCTAAGGTGAAGCTTAGATGATTGATTTTAGATTTATTTTCCATTATATGCACTTGATGGTATTGAATTCCTTCTACCCACTGCTTTCTCTAAATCCCACAGTTATTTTGTGTTTTTATTCTCATTTACATCAAAATACTTCAAAATATTTTTAATGTGTCTTGAGATTTCTTTTTTGACCTATGTATTATTTAGAAGTGTGTTGTTTAATCTTGAACTATTTGGGGATTTAAAACTATCTTTCTACTACTGATTTTTAAATTTAACTCCACTGTGATATTAAAGCAGACATTGTATGATTTTTATTCTTTTAAATTTGTTAAAGTATGTCTTGTAGCCCAGAATGCAACCTATTATGGTGAATGTCCATGTACCTTGAGGAGAATGTGTGTCCTGCTGTGTTAAATAGAGTAGTCTACAGATGTTCAGTATATCCAGTTGATTAACACTGTTGTTGAATTTAACTATACCTTTACTGCTATTCTGCCTGCTGGTCTGGCCATTTCTGATAGAGAGTGTCTATAATAGTAGGTTCATCTATTTTTCCTTCAGTTCTATCACTTTTGCCTTATGTATTTTGATGCTCTATTGTGCATACAAATTAAGTATTACTATGACTTCTTGGAGAATTGGTTGCTTTATCATTATGCAATGCTATTCTTTATTCTTGATAACTTCCCTTCCTCTGAAGTTTTATTTTTATTTTATTTTCTAAATAAAATAATAAACATGGCTATTGATTGGGAGTGATATGGGGAATAGAGTGCTGGAGGAAAAAGAAGTTCTGAAAGAGCCATCTTGAAGAGCAGAAAGTATATTTTTCTCCCAAATAAATTAAGCTGCTTTGGTATTAGGCAGAGAGTTAGACTTAGCCAGGAAAGGGGTTCTTCAGGTAAGTATAATACAGAGAAAAAGAGAATATTTAGGATAAGTGAAACTCATTTTAAATTATAAATTATTCCTGGCCATAGAAAAATATAAAAAGTTTTATTTTCTAAAGGTGGCATAATGCTTATAACTAAACCCAATTAAGATAGTACAAAGACTTAAAAAAATTTTTTTCATGTCTATGTCTAGGTATAATATTACATAAGAAAATATAGTAATTTAATCAAAAGATAATGCTCATGATCTAGTAGAATCTATTCTAGGAATGGAAGGATGGTTAAACATCAACACAAATATATGGTTGCTCTTATAGTTGACCAAATTGGCAATTGGTAAATTTAGGTGGTAAGCCTGAAAATTCAAGATAAGTGTGTGTGTGTGTATAATTTTTATGCATTATAGTAATTACCATAATTGATAATAATAGCCCAATAAATTCAATTAAGATTTATATTACAATATGAAATTTTATATTTATTTTACTAGCTTGAAGTAGTTTCATTGTTGAATAAGTCCACAAGTACCTATAATGCAACACTTTAAAATTTAAACACTGTGGTTAAAGCTGAAATTTCCAAGCATTTGAGACTGTAACTGTGGAATTTAACTTATAATTATACATTAGAATTATAAAATTGATTTGTAAAATTTCTGGATTAGATTTGAAAGATCAAGTTTCTAAAGAGTCAGGTTTTCTGAACACCCACTGGAGTTCCTGGCATAAGGTCAATCTCAAGTTATTTTGGAAAACTTTAGGAAAATGTAGCATGGGAGACAGAACACACATATTTGTAAACATATAAGCTCTTATATAATAGGTGACATTTATTTTCAACTTTTAGAAAACAAACTGACTTTTTATTCTTATTTAATTTCCATTCAAGAGTCTTTTAATCTCATTATCTAAGTTTTATGGTTGCTTATTGATATTGAAAGTATGATACTTGACTCCTAAACTTTGGAATATGTAAACTGTCATGGTCTTCATCTTACAGGAGGAGAAACTGAAATCCAGCAGGTCAAACGCCAGGGTCACAGAGCTGGTTGGTGGGAAATCTAGTACAGGAACTTAGTTTTTCTGGTTGTGATCCCATCTCATTCTAATATATTCTATACCACATTCTTCTCAGATCTGTCATGTTTATTGTAAGACCGGGCTCAGCAAGCATATATTTTATGCATATTTAGGCTTTATTTTCTTGTTTGTTAATTTGGGGTAGACCAGAGAGCTAGGTGAAATACTGTGAAAACTCTGTCACCTTTGGCTATCAGACTAGCTCCTAATTCACACCATATATGTGTTTATTTTTAGAATGCTCCATTTCTTCTTTTTATTTCAGGTCCACCAAGTCTTATTTATATAAAGAATACCTAGATATGATAACTTGGCTATAGAAAGACCTTAGGGCATCTCTGTGATTTTTGAAACAGTCACGTTTCTTTGAAAGGAATTGTTTTCTGAATGATAGTATTCCCCAAAATGTGGGATCAACTCACCTCAAACAAATGAGACCTTAGACCTCAAAATTCAGAAAGACCTTTGAATATAGAAGAATACAAAGATAAGAAATGTGTGTGTTGTGGTGTATTTGGGCTCTTCTGGGTTTATCACAGCATACTTAAACATGAGAGTTAGACAAATACCACTTTCCACAGACTTAATAGTTGCCTCAAACACTGCTTTCTCTTAGTGTGATTCTGACTGCACTCTTAATCATTATATATCAATATAGAACAGAATTATCTTGACCATAATTTAAATGGCATAGGTAGCACCATTTGTTGAGCCTTCAAGGAATTTTTTAGGCTAGATTTTATAAACATGTTATAGTAATTCTCATTTATTGTTTTCAAAAAGGCATGCAGAAGTTGAGCTTTTTAAAATTGGAATAATTTGCATTATAAAGTCTTTATAGTCTAAAACTGTGTAAAGCACAGAAGAGCTGTAGGTTATATTTTAATGTAAAAAGTAAATCTCATAAAAATCTTTTAAAATATAAATTTAGTTTGAAATGCCTTTGGGGGATTCACTTTTAAGGCAAGCCTCAGCAATTAAAAAAAAATTTTTTTGAGAACTACTTAGCAAGATGCCTAAGAAACTCTACTTTATATTCTCTGGAAAATATAAATTTTTCATTTTTTTGATAAATTTGTTTACTTAACATAAGCAAATCAGAATTTAGATATGTTACTAAACCTATTATAAAATGAGTCATTAAAATACAGTGTGTCCGTAAAGTCATGGTGCACTTTTGACAGGTCACAGGAAAGCAACAAAAGATGATAGAAATGTGAAATCTGCACCAAATAAAAGGAAAACCCTCCCAGTTTCTGTAGGATGATGTGGCAGCATGTGTGCATGCGCAGATGATGACGTAACACCGTGTATACAGCGGAGCAGCCCACAGCCATACCAGTCGAGATGTGGACTGTACAGAGGAAAGTTCAGTGTGTTCTGTGGCTCGCTAGATCCTAATCCGTGACCAAAGTACAACATGAATATCAGCGTGTTTATAACAAAGCACCACCACATGGGAATAACATTACTCGGTGGGATAAGCAGTTGAAGGAAACCGGCAGTTTGGTGGAGAAACCCCGTTCTGGTAGGCCGTCAGTCAGTGATGAGTCTGTAGAGGCTATATGGGATAGTTACCTAAGGAGCCCTAAAAAATCTGTGTGTGAGCCCACATTGAACTGCACTGAATAGGTAAGAAACTGGGAGAGTTTTCCTTTTATTTGGTGCAGATTTCACATTTCTATCGTCTTTTGTTGCTTTCCTGTAACCGGTCAAAAGTGCACCATGACTTTACGGACACACTGTACATGTGTTATACATACTTTAATAAGGTATATGCACATGCTTTCACAAGATATGTTAATATCCAGTTTCTTATTGGAAAGTTCAGAGCATACTTTCCACTGGAGACAGTTTCCCCAACTAGACCTGAAATAATGAAGCTGTCTCATAGGAGGAGAGGGGGCAGTGGGTGGACAGCCACAGAGCACAGAGACCAGCCGCTGCCCACAGAGAGCAGACCACCGGGGAGCAGAAGGGGCAGTGGGCGGACTGCCACCCAGCCAGAGACCAGCCCTGGCCCACACAGAGCAGACCACCCGGGAGCAGGGCTCTCTGGCTGGAGACGGCCACCTGCCCCCCCCCCCCAGAGCTGTCCCACAGCAGTTCCATTTTACAGCCGTGCTGTATCACTGCACCCCAAATTTTGGATGCTTGTTGGCGTTGCCATGGGGCCAACAACCATCAGGTGACACCATATTTGCAGAATGATCAGTTTAGGTAGAATCAGCCCTTGTCAGAAAAGTAATTAGAAAAGGAAAATGAATTTTAAAAGGGGAAAAAAGGCAGAAGAAGTATATAGCATGTTAATAATAATAAAAAAAAAAGAACACATTTCCAAAGAAGATTTAGTTAGGGAATATAGGCACAGCCAAATTAAAATACTTCACAAACCAGAGGCAGGAAAGGGAGTAGGAGCAGGACCTCAAAGATAAAATTAACATTTGAAAAGGAAATATAAAATGACAGAAAGTGAAATAATTTATAATGATAATATGTGAGATTGGATTTTAAAAAAGAGTTCAAATACACAAAGAAGAAAATAGTATAATGAACTTCCATGTACCAAACACCCAGCATCACCAAGGATCAACATTTTGATGATCACGTTTCATTTATCCTTCCTCTTTTGTTTTCTGGGTTATTATAAAGCAAACCCCAGACAACAATATTAATAATTATTAATTAGTATCATTCACTACA
The DNA here is from genome assembly GCF_036850995.1 of Saccopteryx leptura. NCBI lineage: Eukaryota > Metazoa > Chordata > Mammalia > Chiroptera > Emballonuridae > Saccopteryx > Saccopteryx leptura. The sequence continues at coordinate 297,980,932 of NC_089503.1, forward strand.
TAAATAATATTAAAATTTTCTCAAGGATGAGATTAGTAACATTTCTAACATATCAGATGAATCTTTCCACCAACTGGTGAGTGAAACATGTTCAGAAGAGGTAAAATAGAACTAGGGCAAAGGGTTCCTACTTATTCTCATTTCTTGGTAAGCAGCAGAAGTTACTTTCAAGATTTAAGAACTCTTATTCTGCAGTTCTTGCAAGGGCAGCCTAATGATGCTTGGGTGTGCCATGTGCACGTGTGCCTTGTAGGGAATGATGATGGTAAGTTCCATATGAGAGGCTGAGCAACATTGCTCCTGGATGGGGTTCCCTGAGAAACCAACTTCCAACTTATAAGGAGAAATGTTGAGATCAGCACTTGTGGAAGGGAAGTGAAAAGAAGGAAGATTGGACAGAGGGAGGAGTTGAGCTGACAGTTTCATCAGAGGTCTCAGCCAACCCTATGGCAAATTCTGATCAGAGCTTATGGACTTTCTGATCAATAACTCGGGGCAGGTCACTCTGGAATGGGGTGAATTTTGGATGAGGAGGCTCTTGTCAGTCAAGGCAATCCCCATAGAGGCTAACAACAAATAGCTTTGCATTAGGACCACTCCCAGCAGCGTGGAGCATAAATCCTTTCTTGCTGAAATGGAATCTTGGGAAGCACATCAGAGCATCCACTTCAACCATTTTTTAGCATAAAAATTTGTTCCTACATTTTCCCAAGTTGTAAACTTACAGAGAGAAGGACAGATAGGAAGGGAGAGAAGAGATGAGAAGCATCAATTCTTCGTTGCAGCTCCTTAGTTGTTTATTGATTGCTTTTTCATATGTGCCTTGACCAGGGGGCTACAGCAGATCAACTGACTCCTTGCTCAAGCCAGCAACCTTCGGTTCAAGCTAGTAAGCTGTGCTCAAACCAGATGAGCCTGTGCTCAAGCTGGTGACCTCAGGGTTTCGAACCTAGGTCCTTTGCATCCCAGTCCAATGCTCTATTCATTGCACCACCGTCTGGTCAGGCCCAACTTGTAAACTTATCAATGCTGTTGTGTACCAAGTATTTTACATATATCATCTTTAATCTTCACATCAACTCTGTAAAATAGCATTATTTTCCTGATGAGGAATATGACAGGGCAGGTAGCTTGTCCAATGTTACGCAGCTGGTATAAATGTGGAAGAATTGTTTTTGATCAAATTCTGCCCAACTCCCCAGCTCTTTCCGCCAGCACAGCCTCTCTATACTACTGTGTCAGTGTACCAGTAATTAGAGCCCGCAGACAGCACAGCTATTATTCCTTTATGCTTTGTTTTTGTCTACCAGTTAGGTTAGCAATGTATGTTTTAAAATTTTAAAGCTTTATTTATTTAAGGTCGTCCAAACCTACTTGAAATTCAAGTGAGATGACAGGTTGGAACATGATCTTTCTACTTCTTTAGAACTTTATTGAAATTGTGAGGCTAAAAAAAAAAAAACTAACAAAAGATGTATTAATGTTTCTGTGATGATTTTTCTTTTAGATTTGCTGCTTTGAAGAGACACTAGATAATCAGTTTGAATCATTGTAACCACTGTTCCTAACCTTTTAAGCTACTGAATGGGAATAGGGGAAGCTGAGTTCTATTCATAATTCCTCCAGCGTTTCTCCCTACGTGATCAAGGGAAAGCCACTTAACCCACTGCATGCTTTAGTTCTTTTACTTGAAAGTTACTGTAATGATGTCTACCTTTCTCTTATTTGAAATGACAATTATAAGAATAGGTTAGATGCTTTGTGAATGCTTTGAAACAACTCCTTGAGAACATGATGAGTTTTTTTTTAACACGTTCTGTTAGCTAATCAAATTGGTTAATTAAGGTTTCTCTATTAATTTTCTTAGAGAATATTTTAAAATCTATAGAAATCTATTACAAATAAACTTAAACTCATTAATACATTATGGAGCATTTTTTGGCAGAAGCCAAATGATTGCTTTAATTTGAATATGAGAAAGGCGTTTTTGACAGGTGTGGTAAACAGAGTCATAACCCTCAAAGATGTCACATCTTAATCCTCCAAACCTGTGAAGTGTTACCTTACATCAGCAGTTTTCAACCCGTCTACTGCAAGAATTTTTAAAGCATGCAATACCTGACTATTTAGTCAGGGGCACTGACCTCTTTTCCCTTAGATTGTCAAATTAAAAAAAATGACAACAGCCAACACAACAAGAGCCACTCGGTGTGAATGAATCAAAATTATACCTATATTTTTTTTGTCAGAGCAGCAAAAAGTATATTTTTTGATATGCCACAGAATACTAATGAGCTTGTATGTGCTATTAGATGAAAAAGGTTGAAAATCGCTGCTTTACACGACTAAAAAGGGACTTTGCAGATGTGAATAAGCTAAGGATTTAGAGATGAGAATATTACCCTGATCCTGGGTAATCTAGGTGAGTCCAATCTCACTGCATATGTTCCTGTAACATGGGGATGGAAGTATCAGAATGGGAGAGAGATTTTCAGGTGGTATGCTGTTGACTTTGAAGGTAGAGGAAGGGACCATGAGCCAAAGAATGCAGTTCGCCTCTAGAAGCTGGAAAAGGCAAGAAAATAAGATTCTCTTAGAGCCTCCAGAAGGAGTGGAGTCCTGATGACATGATTTTAGTTCAATGAGAGTTCTGACTTACAGAACTATAAAATCATACATTTATGTTTTTTAAGCCAATAAACTGTGGTGATTTGTTAGAGCAGTAATAGAAAACTAATGCAACATGACTGTCATTTCATTTAACTACTATATCTTGGTCCACATGAAATAATAAATTGTTGTCAAGTCTAAGAAGCATATCTGGAAGGTGGTGGGGGTGTACCTTAGGATGCCTCTGTTCCTGTTCAGGTTAAGTGCAGTCTCGGTTGATAAACTGTTTCTTAGGTCCGCCATATTACCATTTCTTGGCTAGCATGTCAGGTATGAGGTATGAGCAGTTGTGCTCCTCTAAGAATTTTATAGCAAAGCCTTCCCATTGAGATTTGTGTTCCACTTAGACTGCAGGATGATTGGCTGCCCCTACTGTCATTATCTTGGTCCTGATGTGTTTTTTTTATTTTGTTTTGTTTTTTCTGTATTTTTCTGAACCCGGAAATGGGGAGAGACAGTCAGACAGACTCCCGCATGCGCCGCACTGGGATCCACCCCGCACGCCCACCAGGGGCACGCTCCGCCCACCAGGGGGCGATGCTCTGCCCCTCCGGGGCTCCGCTCTGCCGCAACCAGAGCCACTCTAGCGCCTGGAGCAGAGGCTGAGGAGCCATCCCCAGTGCCCGGGCCATCTTTGCTCCAATGGAGCCTTGGCTGCAGGAGGGGAAGAGAGAGACAGAGAGGAAGGAGAGGGGGAGGGGTGGAGAAGCAGATGGGCGCCTCTCCTGTGTGCCCCGGCCAGGCATCGAACCCGGGACCTCTGCACATCAGGCCGACGTTCCACTACTGAGCCAACCGGCCAGGGCCCTTGGTCCTGATGTTTTTATCTACTCTGAGTGTCTGATGGAGATCTCTCTTTCTTCTTTGAGTATCTCCAGATGCCTCATATTGAAAATCCTTTTAGGAACTTTTTATTCTCTTTCTACGAATTAGTTCTACTACCAATACCTTCTTCTGCTAAATCAAGACTGTTTTGGCACCACTGAAGAAAATCTTACAATCAAATGGTGTATTTTAGGAAAACTTTGTGATTCTCAACTAGATGTGTGTTTGTGTGTGTATATGCGTGTCATGATGGGCGTGATGAGATATATCTCAAAGAGATATATATAAGGTCTACTGAAAAGTTCTGTCTGTTTTTGGAATAAAACAAAATACAAATTTTTCTTACTGTCAATAAACTTTATTAAATAATACAATTGCCATTATTATTAATGATTTCTTGCCAGCGTGAAGGCAATTTGTATATCCCATTTTTGAAAAATGTTTTATCTTTTGATGCGAAAAATTGAACCAGTGCTTGTTTGATATCTTCTTCATTTTTGAATTTTTTGCCCTTCAAAACATTTTGTAGGACAAAAGTGATAGTCGGTATTATACCTTCAACAAATACTTTCAATAAATTTCTACATGCTTCTATAGCATTTCTTCCTTATTGAAATTCGTAAAAAAAACAGTGGCGTAAATGAACTTTATCAGTAGCCATGGGTACACTATCGCTTCACGCATAAGACTAACATGAATCAACTTTGTTTTAGTTAATTTGCTATGTCAGTATGTATACATTAAGTGATAAAAATAGAGAGGCACACATGTGCCAAATAAACATGAGCTTACGTGTTGAAACTTGTTGTGATAGAAACGGACAGAACTTTCCGGTAGACCATATACATTCAAAAGGATTTTCAGATGTAATTAAGGACTGTAATCAGTTGATTTGAGTTAATCAAAAGAGAGATTTCAGTGGATGATCTTGACCTAATCAAGTGGGTGCTTTAAAGAGAAATGGTCTCCTCTTGACCTAGAAGAAAGAAATGAGTCAGATTATAAATTGCCCATGACTAGGAGAGAGGTGGCCTATAGAAACTGAGAGCCTTAGTCCTACAGCCACAAAGAACTGAATTCTTCCAGTGACCCGAATGAGCTCTAGATGAGAATCACAGAACTGTAGCCCACACTTTGATGGAACCTTGGAGTCCCTGAGCAGAGGACTGGTCTAAGTCATGCCTAGACTCCCAACTCACAGGAATTTGGGGAAAATAACTGGGATTGTTTTAAGCTGCTAAATTTATGGTAATTGTTATACAGTATTAGAAAAGTAATACAGAAATAAAAGGAGATAGAAAGGAAAGAAGGAAAGGAGGGAGGAACAGAGAGAGGGAGGAGAGGAGAGAAGAAGGAAGAAGGAAATACATTATGTTAACATAACTTGATTTAGCAAATCCCATTGGTTTTCATGAATAGTTGTTTATTTACTAAGACCTCAAAATCCATCTGCTTAACTCACAGAATTTTGGCAGAGACTGATATCAAAATTTCTACTCTTTTTTTTGCCTCAATTTCTATTTTAAAAATTGGAGCAAAGATTTGCCCATATCTAGTCTTCTGTAATCCATCACAGTCACTGTGATTTTTGAAGACTTATAGAACATATTCACAACAATCAGTACATGTAAGCTCTTTTAGGGCCCTGAGGCATAGTATACATGAGTCAGAGTCTTGGACTTCATTCCTGTGGGCTGATGTGCTTTAATTATTGTATGATCATCTTGAGTTTCAACTTCTTCTTTAAATTAAATGATATTCTATTTCCAGTTTGAAGTTCATTCTTCTTGTTGGAATAGGTAGCAGCAAAATTGAATATGGTTGATTCTGTTTTCTGGCTCTCATATGTTAAAATCAATTTTTTCCCATTTACCCTGGGGGTAAGAAATACTGGGTAGATATATGCTAAATTAGTTTTTATTTTTAAGAGTTTTCTTGAGGTAGACTGTACTGTCATAAATTCACTTGTTTGAATATACAATTCATTGATTTTTCTGGAAATGCACAGTTGTGTAATCACATTTCTATATTAGAGCAATTTCGTCACTGCACCAAATCCCTCAATCTTTACTGTAGTGGCTACATTTGATAAAGTCAGTTCCTCCTCCTTGACATTCTTTCATTACTTAGTTTCCAGTTCAGCAAGTTCTACTATTTTTAAGATTGTTTTGCTGTTATTTTGTGTATTTTTCTGACCTTCATGGCCTTTTTTTCTCTGTTTCTGTTGCTGATTTCTATTTTTCTTTCAAACCTTTCAGCATTAGTTTTGACCCAGGATATAGTAGCTGGACTGCTTTTGACCTCAGCACTTTATCAAATTAAAACAAAATTATTTTGTTGAAGCAGTTGGTATGGTTAGTATAAGCCTTTTCTGTTCTTACAGCTATGGATATTGCCAGGATAACAATGGCTTTTGTCACTCTTACTATTTTTGCATCAGTTATATAAATGTATAGAGGTTTCAAATGCTTGAGGAAAATAGTCTAATTTGGAAGGCAGAACACAATGTTAAACTATGTTTTGAGTATATTTTATTAAACAATCTTAAATTATCTCTATTTCACTTCCTAATAGTCATTCTACAGTAAATATTTGTTAACATGATTGTTGTACTGAATAAACTACCACAAGTTTATACGTAGTTTTTTCTTGAAAAATGTATTGGCATCTTTTTATTTGAAAGATTTTTCTCAATAAAATTTCCTCCTAATATGTCTAGTAAATCTGGGTGTTTATATACTTTAAATTTATTTTTAAGTTTATGTAATATATCACTCAGTTTGAATATGAGCATTTTATAATCTATTGTGTGAACTAAAAACTAAGATACTATAGGACAAAAGGAGAAAATAATAGTTGGTGCTGTAGGACATTTTAAGCAAGGATGGAAGGATTTTAGTTGATAGGTGTGACAGTTATGAACAATATCTGGTAAAAAAAAAAAGACAGGTAAATTGTTACTTGTAAATGGTCTCTAAGTTTCATCCTCACCTCCACTTTAATGCTGTTACATCTCTTCGTTACATGTTCCCATGGCAGTTCCCTATTATTATGCTCATCACAGTTGGAATTATTTATTTAGTGTTTATAATTCTGGCTAGACAATATTGTTCCTAACACTGATGCACCTGGCTGATAATGGGAACCCAATGATATTGGTAGAATAAATATTTTCCCAACTTCTAACAATCAGATGTTTGTATTCCTAGTATGAATGGGAGCTAATCATTGTTGAATGATTGGACAGAGGAATGAACACGTTCAGCAAGAACGAAGGCAAGGCGCACTGTCTTTCCCAGAGTGCTCCTCTTTTTTATTATTTTTTCTTTTTACATGCCTAATTCCCTTCTCTTGTTCTGTCTCCAAAATTTATTTTTGGAGGGTATTGATGAATATATTGTTTTATTAATGTTGACCCTCCAAGAATATTTGTTTTCTTAAAATTTTAATTTATTGTGTTTACATAGATTCTAGTGTTCCCCCGAATGCCTCTCCCCTCCCCCGTGTTCCCCAGAGCATACCCCCTTTCCCCTTCCCCGCACCTTCCTCCCCCTTTCCCTCCAGGATTAGCTTTTCTGCTCTCTATAATGTGTTATGTGTGTATAGTTTCACCAGTCTCTGTCCCTTCTCTGATCCCATCCTATCATTCCCTTTCCCTCTATCCACTTTCTTTCTGGACCAGGGGTCCCCAAATTTTTTACACAGAGGTCCAGTTTACTGTCCCTCAGACCATTGGAGGGCCGGACTATAAAAAAAACTATGAACAAATCCCTATGCACACTGCACATATCTTATTTTAAAGTAAAAAAACAAAACAGGAACAAATACAATATTTAAAATAAAGAACAAGTAAATTTAAATCAACAAACTGACCAGTATTTCAATAGGAACTATGGGCCTGCTTTTGGCTAATGAGATGGTCAATGTGCTCCTCTCACTGACCATCAATGAAAGAAGTGCCCCTTCCGGAAGTGCGGTGGGGACCAGATAAATGGCCTCAGGGGGCCGCATGCAGCCCGCGGGCCGTAGTTTGGGGACCCCTGCTCTGGACCCATTGATCCTGCCTCTGTCTCTATTCTATTCTTCAGTTTACATTGTTCATTGGATTCCTCAAATGAGTGAGGTCATATGATATTTTTTTTTCTCTGCCTGGCTTATTTCACTTAACATAATAGTTTCCAGGTGCATCCATGTTGTTGCAAAAGGTAAGATTTCCTTCTTTGTTGTGGCCCATAGTATTCCATTGTGATATGTACCACTGCTTTTTAATCCACTAGTCCATTGACAGGCACTGGGGCTGTTTCCAGATCTTTGCTATTGTGAACAATGCTGCCATAAACATGGGGGTGCATTTCTTCTTTTGAATCAGTGATTTGGTATTCTTAGGATATATTCCTAAAAGTGGGATGGCTGGGTCAAAAGGCAGTTCCATTTTTAATTTTTTGAGGAATATCCATACTGTTTTCCACAGTGGCTGCTCCAGTCTGCATTCCTACCAGCAGTGCAGGAGGGTTCCCTTTTCTTCACATCCTCACCAGCACTTATTCTGTGTTGTTTTGTTAATAAGCACCATTCTGACAGGTGTGAGGTGATATCTCATTGTGGTTTTAATTTGCATTTTTCTAATGATTAGGGATGTTGAGCATTTTTCCATCTGCCTATTGGCCATCTGTATGTCCTCTTTGGAGAAGTGTCTATTCATTTCTTTTGCCCATTTTTTGATTGGATTGTTTATCTTCCTGGTAAAATATTTGTTTTTAAAGAAGTTACTGCCAGAAGGACAGTATATCATTAATGATAAAATTTCATATACTTATCAGAGATGGAAAAGATGTTCCCTGAAAAATACATTCATTGTTCAATTTCCCTCTCTTTTCCTTCCTTCTTTATTTCCACAGAAATTTTTTTGAGCATCAAATGTGCTAAACTGTTGGGGATTAGAAAGCAAAGGGCTATGAGGGAAGGGCCCCCTGGTGAGAACCGTCCAAGACAGGGCAGGGAAATTTGGGTTGGATATTCGGTGCCAAGGAGATACTACCCTCTTCAGCTAAAGGGTGTTAGCAAAAGTTCCAGAAGTTATTTAGCCAAAGCCAGTGGAACAATTTCTGATGATAGGCTTTTTATATTTGGTGCTTACCTTTTAGAAGATAAAACAAAAGTTAGGAAAAGATAGATTTATTGTTTTAGCTAAACAACCGAAAATACATATTGTTCTGCACAATCAGTCTGATACTTTTGTTTGATTATTTCAGACAACTTTTGTAGCTGTTGCAGAATCATATCATGTAACTATGATTTCTGCTTTAGCTTTTTGTGGCATAGGAAGACTTCGGACAAGAGCATTAAGATTATAAATCAAAACCAAAACAACACTCTCCTACAAACATTTTTTTTTTCTTTTTCTAAAGTTAGAAGAGGGGAGGCAGTCAGACAGACTCACGTATACGTCCAATTGGGATCCACCCGGCATGCCCACCAGGGGACGATGCTCTGCCCATCTGGGGCGTTGTTCCGTTGTAGCCAGAGCCATTCTGGCACCTGAGGCAGAGGCCAAGGAGCTGTCTGGGCCAACTTTGCTCCAATGGAGCCTTGGCTGCAGGAGGGGGAGAGAGAGAGAGAGAGAGGAAGGAGAGGGGAAGGTTGGAGAAGGAGATGGGCACTTCTGTGTGCCTTGACCAGGAATCAAACCCGGGACTTCCACATGCTGGGCCCATGTCTACCATTGAACCAACTAGACAGGGACTCCCCTATGAACATTTTTGCAACTTCTAATCCCATATTTATTTTGCAAGAAGGTATCCACTATAATAAGTATAGAATAACCTCTTCTGCCTTCTACTTTTAAGGCCTGTTTCTGGAATGTGATTTGAGACAAAAGCTTAGGGTAAAAAGAAAGAAAGTATGATATTTTAGAGTATTTGAACAATGTATTTCTAATAGATTTTTTTAAATGTACATAGGACTTGAAGATTATTCATTTACTCAACACTTGGTTCAGTTTAATTTAAGACTGAAGTGCAACTGCATTGAGAAAGGCACTCTCCTAGGGATGTGCTTTCAGAATCACCCAGTACCCCGTGCAGAGTCTCTGAACGAATTAGGAAAGGCACTCTGCTTTGCATGGAGTCAGCCCTGGCCAGAATTACTGCTTGGTTGTGGAGTTGGGGCTAGAATTTCAGCCCCCAGGTGCCTTTTAGGCCCAGTGCCTTACGGTCATGTACAGCCCTTCTGGGTGTGTAAGTTTCCATGTTCTTCCTGTTTCTTTTTTTAATAACTGGGATTTGGGTCATCTCTCCTGGGCAGAGAGATAAGCTTCATAAGGTAAGACCTTGCATTGTATATGAAAGTAGAAGAAAAAATACAAAATAAAGGAACAGCACTAGACATTTTTCATGTGTTAGTTATCTCATATAATCCTCATAAGGGTCCTTTGATATAAATGTTATTATAAAAAGTTAACAACTAAGAAAACAGTGTTTAGGTACCTTGCTTAATGTAAAAAAGCTAGAAAGCAAATGGACAAAAACAGATGTGAGAATGCCCACCTGAGGTTTAACAGCAAACCACCTTCAACAGCTCAGTTAGTCCTTTACCCACGAGTAGTACAATTGCCTGAAAACAACCCAAACCCACTCAGCCTCACAAGGTGCCCACCAGGAAGCCTGGGGAGAGAAAGGCCTGAGGTTGGCTATTTGAATAATTCAAGGGAACCTTTTCTGTATTTTGTTTCCTTTTCTAAGCTGTTTCAATCCTGAGGGGGAGAAAGAAAAGACAGGAAAAGTCCTGGGCTTCCGTTAGTCCCCAGGGAGAAAGGAATCAGTAACTGTTGGTTGCGTGTTGAGTCCATTTGCTCTGTTCCCTCAGCACCGTGTGTGATAGAACAGCGGCACTGGGGAGGAGAAAACAAAGCAGGTCCAGTTGCTTTTTCAGATGCAGAAGTGAGGCTAGCCCATGGGTGCCTGGGGTGACCTGGTTTTGTCCTTTCTCCTTGAAAGGACCGAATAATTAAAATGTCCTGTACATTAACACTATCTTAGGGCCGGACATCAATAACTCTTTGAACTACAGTAACCTTTTCTCTCATTTCCTGTAAGTTCACCAGATGATAAATGGGCCCACTTAACCAAAGAGACAGATAATTTAGCTAAGGCTCAAAGGAGGACTACAAGAACAAACAAATAGTTACAAAGCATTGTGCCAAGGGAAGGGTTAAAATGGCAGGCTTTTTCAGCCTGAGGAAGACAACACAGAGGGCTTTTTAAAGAGTATTTTTGAAAACTAGATAAGACTTTGATGCAATAGAAAGGTTAGCAGCATGGACCCATAGTGCATCAAAATCAGATGTAGAGCTTTCCAAAAATACAGATGCTTCAGTCCCACCTCGCCCCAGAGCGCCTGAATTAGAATTTCAGTGGGGGCAGAGGGTGGGTGGGGCTCAGACTCCGTGCCTTTTAAAAGCTCCACTGATGTTCCAGACTCACAGCTAGGGTTGGGAACAATTGCTCTTGTCACTTCATCTCCCATCACGACTGACTAAATATGTGGGTGTTTTTGACTCCTTGTGTTCCAGGGTCTCTTGTCATGAAATGATGAGTACAGCTCATAGGCAGTGGTAATGAGGCTTTCCTAAAGGGAAGCTCATGCTGTGTTCTCAGAGTGCTGTTCGATCTTTCACACAGGGTATTTTCTTTCATTCTTAAAACAACCTCCTGAGAGAGATATTATCATCTCCATTTTTATAAACGAAGAAAAGCAGCTCAGGGGCTTCAGTGAGTTGCCATACATAATAAAGCACAGTCGCCAGGATTGGGGTCCAGGACTTTCAAACCTCCAGAAAAATGGACGTGAAAAAGATCGAAGGCAGATTAGAATAAAAAAATCTACCAGGCGGAGTGTAACTGATATCAGAATCTAAGCAGGAGAATCGAAGTAATTGATAACTGACATAGTTCACTGAATTCAGTATTTGTGCAGGGCAGCAAACTGTACGTTCATTTACACATTATCCTCATTTATTCCGATACTGCCACACAGTCGGTGGCACAACCCAAATACCAAGTAGTGTAAGGGAAGCATTTGCTTTTTCCCTTGCGTTTGCCCCCTATAACTCTTTAAATTTCAAGTCATTTTACATGTGTGTACATATATATTTCTATATCTATGTATACACAGACACACAATGGCAGTATCTTCAATTTCAACTACCAAATTTTTTTTTAAACTGAATTTATTAGGGTAACACTGGTTAAAATATTCTATAGGTTTCAGGTGCACAGTTTTACAATACATCTTCTGTACACCGTATTGTGTGTTCACTTCCCCAAGTCAAGTTTCTGTCCATCACCATTTTTCTCTCCTATACCTCCCGCCACCTTCCCTCAGCAATCAGCACCCTGTTGTCTGTGTCCATGAGTTTTTTCTTTTCTTTCTCTTTTTTGGTCAATCCCTTTCCCCCTCCCACACTGGTCCCCCAACGCCCCAACAGCTGTCAGCCTACTCTCTATATAAGTCTCTCTCAATTTTGCTTGTTGGTTCATTTTGTGCATTAGATTCCACTATGAGTGAAATCATATTGTACTGTCTTTCTCTGACTGGCTTATTTCACTTAGCGTAACATTTTAACTACCAAACCTTGATCCCCAGGGAAGGCCTGAATTTACTTTTCTTTTTATGTCAGCTGATCTTGGTCTTGCTGATGCTGTAGGCCCCTTCTGTGCTTACTGATAATTTAATTTTACTATTGCTGATTAGTGTCGGTGTCCCATATTGGTTTCCTTTTTCCCTACCAGGAGGTTGGCCTCTGCTTTTACGCTGAAGGGGACAGGTGAGTTCAAGTCCAGAGACTTTTTTGATCTGACTTCTATGTTTGATACAGTTCTCATTAGTTGTTTTTTGTTTGTTTGTTTTGATTACTCACATACATACACATCTACAGAAATACACAGAGGAATAACCATTTTATATAATGCTTTGGATTAATTAACTCCATCTTTAGAAGTTTTCTTGGGACTGAGACTGATACATCATAACTGCTCTTGGATGTCCAGTTTAGTGATCAATTTATCCTATCAGCGCCATACTTTTACTTAAAGGGTATGCTGGCGTTATTGCTTTTTATGTTCTCCTATGCTAGTGAATTATTGAAGACTGTGCTGTTCAGGTGGGGAGGATGGTAATAACTTTGGGTCTTGTTACCAGTGGCAGTATTTAATTCTGTGATGATGGCAGTGTAGATTTATATCTCATGCCCATGTTCTTTTAGTTTTTGATAGTTTTACCATTTTAATTTTTTAATACTCAGCCTTCAGGAATATAACATAGATTTTTTAAAGGAATCCATCTATAATACCTGGGCTCTGCTGGAGGAGTTATTTCACACAGATTCTTAAACTGAATTTTTAAGTGTGTGTGTATGTATATATATATTTCATGGTTTGGGAAGAAAAGCACATTTTGTTCATATCAGGTATATATAATAACATTAGATTCTTCTAATAACCCAGTTATGTCAATCTACTCACTGTTTCTATTAGTTATTTCTTTTTTTCTTTAGATTCCATATATAAGTGAGATTATACAGTACTTTTTCTCTGACTTATTTCACTTAGCATAATGTCTTCAAGGTTTAACCATAATGTTGCAAAGCACAGGGTTTTCTTCTTTATTTTTTATGGCTGTGGTAATATACAGTATAGGGCAGGAGTAGGTTTACAGTTGTTTGTATGGAAAATACAAACAATAATTAATAAATATTAATATAAGAATAAACTCGGCCCTGGCCGGTTGGCTCAGTGGTAGAGCGTCGGCCTGGCATGCAGAAGTCCCGGGTTCGATTCCCGGCCAGGGCACACAGGAGAAACGCCCATCTGCTTCTCCACCCCTCCCCCTCTCCTTCCTCTCTGTCTCTCTCTTCCCCTCCCACAACCGAGGCTCTATTGGAGCAAAGATGGCCCCGGGCGCTGGGGATGGCTCCTTGACCTCTGCCCCAGGCGCTAGAGTGGCTCTGATCGTACGGAGCGGCGCCCGGGAGGGGCAGAGCATCGCCCCCTGGTGGGCAGAGCGTCGCCCCCTGGTGGGCGTGGTCGGGCGCATGCGGGAGTCTGTCTGTCTCTCCCCGTTTCCAGCTTCAGAAAAATACTAAAAAAAAAAAAAAAAAAGAATAAACTCTGTTTTGCATACTCTTGAGTGTAAGTGTAATTTAAATTAATTAAATGAGGAGGCTATTAGAGTAAGGTGGCTCTAAAGTCCTGGGAGCCTACACGAGAAAACCAGACTCTTAAGTTGTAAATACCTCAAGGTTATGAAATTGAAAACTAAGGACAACCAATAGCAAAAAGCCAACAGGGCTTGTTGCTATAGCCAATCAATAATTTCATTATTTCTATATGTCTTTTAGTATTCCTTTTAGGGCAAGTCTACTAGCAATAAATTCTCTCAATTTTTGTTTATCTGGGAATGCCTTCATTTATTTTTTATTTCTGAAAAAGAGTTTTGCTGAATATAGAATTCTTGGTTGACATTATTTTTCTTTTAGCATTTTGAGTATTTCAACTCACTGCCTTCTGGACTCCATGATTTTAAAAAAATAGCTATTAATCCTTTTTCTCTTGCTGCTGTCATGATTTTCTCTTTATCTCTGTTATTTAGCAGTTTGACTGTGTATCCATATGTATCTTTGAATTTATCTTAAATGGAGTTTGCTGAGTTATTTTGGTGCATAGATTAATGGGTTTTTTTTTTTTCATCAAATTTGGGAAGTTTGGGGCTACTGTTTCTTCAGATACTACTTTTTCCTTTATCTCCTCCTTTCTAAGACTCACAGAATGCAATGTTGGTATACTTGTTGGTGCTGAACAGTTTTCTAGTGCTCCATTATTTGTATTAATATTTTTCTTTCTGTTTATTAGACTGGAAAATGTAAATTGACCTATATTCAAGTTTGATAATTTATTTTTCTTCTAGTTTAAATCTACTATTGAGTCCCTCTAGCAAATATTTTATATAATTATTATAATTTACAACTCATAATTTTTTATTTTTTCCATTTTTATAATTTATTTCTTTATTGATACTGGTATTCTCTATTTCCCTTTAATATCCAGTCTCCTTTCTTTAATTTTTACACATGGTTCATTTAGTTATTTGAACATATTTATAATATATGACTTAACATCTTTGTCTTGTCATTTGAAAATCTGTTTCTTGAGAAACAGTTGTTATTGACTGTTTTCTTCTCTGTATATGAGCTATGGTTTTCTGTTTCTTATTATGTCTTGTAATTTTTGTTGCAAATTGGACTTTTGAGATAATATAAAATGGCAACCAACCCTGGAAATCAGATTCTTCTTTTCCCAGGGTTTTGTTATTATTGCTGTTTGGTTAGTGACTCTCCTGGATTAATTTTGGCAAGTCTGAATTAGTTTTTATTTGTGGCCACTCAAGAATTTGCTTGGTGACCTTATGTTTTGACAGAGTAATATATTTTGAAACAGTAAGTCCCCCTATGCCAGGGATTCTGTGTGTTGAGGCATATCTTCAAGTTCTGGCAGTTTACATATTTGCCTTAACCTTCATTTTGTCCTTTTACAGAGCTTCAAGTTCAGCCAGACATGAGAGATTAGAATCTTCTCAGATCTTCCCTAGGCAAGCATACAGCCATGTACATGATCTTTTTGGTCCATAGAAATATGCAGAAATGGCCTGACCTGTGGTGGCGCAGTGCATAAAGCGTCAACCTGGAAACACTGAGGTTGCCGGTTCAAAACCCTGGCTTGCCTGGTCAAGGCACATATGGGAGTTGATGCTTCCTGCTCCTTCCCCTTCTCTCTCTCTCTCTCTCTCTCTCTTTCTCTCTCTCTCTCTCTCCCCCCCTCCTCTCAAAAAAAAAAAAGAATAAAAAAAATGTAATATAGAAATATGCGGAAACTTTTCAGAGACCTGAATTGATATATCATTTCTAAGATTTTTTTTTAAGCTTTTTGGATGGTCTTTTGTTGATTGCTGCTATTGTCACTGTCTCTAGTTGCTGTGATGCTAAACAGCTGCAACATTAAGCAATTGCACCAATTCATTTTAACAAACAACTAGAGGAAAAGACCTTTTCCACTGAGTGAGCTCTGCATCAGGTCAAATAAAAACAAGCCCTGTGAATGGGCCTTTTTCAGGGGGCTACTGACCTTGTTAATTCCTGAGAATTATCTGTGGATGTGAAGATATTTGAGATGCTTCAAACCCACCCACCCCAACCCCACCCTAGTGACTTCTAGGCTGCTCTTTTTAAGGCTTACTTTTATTGTGAAGCTGCTAGTTTTCTTGCTGTGAAACTAGAGAGTGGGAGTGGGAATGGGGATGGGGCATGTTAAAATGACACAAGACTTACTGTTTGAACAAAGATTCTGCTGATTTTCTAGAATCAGTTCTACACATTGTTGCAAACCTTTGGTTAATTTTTAGGGTTCTGAAAAAGTTGACTTTGAGAATTTCTTGTGAGTGTTCTTGTTGATATTATGGAGGAGTGAATTTTCAGAGATATGGTATCCAGAAGTGCTTCTTCACCATGCACTTTGGAGAGTCAGTCATGTTCAGAGTCTGTTCAGTTGGACCAGTCGGTAGATGAACTGCTGTGAGGAGACTGCTGGCAGAGTTGACTGAAATGTAACATAGAGTAATTTTGAATGAAAAGAGTTTAGAAGGTATATGATTTCTTGGGCCATGGCTAATGTGAGGATTTTGATGTTTGAAGATTATTCTAATGGTTGTGTTAGGATGAAATAAGCTGTATGAGAAGGGAGGCGAGTTCAGAGGCACTGGCAATGATCTACACCTGTGATACGGAAGCCTAGCTTAACATGGCAGCTGCAGATAGAAATGTACGGCTGAATCAGTCCTGGGATTTGGAGATAGGCTGGGTCTGAGGAATCAGGAAATAGAGGGGTTTCAAAAGATGTGACTGTTGCTACCTGCTTTGCAGAGATGCTGACAGGGCAATGATAATGAGGATATGGAAGACGTGGCAAATTTTTATTTTGATATCTTAGAGATTTCTTCATTTAACTAAGTCTCTTCTTAATCTCCTTGCAGACACGGGATCATAAAGATCAAATGAATAGGTATGGGTTATTAAAACCAGGGTTTTATGCTATCAAAAGCTAAATATCATCAAGAGGCCTCTGAGCTCATATTAATTTAAAAAGAGAAGAAAAGGAAAGTTTCTTTAAGTCTAAAGATATTCCAAAATGTTAATTATGTTTATTTTCTGACATCTGATTCTCTGGAAAAGCAGATGTCGAATGCTCAGATTTTATATTAAAGGGATTTAATTAATGTGCATAACAATGGTAGGTTCACAGCCTTGAATGTGTATTACCAGAATGTATATTAATAGTGTAGCTTTTATAAATAAAAGAGTCCTGTGTTCAAGCACTGCTTGTTACTTAGAACACAATGTTCTGTCAGCATGTGGAGTCATCATTATTTTTTAAATCATTTCCCTTCTTTATTTTTCCACAGTCACTGAGGAGAAAAAGCAATAAATGAAAAATGAGGTGATTATCAATGAGATGTTCACTTTAATCCATATAATTGAGAAGTGTTCATTCCTATGCAGGATCACAGTCAGATTTTCTGGACTCTTCTTAACCTATGAACTTTTCTCATTCAATTGTTTACTTCTCTATATGTAATTCTAACAAGGCTGAAACTGGAGACAACAGCACATATTTTCACATTACCATTGCACCATTGTCTTCTTCAATATTTTAACTTCATATTTTAAATAATTATATTATTCATCAATGTCTGTG
Source organism: Saccopteryx leptura (assembly GCF_036850995.1). NCBI lineage: Eukaryota > Metazoa > Chordata > Mammalia > Chiroptera > Emballonuridae > Saccopteryx > Saccopteryx leptura. The sequence goes on from NC_089503.1 coordinate 297,998,229, forward strand.
TTCTTCCAGATTTTTTAAAAACATTAAGTCACTGATTTATATTATTTACCTTTATTTAGAAGCTAAAAAAACAAAACTTGATGGTATTATCATACTTGTCTTTGTGGATAGAGAAATAAATGATTACAAAAGAGTTTTCTTATAATTAATGTTTCTGTTAAAATAGCACAGGGATGGGAAGGCTTTGGGAGGCCAATCAGGTTGTTCTCCCTGTTCTTAAGATTTTTTATTTTATTTTATTTTTTTACAGAGACAGAGAGAGAGATAGACAGGGACAGACAGATAGGAACAGAGAGAGATGAGAAGCATCAATCATTAGTTTTTCATTGTGATACCTTAGTTGTTCATTGGTTGCTTTCTCATATGTGCCTTGACTGTGGGGCTACAGCAGACTGAGTAACCCCTTGCTTGAGCCAGCGACCTTGGGTCCAAGCTGGTGAGCTCTGCTCAAACCAGAGGAGCCTGCACTCAAGCTGGCAACCTTGGGGTCTCGAACCTCGGTCTTCCACATCCCAGTCCGACGCTCTATCCACTGTGCCACTGCCTGGTCAGGTTTAATTTTTCTTAATCTTGGTTATTTATTTATTTATTCATCCTTTTAATTCACTAATTCAACTCTTTGATATAAATAAATAGTTTTTGAGAATCTACTCTGTGCAGGAATTGTACAGTACTAAATTCTGTGAAACATACAAAGAAGCACTATATAGAGCACTTGTCCTCTGGAAGACAGAATTTATAAGTAGCTAACAATAAAAATATTAAGTATGAATATAGGATCTGAAAAAATCTAGTGTGTCATGAGTTACTGAATTATCTATACAAAATATCACTGATGTTTTTAGATCCAGAGAGGAAAGAAAGCCTTGTAGGCAAGAGTAGTCATTAAATGCTTCATTGACTAAGTAGAATTTATGATTGGTTGTGAAAGAAAAGGAGAAATTTAATGTTGCTTTTTTTGCTCACGTATTTTTTTCAAGCAACAAATCCAAAAAGCATAACTTACCTGTGGAGTTTGGTAGAGAATGCAGGGCTCTTTCTCTTTCCATAGTATTCCCACCCGGAGAGACATTGATTAGTTTAACTGAGCTTTTCTTTGCTCCTACTCACTCCTCAGGGGAGTTAATTTATTTGTAAATTTGGAATCAGGAACTGAGCATGTGTCACTGATACCCTGTGTTTGTCTCACCTGCAGAGAGTATAATCCATTATATTTACTGGGGAGACCTGATGCTAATACTCTATCTAATTCTAGAATACAGTAGTGGGAAGCCTATATTGCCTTGCACCTCAAATACATTCTCTAGTATCTGCTCTATCACTAACCTAGTTGACATTTTAATACATTTGCCTAATCCTTCGATTTTATTCTTGGGTTGGCTAACTGCTGTCTGTAGGCCAAATCTGACTCATTGAAGGCCAAATGTGGCCAAACTTTTCCATTTGCATGTTGTTTGCAGTTTATTGCTACAACAGCAGCACTGGAGTAATTGCAACAGAGATCATAAGGACTGAGAAGCCTAAAATATTTACCATCTGGCTCTTTACAGAAAAGATTTGTCAACCTCTGAACTCTCATTTATAATTTGGGCAAAGAAGTAATTTATTGTGCTCCCTAAATTAATTCCTAAATTAATACCAACATTATCCTAGGCATTTGTAAAATTTTTTACTTTGAAAACATATTTTATTATTCAAAATAGTAGAAACCCTTGGTGTAAAAATGAAGTGGAATCAGGGATTAGAGCTGGGAGGCTATTCAAGTAACAGGTATGAGCTAATGAGGCTTGAACTAATTTGGTGATTATGGAAATAGAAAAGTAATACAGGATTTAGGAGTTATTATGAAGTACAGATTTTAGAGAAGTTGATGACTTACTTTTTCACAATAACAGAAAGCATGATGGAACAGGGAAAAAACAAAATGTCTCTGTTGGGCAAATAAGTTTGTAAAATCTGTATTTTCTGGTTTTCCTCACTTTTATTGTTAGAAATGGCTGCTTCCAGGTGATGCAGCTAATTACCTTCATGCTTGGGAAGGAGCTTGGTTATGCTAATGTGTGCTGGAGGAGGGCTTTCGTGTCAAAAAGTTTTAAGAAGAAAGAGAAGGGAAGAGCTAGGAAGCCATTTTGGCAGAGAGACGATGTGGTTGCAGAAGAGGCAGGCAGCAAGATAGCGGGGTGCTAAAGGGGAACAGAAGTTTTCCTTTGATTCTAGGAAAACCCGGGAGAAAGTCAGTGGCTTTGGGAGCCCTGAATGGAAAGGGAAGTGTTTTCCTGCTGTGTGTGTTTACTCGCTAGCCAGGTGCAAGCTAGAATAAAAGGTAATGGCCCACCAGTTCTTGGTTTCATTGTTCCATTACTGTCTGCCTTAATTCAATGAGAACCTGCATGTGAATGGCCATGATGGTGGCGGTGGTCCCTGGCCTTACAGTCTCCAAGAGTTCAAGCCTCGGTGACAGAGTGAATATACTGGGAGCAGTTTATAACGTAGTTGTTACTCTTTCTGCCTTGCCTCTGGCCCTCACACATTCACGTTCACCAGCATCAGGAATACAGGCTCCAAGCCTCATTATAGTAGCCACCCAGGACCCCTCACTACTACTAGACCGACCAACCCTGAACGTGTGTTTGTGGAACTACAACATTTATCCAGCATTTTGCTCTTATGAACTTGGTGATGCTCTTTGTCTTCCCAATACTAACGTTAAATCTCATACCTTGCTGTGAAGCCTGCTTATTTATTCATGTTTGGATATTCAAGTTTTTAGTTTATTTGTTCAGTAGTAATCCATTGTTTTCTGTCTCTTTCCAAAGAAGAATATGAGGCATTGGACTCCCCACATTATGAAGAAATCCTTTTTGTAAACAACCTCAGTTTCTTTCTTTTTCCTCTCTTTTTGACTATCATTAAATGCTTTCTAGACAATACACTTCTTAGTCTGTTAGCCTCAAGGTTGTTCACACGATGCAGTTTTCCTCTTTGTCTTCTTGTTATTGGTGAAGAACATTTTATTTCTTTTGTCTTTTTATATAGATTATCTAGGCCTTTTCTTGAGGATTTGTATTGAGCCTATTTAGTTTCATTGGCATTTGGCATATTTTCCATTACATTTGTGTAATTTATTAAGGAGATTATTTCTGGGATTTTATCATCTTTAGTTTCACCTGGGGTATGCAGATTTCTCACAACAGTACCAAAAAAAGTCAAAGTTCATTTAGACTTGTGGAATTTTTCCCCTCTAAAATAACATGTATATATAGTTTTATAAAAGAAAAAGATCAAATAAAACAAATGGGAAATATTATCTCATTCCCCAATGTTGATCACCAAGATTTCATCATTCCTTCCAGAAACAATCCGTGCATATATTATACATGTACATACTTTCTCATTACACAGGCATAAGCATATACTGTTTTCCCTTTATTTGTTTTAGCTCACCATATAGGTATCTACATCTGTATCTCATGTCCTGAAATGACTGTATAGTAATAATAGCTGCATTTATTGAACGTTTAAGAACTTAGGCACTGCCCTGGCTGGTTGGCTCAACAGTAAAGCGTTGGCCTGGTGTGTGGAAGTCCTGGGTTTGATTCCTGGTCAGGGCACACAGGAAAAGTGCCCATCTGCTTCTCCACCCTTTCCCCCTCTCCTTTTTCTCTCTCTTTCTCTCTTCCCCTCCTGCAGTCAAGGCTCCATTGGAGCAAAGTTGGCCTGGGCACTGAGGATGGCTCTGATTGCAGTGGAGCAATGCCCCAGAGGGGCCAAGCATCGCCCCCTGGTGAGCATGCCGGATGGATCCCAGACATGTGTAGTCGCATACTAGAGTCTGTCGCCCCCCCTTCTCACTTCAGAAAAATACCAAAAAAAAAAAAAAAAAAAAGAAAGAACTTAGGCATTACACTAATCATTTAATAAAATTTGTTTTAATTTATTTCATTAATTTTGTCATGTCATTTACAATTAGCAACAACCCTTTGAAATAGATACCACTATAATTCTAATCTTGCAGATGAGGATTCTGAGAGCTAAAGTAACTTGGCCAAAAATGGCAGAGCTAGAATTCTGAATCCACATTCTTTACTATATTCTTCTAGCATATTTCACCAACCATTTTTATCAATATGATCTGGGATATTTGTAAAACATAGATCTTCAGGTCCATGCTCACAGATTCTGATTTCGTAAATATTTGGGAGAGGATCACAGATCTTAATTATTAACAGATGATTTAAGTAGATTTTACATATAAAATCTGTGGACCTCTGCATTTTACTTCAATGCCTCCTTGTGTGAATAATAGTTACTTATTAAACATTCTCTTAATAATAAATCCAAAATAATTTATAGTCCTTTACTATCATAATCAGTGCCCCAAAACACATCCTAATGTAAATTTGTATTTGTATTTGTGAATACAGTAACTTTAAAAGATTTCTAAAAGTAGAATTCCTGAGTAAAAGAATATGTGCACTTAACATTTTGATACACTTTTGGGAATTTAATGAGAACAGCGATGTTCCTTTTTCCCCTCACTGGTCCCTGGTTAATTATTAGTTATTAAAGAGATTAACTAAAAGTATTTTTCACACAGTTTCTTTTATTTCCTTTTTCCCCTGTATTAGTTTGCTAGGTTGCCTTAATAAAGGACCACCAATTTGGTGTTGTGAAGGCTTAGAGTCCAAAATCAAGGTGTGTGTAGGGCTGATTCTTTCTAAGGGCTGTGAGAGAGAATCTGTTCTCTGCCTTTACCCTAACTGCTTGTGCTTTGCTGGCAATCTTGGGCTTTCTTGGGCTTGGGGTAGCATAACTCCAATCTTTACTATATATACATGTCTGATTATATGTCTCTCCTCTTTTCGAGACACCAGTCATTGGATTAGAGGCTCACACTTATGACTTCATCTTAACTGAGCTAATTACATTTGCAACAACTTTATTTCCAAGTCAGGTCACATTCTGAGGTATTGGGGACAGGACTCTGACACATGAATGGGGAGACACAACTCAACCTATAACATACATGAGGTAATGTTTCTTTTTCTTTTCTTTTCTTTTTTTTGTGTGTGACAGAGACAGAGAGAGAGGGACAAATAGGGACAGACAGACAGGAAAAGAGAGAGATGAGAAGCATCAGTTCTTCGTTGTGGCACCTTAGTTGTTCATTGATTGATTTCTCATATGTGCCTTGACCGGGTGGTGCTACAGCAGAGCAAGTGACCCCTTGCTCAAGCCAGTGACCCTGCACTCAAGCTGGTGTGCCTGTACTCAAACTGGTGACCTCAGGGTTTAGAATCTGGGTCCTCTGTGTCCCAGTTCGATACTCTATCCACTATGCCACCACCTGGTCAGGCCCAAGGTAATGTTTCTTTTTTTTTTTTTTTTTTTTTTTTTCATTTTTCTGAAGCTGGAAACGGGGAGAGACAGTCAGACAGACTCCCGCATGCGCCCGACCGGGATCCACCCGGCACGCCCACCATGGGGCGACGCTCTGCCCACCAGGGGGCGATGCTCTGCCCATCCTGGGCGTCGCCATATTGCGACCAGAGCCACTCTAGCGCCTGGGGCAGAGGCCACAGAGCCATCCCCAGCGCCCGGGCCATCCTTGCTCCAATGGAGCCTTGGCTGCGGGAGGGGAAGAGAGAGACAGAGAGGAAAGTGCGGCGGAGGGGTGGAGAAGCAAATGGGCGCTTCTCCTGTGTGCCCTGGCCGGGAATCGAACCCGGGTCCTCCGCACGCTAGGCCGACGCTCTACCGCTGAGCCAACCGGCCAGGGCCGTAATGTTTCTTAATATAAATATTTACATTGGTTTCTCAGCACTTTGCTGGTGAGATTTCTGCTTTTGTTTCAAATGTTTGTCACTTCCACCTTTCAAGTGGCTGATCAAGAGAGATTTACCTAAGAATCAAGCTGCATGGATATTAATTGGCAACACTTTCCAGAGGGGGAGATATCCTGACACTCATTTACAACTCAGATAATTGATACTGGTAAAATCTTATTACAAGTTTTCTCATTCATAACATTAAGACGTGAGTTTCCCTCCATTTACCCTTCCTCCATTTCATTATATAATAGAAGATTTAAAAGAGTTTAGAATATCTTGCTAAGTGAAATAAGTCAGATGGGAAGGGTCAAGAACCATGTGACTGCACTCATGTGTAGTATGTAAAACTGAAAACAACAAATATACAAACAAGACAAATAAGAAAACAAAAACTCATAGAAACAAACACCAGCATAGTGGCTACCAAAGGGGAAGGGGTCAGGGGTAGGTATGAAGGGTAGAGGGAGTCAAGTATATGGTGATAGGAGGAGATTTGACTCTGAGTGATGAATATACAATGCAATATATAGATGAAGTATTATAGAATTGTACACTTGAGACCTATATAATTTTATTAACCAATGTCACCCTAATAAATTCAATAACAAATTTTTAGAGTAGCAAGTGTGCATAATTTTCTAGAAAGAGTGATAATTATGCAATGCACATACATAGTGTCTTGAAATATTGTGCTCCAAGAATAATGATGGCAGTTTATCCATCCTATCTGTTTCCAGGTGAAGGAAGAAAATTTTTATCATGGCAAGTCTAATAGTTGTTGCTATCTAAGTATCTGCTTTCTAAAGGTCTCCTGTAACAATTGATAAATTAGTTTGAAAGAGGCTTAGACCAATTTATACTTCACCTAATGAAACCCATTTTTCCAAATCATCACTAAAACTATTATCTACAGCAGCTTGATCAAGAGTAGTTTAATTATAAATGAGATCAAGTGTCTGCTCCTATAAGAAAATTCTAGCTCTTTGTCATGAACTAATGCTATCCTTTGCCCATCTTTTCCCTTAAGTTAATGATCTCTTTCATCTCAAGTTTTAATTATCTTTATGTAATAAAGATATTCACCCTTCGTCATATGAAAATTCCTTAATTTTACCAAATCTGTCATTTGTCTCAATATTTGATATCTTCATGGTTTTATAGAAATTTAATATTTATATGTATTCAAATTCAGCCATATTTTTCTCTACACAGTTCTGGTTATATGTCTGTTTATACCTCCTGGTCAAAGGTTGTTCCTATATTAAGATTATTTTTATTTATTTATTTATTTTTTACAGGGACAGAGAGTCAGAGAGAGGGACAGATAGGGACAGACAGACAGGAACGGAGAGAGATGAGAAGCATCAATCATCAGTTTTTTGTTGTGACACCTTAGTTGTTCATTGATTGCTTTCTCATATGTGCCTTGACCACGGGCCTTCAGCAGACCGAGTAACCCCTTGCTCGAACCAGCTACTTTGGGTCCAAGCTGGTGAGCTTTTTGCTCAAGCCAGATAAGCCCGTGCTCAAGCTGGTGACCTCGGGATCTTGAACCTGGGTCCTCCACATGCCAGTCCAATGCTCTATCCACTGTGCCACCGCCCAGTCAGGCTGTTAAGATTATTATTACAAGTACATTTGTTCATATTTAAATTGTTTATGGAGCCCTTTACGGTTGGCTCAGTGGTAGAGCATTGGCCTGGCGTGCAGGAGTCCCGGGTTCGATTCCCGGCCAGGGCACACAGGAGAGGTACCCATCTGCTTCTCCACCCCTCCCCCTCTCCTTCCTCTTTGTCTCTCTCTTCCCCTCCTGCAGCCAAGGCTCCATTGGAGCAAAGTTGGCCCAGGCGCTAAGGATGGCTCCATGGCCTCTGCCTCAGGCGCTAGAATGGCTCTGGTCGCAACAGAGCAACGCCGCAGATGGGCAGAGCATCGCCACCTGGTGGGCATGCCGGGTGGATCCCGGTCGGGCTCATGCGGGAGTCTGTCTGACCGCCTCCCCATTTCCAACTTCAGAAAAATACAAAAAAATATAAAAATTAAATAAATAAATAAATAAATATGTTTATGAAATTTATTTTGATGTAAAAAATGAAGTATTAATCCAATTTTATTATTTCTTTTCAAATGACCAGTTAGCTCACTGGCAATTATTTTTATAATTTGTTTTTCCTCTACTGATAGGGAATACCACTATCACATTCATAATATAATACGTTTCCACAAGCATTGAGCTTTTTTTTTTTAAACTCTCTCTTCTATTTCCTTTCAATTATTATACCACTGCCATTTATAATTTATTTAAATATCTAATAAAGGCTGCTCTACATCCCCTCCATCAGGTTTCACTTTCCAAATTGATAACCTGGCTTGCACACACATATATTTCACTTCAGGATTACTTGTTAAGATCTAAGATGGAGTGGGAAGGAAACTCTCTTGCAATACTACTGCATTACATTGAAGGCTAAGTGAAAGTGAAAGACAACTACCTTTAAAACATTGAGTCATATCACAATATAACAAGGTGTATTTTTCCACTGGACTCCAATCTTCCTGTCCTTCTTCACTCAGCCTCCTTACGCGATGCCTGTTTCTGGTGTTACAGTGTTAGTTTTCTATTGCTGCAGTAGCCAATTACCAAAAGTTAGTGGCTTAAAGAACCATAACTTTGTTATTTTATAGTTCTGGAAGTACGGAATAGGCCCCACTAAGCTAAATTCAAGGTATCTGTGGGCTGCATTCCTTTCTGGAGACTCTAGGGAAGACTTTATTTTCTTGCCAGGTCTAGCTTCCGTGAGCTGCACTCATTCCTTGGCTGGCGGCCGCCTTCCACCCTCAGAGCCAGCCATGGTCGTCAAATCTGTCAGGTTTTATCACTCTGACACTGACTCTCCTTTGCACCTTCACTTAGAAGTGGATAATCCAGGATGATTTCTTCATCTCACGATCCCTAATGGAATCGCATCTGCAGAATCCTTTTTGCTATGTGACATAATATATTTACAGTTTCTGGGATTAGGACATGGACATCTCTCTCTCTCTCTCTCTCTCTCTCTCTCTCTTTCTCATTTATTTATTAGGGTACAGGTGTCTGGAATGCAGTTCAATAGAACATCATCAGTACAGCGCATCATGAGTCCATTGCCTCCGCAAAGTCTCTTTCGTCCCCATTTTATGCACCTTTGCCCACCTCTGACCATCCTTCCCACCCCTTTTCCTTCTGGCTGCCACCACACTTTTGTCTGTGTCTATGTGTCAAATATATACAAATATGTGGGGGGTTTTTTCACTTAATCCCTCCGCCTTTTGTCATGCAGTCCCCAACCCCTTCCCCTCTGACAGCTGTTAGTCTGAGGACGTGGACATCTTTGAGAGGCCATCATTCTGTTTATAGCCATTATCAATGCTTCTTTCCCTAGGACTGTCTTGCTGTCTCTCATTCTCTCCACCTACTTAAAGACTCTCCTTATTTCTTTCTTTCTTTCTTTCTTTCTTTCTTTCTTTCTTTCTTTCTTTCTTTCTTTCTTTCTTTCTTTCTTTCTTTCTTTCCTCTCTCTCTCTCTCCCTTCCTTCCTTCCTTCCTTCCTTCCTTCCTTCCTTCCTTCCTTCCTTCCTTCCTTCCTTCCTTCCTTCCTTCCTTCCTTCCTTCCTTCCTTTCTTTCTTTCTTTCTTTCTTTCTTTCTTCTTTTTCTTAGTGTTTCATATTTATGCTATAGTTTTCCTCATGTAAATGTCATTGTAAGTCTTTAGGCTATACTTTTCTTGATACTGAAGGACATGTCAGAGCAGTAAGACCAATTTCAAAAGCTTTCACTTGTTTTGAGTCATTTGGAATTGTGAGTCACCACTAACTTCGAAAGTGTCATAAACCCACACTCCCTTGTGTCAGTATTACTTTGCTCATTATCAGAAAAAGAATTCAGGAAGCAGAGAAAGTATGCAGGTAGCTTGTACCTTATGCTAACACAGTGCTTCTATTCCATCTTTTTTAACTACCGTCTGAAAACTCATCTAAGTCAAACCACCATCTTCTATTCTCAGGAGATGCCTGTGTTGATTACACTGAAGACTTCCAGCTACAGAGAACTTGCTACCTGCTAAGCAGCCAATTATATCCTGGGAAGCTTAGATTTTTAGAAAGCTCATCTTCAGCTGAATTCTGTCTCCTTGTTGCCATCTCTCCACCTGCCCTACTTATACCCCCCTAGGGATAGAGGACAATTCCAATCAACCTTCTACTTCTTCAAGTATTTCTGATACATGGTTCCCTGCACCTTTGCCTTCAGTCTTTTCTCACCTGACATGTGCTTGATACTCAACACCTTTTCACCCGTGTCCAGAAAGAGCAGTCGATCCAGTCTTTGCACCTCCTCAAATGGAGCCCCCATTGCCTCTAAGCTAAATTCAGGTTGTCTGGAGGGCTGCGTCCTTTGTGGAGACCACCCAGGTGTGACCTCACTGCGGTGTTGGTTAGCTGCTTCAGTTTCCCCCACGGGGTTAGGAATAGAGCTGTGTTAAGAGGCAATTTCACAGAGATGCCTTGTCAATTGAGTCTAGAAAAGCCTTTAAGTCACCCTATTTTTGATAAAAAAGGCACATCATTAGTACTTTTGATAAACAGCTGTCGGTCTCTGGTTATTGCTGAAGTTTTTCCTAAGTCAGAAGACCAAGTGTCCTTCAGCCCCTTTGATGAATAAAATCTTGCATTACCTTATGAAGATGGTCAACATAATACAGCTAACCTGTCTTTTATGAAGTTACTAAGTCAGACCATCCCAATTCTAATCAGCACAGAGGGAGGGCTGTCACTTTCTCTAGTCCAAATGTCATACTTGTATTACATCAGCCAATGTCACATTATGTCTTTAACTGTTATATTACACTCTGATTCAGCCTGTCAGCTGTAATGCCTAGTTATTTTTCCATGATATTGCTAATTTGTATACCCCCACACTGAATTTTTATAACTCATTTCTGTACTGAATGATAGAACCTCATATTTAGTCACTAATAAGCTTTGACTTGTTAGATTTAGCCTACCACTGATGATTTTAAACTTTTAGAGGAACACAATATAAACAATATGTGAAGACATATTCTGTAGCCTTTTAATTGCCAATGCTTTTTTTCTTGGGGCGCATTTGTTATTTTAATTTATTCAGTGCTTTTAGTGTGCATCTTTTTGAAGAAATACTATTTGATCCAGACATTACACAATCAACTAGAGCAGGTAGGATGAAGCCAACTAAGTATGTCTAGGCATCAAAAGCAGACACTCCTTCAGGGGCTGTGAAGTTAGGTGTGTAGGACCTTAGGGACCTGTTTAGGCTTCAGGGACAGGATTTCTCTTCAGAAGAGAGCCAGCAAAGACCAAGGCAGAGAACACAGTCTTAGGCATGCCACTATTAAAGCAAATCCGGCTGGTGATTGCCGGGGGAGGGGGGTGGAGAAGGTGGAAGGTATGGGGGGCAATAAATGATGATGGACAAGACTTGTCTTGTTTGTGTGGAATGGGGGTGAATACACAATACGGTGTACAGAGATGTCTTGTAGAATTTGGTACCTGAAACCTGTATAATTATGTTAACCAGTGTCACCCCAATACATTTAATTTAAAAAAATTAAGGACAGAAATAAGTCTGGGATCCTGGAACCAAGCAGCAGAGTAAAGATAGAGTCTAAATATCAAGGCGAAAGTAAAAACCGCTATCCTCATTAGAGCCCCCTTTTGCTAGAATAGGTACAATGGAAACTTGACGGTGAGCCACAAATTGTTGGGCCACAGTTCTTTGAATCCCTCTGGTCTATAATAAGGATTTGCCATTAATAGTATGCTGGTACATACCCTGTAAGTGAAAATCCAGGTTTCCCACTGTACGGAAGAGCGCTTGCGAAGGCTGCAGAGTTGGCAGGGCTGATACTACCCAGTAACGTGGAGAGTTTCTTGATTTCCTTAATTCTGGCAGTGAAGGTCTTGTCATAATCCTTCTTATCTGTGATACAATAGCATAAACACAGGAATTTCTGTCATAAGGCCTAGGCTGAGCCCTGAAATTTCCACTAATTAGGTGCTTCATATTGGACAAGTTACTCTGTAATCCCAAGCCTTGGTTTCTGGAAGGGGATAATAATAACATTAGTAGGATTGTTGCGGGGACTAAATAAGAATGATCTGGGTACCTGAATGGGTACATGAAATGCTATTTTCTTTGCAGACTATAAAACACTTCTCAAGTAGAAATTACCATTCTTCTTACAGTGATTTGAATCTGTGATAGTTTTTGAATGACGTTGTTTCAGATTCATTTATTCGACAAATGTTTATTAAGTGCATACTATATGAAAAAGATGGTCATGGTCCTTGCCTCTATGGTCCTTTAATTCTAGTGGAGGATGCAGGCTTTAAAATACTAACTGAAAGCTTAATTATTTTATGTATTATTATTATTTTTTTAGCATATATTGAGAGTCCTACTATGAACATGGCACTTTGTAGACAAGCATGTCTTTAGAAATCTTACCTTATACATTAATGGAATGATATTTAACCTTTGGTTTTTTCTTCCAGATCTTATTATTTTAATGTGTTTACTATCTGTATTATTAGTGCATTTAATGGTCATTCAATCATTCAATGTGGAAATTCCGAGATATTATGAGAGACCATGGTTAATGTTTTAAAAGAATCAACATGTTCTGTGACTAGAACATCTTATGATTTTCTCATTAAAATTATGATGAAAGGAAATGTGTTTATTTTGACGTGACTTAACTATTAGTAACATAATTTTTTACTATTTGAAAGTGAATTAATTGGGAGAGAAACTGGACGAAAGGCAGAGAGACTAGTTTCTACCAGTTCAAAGTGAGCTACAATGGTGACCTGACCTGGATGCAGGGAAGTAGTGGGGGTGACCAGAAATGAATGTATTTGAGCATAATTCAGTGATGAAGCGTGGGACTTGTGAACTGACTTGGCATGACATTGAGGAAGAACAAAGATTGAAGAACAGTCCTCAGGTTGTCTGAGTGGCTGGTGTATGGAAGTGCTGTTTATGGACAGGAAAAAAAGGAAAGGGAATAATTTGAGAAGAAGTTGATAAATTGTTTAAAATTTTTTTTTTTTTTTGTATTTTTCTGAAGCTGGAAACTGGGAGAGACAGTCAGATAGACTCCCGCATGCGCCTGACCAGGATCCACCCGGCACGCCCACCAGGGGCGATGCTCTGCCCCTCCGGGGCGTCGCTCTGCCGCGACCAGAGCCACTCTAGCGCCTGGGGCAGAGGCCAAGGAGCCATCCCCAGCGCCCGGGCCATATTTGCTCCAATGGAGCCTTGGCTGCGGGAGGGGAAGAGAGAGACAGAGAGGAAGGAGGCGGGGGGGGGGGTGTGGTGGAGAAGCAAATGGGCGCTTCTCCTATGTGCCCTGGCCGGGAATCGAACCCGGGTTCCCCCCGCGCGCCAGGCCGACGCTCTACCGCTGAGCCAACCGGCCAGGGCTTGTTTAAAATTTTAAAAAAAGTTAAATGTGAGGATAACTAGGAATGCTTCAAGTGATAGAAAAAATAATGTTAAGGCTTCAATAGTCAAAACAGTATGATTCTGATACTAGAATAGTCTGACATATGGAACCAATAGAAAATCCAGAAACAGGTTCAGTAACATGTAAACATATGGTGTATACTTGTTGTCACAAGAGTTGTTTTTTTTTTTAAAGAAATGGTCGAACATCTAAACAAATATATATGCATAAGACTATTCCCTTAAAAGCAAAACATTAAAATTTCAATATAATAAAGTAAATAATTTATGACCATTTGTTTAATGGAACTTAATCTTAAAATTATCATGTAGACATATATTTGCCATTGAAACTTGTTCACAATGTACTATAAGTAACTATTAGATTAGAAAATGCTAAATATAATTCTTTAATATATTTTTATGTAGTATCTTTATAAATTTTAGAAAAAAAAATCCCTTGAAACTTTAGAAAATCACTTTGGTTGGGAAACTACAATTCTCTTCTCAAGATTTCTATACTCTACGGAGTACCCAATCTCAGTCCTCATGATCACTTCTTGCTACAAATTTCTATTTGTGGGCAACTTGATTTCATTCATTTTTCTCATGTTGTGGCTGTACTTGACTCTCTGCCCCATGACTGCTGGAAAAGGCAATGTACCTTGATAATTTATACCGAAAGCCTTTCTTCAGGAATATTCATAGCAATATTTTTCTTAATCCCAAAACACCTAGGGACGACTCTGTAGTGAATTTGTGGTATACCTATAGAGTGGATTCCTATACCACACTGAAAATAAATGAAGCTCAGAAACATAATATTGATTGAGAAAGTCATAGAAGAAAAAGAGCATTTTATGCTATAGTTATGAAGTTCAGAAACATAGATTATAAAACAATTTATCCTTTATAAATACATATATAGTCAACTATATGTATATATTCATTTTAATAGCAATCCAGGGAATCACAAACAAAGTACAATATAGGCTTTAGCTGTGGTTGGGGAGGATGGGGTGGGGCTGGAAAGGGAAACGGGTGGGCGGGGTGGGTTCCAATGGTAATGTTCTATCTCTTAAACTGAGTAGTGGACACATGTAATCCAAATAATAAAATATATTCATTTTGATCATTTTAATTACCTCACCTATCCATTCTTTTTAGAGAGATACTTGTCAGGTGTTTTGTTGAATGACTTTCTTTTTTGACAATAAGATTACAAAAGCGTAGTTTCTCTAGTTTTTGTTTCACCATCTCCTTCCTTAGGGCTCCCACTTTCCATGAGGAGACCATGTACTGCAGACTTTCATTCCAATGAGAAATGATGGCCCTCCCTTAGGAAGCAAAAGAGGGTGCACTTCATTGTTGTTTAAAATATTTTTCCCTGGTTGATTGTTTCAGTGGATTGAGTGTCAGTCTAGCATATGGATGACCTGGGTTCAGTTCCCAGTCAGAGCACACAGGAGAAGCAACAATATATATATATATATATATATATATATATATATATATATATATATATATATATATATATATATATATATATTTCCCTCTCTTTCTCCTTTGCACACACCCACCTGTCCACACACATATTTACAGAGGGAAGCAGTCAGAGTACATAACCACTAAAATGTTATCTGAGCCTGCTGGGCATAATGTGACTCCCCCTCTTTCTTTCTTTATAATTTCTAATATTTATCTAATAAATGTATATACTTTTAAGCAGAAAGCAAACTAATTCATTCTGTGTAGTTAAATTTCAGAGTCTTTTCCAAAGCATTCAAAAGACTTGTAATCTTTATAAACACAGTTGAATTCCCACTTAACCAAATTCTTGACAAATGAGTTATTCTAACTAATTTAATTTTAGGAGGAACTAGGGTTTAAACTAGAAACTCTCTTTTGCAGGTTCTTTATAACCTCAGTTATTTCACTTTTAATATGCGAAGCAATAAATAATAACAGCAAACAATAACAATAACCAAACAGAAAAAGCAAAGAAATTTGCATATCTTAAAAAGACATAATCATTTCCCTAACTGGTAGTTAGATTTATTAAAAAGAACATTAGGGACTTCAGTTGATCAAGAGCACCCACTATGTGGCAGAACCTGTATTGGACTCTGGGGAGAGTGGTGAACAAGACAAGCTCCAGCCATCCTGTGTTTTAAGAAGCGACACCCGACGGAGGATAATAGAAGCTCAGACAACTTAATAGAGGAAGGAGAATTTATTAGTAGCTGGAGGAACATGTGGGATAATAGCACCACAGCATGAGCTCCCCAAGGTTAGATTTCTTACATCTTTTTTTTTTTTTGTATTTTTCTGACATTAGAAGCAGAGAGGCAGAGAGACAGACTCTGCCCAACCAAGATCCACCAGCATGCCCACTGGGGGGGTGATGCTCTGCCCATCTGAGCTGTTGCTTTGTTGCAACTGGAGTCATTCTAGTGCCTGAGGCAGAGGCCATGGAGCCATCCTTAGCACCTGGGCCAGCTTTGCTCCAATAGAACCTTGGCTGCAGGAGGGGAAGAGAGACATAGAGAGAGAGGAGAGAGCAAAGGGTAGAGAAGCAGATGGGCACTTCTCCTGTGTGCCCTGACCAGGAATCAAACCTGGGTCTTCCACACACTGGGCTGATGATATACCACTGAGCCAACTGGCCAGGGCCAGATTTTTTTACATCTTATATACCTTTTACCTTGTCCATGCAAGGAGTGCGTGATTTTTTTGTCTGAGGTCCTACATGCACCTCATGACTCAAGGTGTGGAGGGGGAGTTTTGGTGGGGCAGCAAGGGGGAAGGGGTTTCTGGACCTCTGGTCCTCGCTATTTACAGATCCTGTTTTTCTTGTGAGTATTAAGAGTCTCCAGGAGACCAATTAGAGATCTATAGGATGTGGATAATCTTTAACTGGCTGAGTCAGTCATTCTTGCGGGATCCTTTCCCTGCATTCTTCTGGTTTCTCCCATCTCACATGGGGCATACAGCCATCTGGTGTGTTTACTGTGTGTGTTGTTATATACGTGATTTATCTGTAGATAGTTCTGCTGTAATTTTGCCAGTACTGAGGAGTTCCTTTTGATGCTCTCTAGTGCTATTTTTTAGTTAATTATTAGATAAGTGAATTATTATTTTAAAAGATAAGCAATATCATTAATTCATAGAAAATTACTTTTTGTATTGACCCAAGGAGGCCCTCCTTGACTTACAAACATTGGTCTTTGTTCTGCCTTTAACAATTGTAGAATAAATCTACCACAGCGACCTCTCCCCTTCCCTGCTTTGTGGGGTTGTTCTTGAGGGGTAGCTTTTCAAATCTGGTGAGAACACTATTACCCTCCTGCTGTCTGGCTTATCTGGGGTAGAACACTGCGGTTTCTTTCATCATGTCTTCTGTGACATGGTTTTTAAATCATGTAGCGTCCTGATTGCTTTCCTCTGGATGCTTTCTGTTCTGTCACCCTTTGTTGTTAAAAATAAATTACTCCCAATTTCCTGCTTTCAATCGAGTAGAGTGAACATAATTGACTCTTTGATGTGTGAGGGTCTGGTATGGTCTGAAAGCAATTGCACTGACCTTGAATACTTATTATCTGTACTGTAAATATCATCGTAGGAAAAATAGGAGCTGGTATTAAATCTTACCAATCCTTGGATTTACATTGGAAGATTTTTTGAAAATGAGCTTATGTTTTTCTTATTTGTCTTCTTTTATTTGATAGTGAATTGTATCTTATAAAGGTAACACATATCAAAAACAATATATGCTTTTGTTGTATTCATCATGCAAATAATCTATTTTTCTTCTCTAGTAAACTGTGAGCTTTCTGAGGGCAAGGATTATCTCTCATTAGTTTTAAAAACATCTTCAGCACTTACTATAGTCCTAAATATATTTATTACATGATGATGCCCAATGAATATCTGTTGCTCAATTAATGCCTGTATAAGAAATTAAGATCATGTAAAATGAAATAAATTCTAATTTTTAGAATATATTGAAGAATCGGTAATATAGAATTGTACCTTAATTTTATTCTAACTTGAAAAGAGTGCCCTGGCAAGGTAGCTAGTAGATTAGAGCATCATTTTAAAATTCCATGGTTGCGGGTTCAATCCCCAGCTAGGGCACATACAAGAATTAACCAATAAATATATAAATAAGTGGAACAACAAATTGATGTTTCTCTCTCTCTCTCTCTCAAATCAATGAATTAAAACAAAAAAAAAGAAAAGAGTAGCCTTAATATATTAGTTAACGGTATTCACAAAGAAAAATACTAGTGTTTTATGTGGGAATAGTTTACCTCTAAATAAACAGAAAACCTGAATTGCAATGGCTCAAACAGTAAGAACTTTGTTGTTTAATTAAGAAGCCTGGGAAACTGGCCCTGGGGCTATTTGAGTAACTCAAAGATATCACTGAGGTCCCAGATTCTTTTTATCTTTCTGTTGTCATTCTTGGCTTTGTTACCTTTGTGACTTTAGGCTTATTGCCTTATGGTTACAACATGGCTGCCCTAGCTCCAGAGGCATCAAAACTGCATCCAGAAAGAGGAATCTGAAGGTCAAAACTCTGAAACAGCCTCTTTGCATTTTTCTCTGGGGAAAAGTATTTTTTCAGATGCCTTCCATCACAACTCCCCTTATATCTAATTGATCCACATTGAGTCTTATGGGTATCCTGAGAAGCAGGCAAAGGAGAGTCTTGGGAATGACTTGATTAAATAACACTTTATGTCATGACTAGGAAATAGATCTAGATACATTATAAAAAGAGATCATGGCAAGAAATTATGAACTTTACTAAGTCAGTGATAAATTCAGGAGACGCAAATTGTAAAGCCCTGTCTAAAGAGATCACTGATAATATTGGTGTAATACGATTGAGTAACTTATACAATCAGATGAATCATCATCTGACAATCACTTTTGGGAGAACCGATGAACCCGATGATCTTTTCTAGTTTTTATAAATTAAATAGGCTGTGTCTTTATCGCAAAGCTATATTTATATTTTCTCCTTCCTTTCAGGAATCCTATCCAAAGAAGAGGAATTACACTATGGAAATTGTACCGTCTGCTTCTCTGGATACGTTTTCTTCAGAAAACGAGAACTTTCTGTGTGATCTCACAGACACAGCAGTTACAAAGAAACCTTGCTCCTTAGAAATTGCAAGAGCCCCTTCCCCAAGAACTGGTAATATTTCTTACAATTAGATTTACATGCTTGTATATATGAAGATTTGTCATTCATATTTTGATTTCCCCACAATATTTTCAAAATGGAAATTCCCTAGTAGAGTCACAATAATTTTTTTTTCTCATTTTGCATTTTGAAGTAAGTCCAGGTAAGTCAGAGGGATTTGATATAAAGTCTCTGGACTTCCTGGCAAGAGCTCTCATAGGAATGGCACTGCCCAGGTGAAGGCACTATGAAACCTCTTAATAGTGAACAACCTTCTAGGTCAGATACAAAGCTTTGAGTCTTTCAGAACTTCAGAGAAGGTTTGGTACCAAGAGTCTTTGAATATACTTTTCTCTATCTTGTCTGTTCTTGTGTTACCCAAGTTATATACTCAGCCTCTTTGTATATTTTATCTCTTTGATGGTATTTTAAGATACATTATTTTACTTATTTGTGGCCTGAACCAGTGAGCAAAGTAAGCAGAAATGATGCCCCTTTTACTGGTAAAGAAACTGGAGCGCAGTGTCTTATTTAAGATCCATGCATGGCGTGGCATTTCTGGAACAGGAGTGTCTGGCTGCCATCATGTTTGCTTACTGTTACTTCACCGCTGCCTCTGAGCCAGAATGCAGGTCTTACAGGAAAGCTGATGAGGGAGAGAAATTTCGAGTGGTCAACATATTCAGTACCACAAAGGAGTTGCGGGGAGGTTCTGAAGAGAGGTTTTTTCTGTTTGACAATCTCATTGCTGCTTATTTATGAAAAGTAAGTTTTAGAGGTGATAGGCTGATACCAGATATCTGGAAGTTAACAGTGAGACTCTGGGAAATGGGAAATAAGGAGATGGGAGTGGAGAATTCAAGTCACTCTTTCAAGAAGATTAGAAGAGATAGGATGGATAATGACATGAGACAAAAGAGGTACAATGGAGAAATGGTTAGTTTATTTTAAAATAAATAAACCTTGTTCAATTTTAGAGTTTGGAGAAATTTACTGGTGGAGAACAAGAGACTGAAGATAAAGGACAAGAAAAGAGAATGGAGTGGGGAGAAGTCAAGGCTGAGCTAATCTAAGAAAGTCCAGACATTGCTTCTCCCAGACAGAAGAGAGCATGGTTATGAATGTACAGAATTCTGAAAGACATATTTTCAAATGAATTGAATTTCTGGGTTAAGATAAAAGGTCATGGCTGAAAAGAAGAGCTATATCTTGAAGGGTTACAGTAGAACTCAAAAATCCCATTTCAGAGAATAAACTAGGGAATTTTATAGAAGCAAATGTATAGATTTTGGAGCAACATTGAGGTTAGAATGTTGTACGAATAATAAGCCTGTAGAAGAAAGATTTTAAAGATGAGGTAAGAGCATAATGAAAATAGTTAAAGTTTACTGAGTAAACTTTGTGCCAGATACTTTTCTAAGTGCTCTATCTACATTATTTCATATAATTCTTGCAATGGTGTAAGGTAATAATATCATTATTACCATTTTACAGATGAAGAAACTGAGGCACTGAAATATTAGATAACTTCCCACACTTACATTTTAATAAGGAATGGATCCAGTAATTGAACTTGGTTTATTCAAGTGTGCTTCTAAGTACTCTGTTATACTGCTGAATTATATTAGGAGATGAAGTAGAGTAGAAATATTGAACCAAGTACTGAAACCCTCAAGAAATGTGGAGATATGATAGTAATAAAATCAGGAACAGAATGTTATAATAGGATAGCATGACCTTCAGAAGAGCAGCAGATTTTGGATGAAGGCAGAAGAACAGTGAATGGTCCAGAAGCCGTCACAGAGAGTGAATACTGGGCTGATCCCAAACTCTGAGAGTTGATAGGAATGAAAAGCCCTCTATACATGAGGCATCGGGGAAATCGTGGAAAGGTTGGTGGGAGAGTTCAGTTAATGTAGGAAAGTAGAGGACATATATGTATGAACATGTACAAGAATTTGAATTAAAGCAAAGAGGGTAGGGATATTTTAGGGGTGGTCGATATAGGAATGAAAGAGTCCAATTTAATTACTAAACAGTAAAAACCTAACTGAGTTTATACCAGGTACCGTTCTGTACACTAAAGACACAGAGATTAAAAAAACAAACACTCCCCCCCCCAAAAAGAAATCAGTATGGATGGGGTAACAAGGCTGATTAGACTCAGAAAAATTCCCCTGCTTACAATAAGTAAACATGATGGATAAAAATAAATAAATACAGAACAGAAAAAACTTTGTAAAAATATCAAAAAGATAACAGGAAAATTATATAAAATGAATAACATTTAAATTAGATTTTTTTTTAATCAGTAGGGTAGTAAGAAATTATCAAACCAAAACATTGGTGAGGAAGGCAAACAGGGAAAGCACTAAAGCCACTTTTATCCCCAGGGAATTTTTTGAACCTGATGTTGAACTTTGGTGCTCAAGATCTCTGTGGGTTTGTTTCTAGAAAATAAATCTCTGTTCCAACCCAGCATTAAGATTTTAAAAGAAACCCTTCCTCCATAGAGCTGGGACTCCAAAGGCTATACCTCAGAGAAATCAGAAATAATTCTGCTCAATTACTGGTACCTAAGGAGGCTGCAAGGAAAGGTCATTCGTTGTGAACAGAACAAGGGGGAAAATTCCTGAGAAGTTATTACTACAAATTCATCCTCACAGAGATCTGTACCCAAAATTTCTATCACCTTAGATCAGTGGTTCTCAAACATTTTGAAGTTGGGGCGCATTTAAAATCCTACAAATAATTGTAGGCGCACTATATACAAATTTCTGAGAAATATATTATAATAATTAAGTTAAATATTAAAGAAAAAAATATAAAGGCCAAGTGTGCTTTTATGGTAAACAAAATAAATACAACAAAATTAAATTTATTCTGACATTAAAAAACATTTTTATATTACATTTTTTGAGTTATACTTTTTAGAGTTCATAAAAGAGGGGTTAAAAATAAAAAAAGACAAAAAGTTATCTTTTTATATATATAGATACATTCTTAGTAAGATTTAGTAAATTCAGCAGGTCCTGGTGTGAATGTGTTTTTTCATCCTTATGTTTATGAGAAACATGAGCCTGATGTGTCCTAGAGATTTCTTCAATGTTTGGGCATATATTTGAAAGGTAAACTCTCATTTCCTCATCAATACATTGAAGAATTTCTCTCTTTTTACTCTTAATTGTGTTGAGGGTAGAAAATCCTAATTCACATACATAGGATATTGAAAATTATAGTAAAACATTCAAAGCTTTTTTAGATATTGCCACATATTCTTCTTTTATAGAAATACAAAAGGCTTCAAAAGACAATTCCTAGCCCTGGCCAGTTGGCTCAGTGGTAGAGCGTCGGCCTGGCGTGCAGGGGTCCCGGGTTCGATTCCCGGCCAGGACACACAGGAGAAGCACCCATCTGCTTCTCCACCCTTCCCCCTCTCCTTCCTCTCTGTCTCTCTCTTCCCCTCCCACAGCCAAGGCTCCACTGGAGCAAAAGTTGGCCCCGGGCGCTGAGGATGGCTCTGTGGCCTCTGCCTCAGGTGCTAGAATGGCTCTGGTTGTGACAGAGCGACGTCCCAGATGGGCAGAGCATCGCCCCCTGGTGAGCGTGCCGGGTGGATCCTGGGTGGGCGCATGCAGGAGTCTGTCTGACTGCCTCCCCATTTCCAACTTCAGAAAAATACAAAAAAAAAAAAAAAAAAAAGACAATTCCTTATGTTTAATCATCAATCCACTATCAGTGGATATAGCTGCCAGTTCTTCTTCTGTTAATGTTAAACCAAAATCACTTGAAGCTTCCATGAATGGGTTTCTAATCCAATTGTATTATTCAATGTTAAGTGATGAAAAATGGTATAAATTAAGTTCTGCCTGTCAGCCTTCAAGTCCTATTTTATTTACTCTTAACTTTTGCTCACTTCCAGAATCGGATTCTTCAATATCACACTTCTATCCATTTTATTTGGGTGTATTTATCTAAAAATAATATAATGATTTGTTAATAATAAATATAATGGTGTGTTAACAAAAAGAGCAGTGTTTCCGTAATGAAATGGTATAATAGAGTAACTATATTTATTTTTACATCTGGGCACATGCCGCGAACCAGCACAGCTAGTAATTCCAGGTCCCGAGTGGGAATGGTACGGAATTAAGAAAATATGGGGTCGGGAGGGCCCTGTAATTGCTGCTGGCGCACCCCAAAAACTTCATCTTGCTTTATTTATAGGGCAAAGTGGGTCATTAGCAAATCAATGAGATCTTTGATCATGTTTTCAAGGAAACCCAAGAATTTTACCAAGTGCAGAAAACCCCCACCATACGTATCATCTTAACTTTACACCAAACAAAGAATAGAAGAAACTTGCCTCCAATCTTTCCGGGGAACATGGGGGGTAGTGTAAACAATCCAGCACCACAGCTTAACAGCCTTTTGCAACCTAATCAGGCAAGTGAGGTGGGGGGTTGGCCAGACTGTCAGCTTACAGCCAATTCCCCACACCTCTGTCCCCCAAACATCTAAACTCCAAAAACCCTGTTGGTTTTTTGGTCCCCAACAGGCACATGTTTCTCTGGAATACCATAGGGCACACCTGGAAATCTGGTGCACACTTTGAGAACCACTCCCTTAGATGGTCCCCAAAATGTCAATTTATGGGCCCTGGCTGGTTGGCTCAGTGGTAGAGCATCGGCCTGGTGTGTGGAGGTCCTGGGTTAGATTCCTGGTGAGGGCACACAGGAGAGGTAGCTATCTGCTTCTCCACTGCTCCCCCTCTCCTTTCTCTCTCTTCCTCTCCCACAGCCAAGGCTCCATTGGAGCAAAGTTGACCCGGGTGCTGAGGATGGCTCCATAGCCTCCACCTCAGGCACTAGAATGGCTCTGGTTGCAACAGAACAATGCCCCAGATGGGCAGAGCATCGCCCCCTAGTGGACTTCCCAGGTGGATCCTGGTTGGGCACATGTGGGAGTCTGTATCTCTTCCTCCCTGTTTCTCACTTCAAAATATATATATATATATATTATATATATATATATATATATATATATATATATATATATATATACAGTGTACACAATGAAAAATGTCAATCCATGAATTTATTTAAAATGTTATACCCTCAGGCATCAAGCAGAAGCAAATATAACCCCTCTAAAGAGGAATGTACTCTCTTTCTAGTCCCAAAATAATTCCTATAATTACTTTTCCAATATTAAAATTAGCAGTCCACAATAATTAAGCCTACAAGAAAAGGAACACCAAATGGGAATCAACAGAAACAAAAGAAGAACAGATGCGCACCTGAGAGGACTTCAGATTTGGAATCATCAGATGGAGACTATAAACTGGCCGTGCTATTATAAATAAAAGATAAGCTTAAAGGTATTTTGAGAAATGGAAACTATAAAAAATGGCCTAGCATAATTGAGAGGGAGAAAGATATTACTAGATATGGAAAGAAAACCCCACCTACTTACACATACACACACTAAAAGACAATCCAAAATTAAAAAAACAACAACAAACAATGGATGGAACAGCAGATTAGATTCAGTTCAAGAGATATTAGTGAGCTGGAAATTAGGTCAGAAGAAGTTTTTCAGAACATTGCACAGAGATGAAGAGATGGAAAATACGAAAGAGAAGCTAAGAGACTTGGAGGGTACACTAAGAAATTCTAACTTGTCTAATCAAAGTTCCAGAAGGAAAAGTGTTGGGCAAACAAATTTGTAAAGTTGGTTAGGTTTGCTTGTTTGTATTTTGCATTGGCGCGGGGCAGTGCCATGTGTGTTTACTATGGAAGGCTGTGGATGCTTGCCCTCAGGGTGGCAGATTGCAAATTGCAGATTGCCTTCCTGCTTGGGAGGGGCCGTTGCTTACTATTGTTTGCTGGGGAAGGGATTCCCCCCCCCCCCCAGCCTGTTTTGCTGGAGAGTCTGAGGGGGACAGTGCTGAGGGGCTTGGAAGCCCTGAGATTTCGGCCCAGCTGTTTGGCTGGGGAGTGCTGAGGCTGGTGGGGGCCTGTGAATCTGGTTGAGTCCCAAGGGAGAAGGGGAAGCAGTCCTCCCTGCCTATTTGCTTGTCTGCTGTTACTAGACTTTAATAAATGGAGTGGCCCACCATTTTCAGGCTCCACAGTTCCTTTACCATCTACCTGAATCCAATGAGAACCTGCTTGGCCATGGCGGCAACCACTGGCCTTACTAGAGGAGAGAGAGAATGGGGCAAAAGTAAAAGCATATATGGGGAGCTGATATTCCAAAAAGGCATGAGCCTGCCTGTGTTCTCTCAGAGGCTGACAAGTGAACAGTTCATTTCAGTAGAGTATAATGAGCGCTAAGAACATGTTACACAAAGAATATTTTGGGAGCAGAAAAGGGGATTTTACCCAACCTGGGAGCTTGAGGAAAACTTTATAAAGAAGATGTCTGTATCAGTTATCTAGTGCTATTGAACAAGTTGCCCCTAAACATATTGACTTAGAGGAACATCTGTCATACATTTTGTTCACAATCTGCAAGTTTGGCAGAATTTATTTGACAAGAACAGCAGCTTGTTTGTGCCACATAGTATGAGCTGAGGCTGCTGGACTGGGGGGGGGGGGGGGTGGAAGACCTGCGTTCAAGGTGGCCACTCCCATGGCTAGCAAGTTGGCGATGGTGGAGGATATGGCCTGGGGACCATTTTCTTTCCATGGACTGTTTGAGTTTCCTCATGACCTGCTGGCTGGATTCTGAGGGTGAAAATCCCCAAAGAACCAGGTGGAAGCTGTTTCACTTTTATTATCTAGCCTTAGAAGTCACAGATTGTTACTTCTGTTATGCTACTGCCCACTCAGATGCAAGGGGAAGGAACATGGTCCCCAGTCCTTGATGAAAAGTATATCAAAGTTACTTTGTAATAAGAGAATATAGAATGGGAGATATTTTGCTGTCATTTTCGGAAGATACCATATGCCACAGTCTGCCCTCTGGACACAATACTTGATGTCCTCTCATATGCGGATTACACCCAGTTCTTCCTTCAGGATCCACAAACATCAGCCCATTACAGCATGAGCTTCACGTCTAGGTTCAGGTGGGCATGAATCTCGTGGTGCAGTTCTTACGAGACAGGTCCATTGCTCGCCGCAGTGATGACCTGTGAACTACAGGGACAATTTATCCATCTCCTCCTACACACCCAACATATAATAGTGGAACAAGCATAGGAAAGCCACAATGGACATTCTTATGAAAACACAGGGTAAACAAGGCCCACAGCAATCACAGCCTGGGGCAATTATTAATCTAATCAAACACAGTTCCTTGATTAAGGGTCAGTCCTGTGGCATAGGAATTGGTCTGGGGCTCCTGGTTCCAGCCTCTGAGTCATTCTTCCCTTTCCATAAAAAGTCACCCACTTTTACAGCTGAGGGTCTTGGTCACCTGCTTTCCGCCTGTACAATTTGAGAGGTCAGAAGACCTCTTTTCACTGTGTACTATCTCTGTTCCTTCCAGGTTAAGCTGATACTTCTTTTAAAACTTTGTAGAGTTTTTATGTTCCAATTTCTGTTACACTCCATTGGACAAAAGCTTGTATTCCAAATAAGCTCTTCTGAATATCGGGCGACTTCTGTGAGACAGTGCCCTTGAGATGCTTAAATCCTATTCTGGAACAGGAGGATCTGTGAGGCATGCCCTGAAATATCCTTAAAGGGTCTTTTTGTTTGCCTTATGGTTTCTCTGTGGCTCCACCTGCGGTCTTGCTCGGGTGCTAATGAATGATCTTGCCATCCCACCGAGATTTGATCACTGGCCTTCATAATCTGAGAACTTTTTTTGCCCTTTGGAGCAGCTGGAAAAAAGAAACCAGTTTTGTTTTGATACCCAGAAATTCCTGGCTCCTTTGAATTTAGCAGGCCATTCTTCAGTTCTCTATGCATTTATTTTTTCTTCTTCTCTGTATCATTCCAATTTTAGTGTATGTGCTGCCGGAGTGAGCACCACCTTTTTTTCTCTGTATTTTATCATAGGCAGCCAGAGGAAGTTAAGTTACACTGCAGATATTTCTGCCTGCATATCTCCTTAGCCAGATCATGGGGTTCATTTGGTCTGTTCTCTGTTTTCCGCATTACTGCAGATGTCAATGTTGCCAAACTCCCCACTGCTACATGACAAATGAATCCTTGCTTTTAGTTTCTAATTACATTGACTGCCCTTTAAGCCTTTACTAACAGCTTTCTCGTAGCTCTTTGGGCTTCCACAGCGCCTCTCCTAGAGGCAATTGAGCTTCTCACAGTCACCCACTTCGAGGGCTTCCAGCTTCTGCCTGCTGCCCAGTCACCAAGTGAATGCCACTAGCTCTCGATTCTTGTGTGGCAGCCCCCCATTTCTAAGTATCAGAACCTATTCTGGTTATTGAGGTGGTTATTCTGGTTATTACATAACCAACCACCTCAACGCTTCAGTGCGTTAACACAACGGTCATTTATTTTGCTTATCAATCTGCAATTTGGAGAGGGCTCGGCAGGGATAGCTTCTTTCTGCCCCAAGTGATATCAACGGGGCAACTTCACTAGGAGCTGGAGGATCCATTCTCAAGGTCAGTCTTTATTCATATGGCTGGCATGGCCTACTTGGACTTCCTCATGATATGTGATGGGATTCTAAGAGCAAGCACCCTTAGGGAAGGAGGCAGCGTTCTGTTTCTTTTTATGACAGCCTCAGAAGGCAACATCACTTCCATGGTAGTCAAGAGGCTGCCTTTAAGTGGGGAATTGAATCTTTCCACCCCTTTATGGAAAAGTGTTGCTAAAGTTACATTATAGGAAAATATTCTTGCAGCCATATTTGAAAAATAAAGAACCCCATGATACTTGAGTTGTTTGTTGTTGTTGTTTCTTAAGTGGGATAAGAATTAATTTGCATGGATGTACGATTACCCCCAATTATATGCAGTCATTGGGATTCAGTATTTTAAAAAAAGCCAGTTTGCTCAACCGACCTAGGCTTAATTTGTAATTGTGGGTCATTTTTGTACTTTGAGCTGTGATTGTGAATTCTAGGGATGAGGGAATCCTGTTTTAAAATAGAAGAAATATTCTTTTTAATGCTGTAGGAATAGGGATGAGTACAAGTCAGAGCAGTTTCTGTTCCAGTTGTCTGTGGAACCTTGTGTGGAACTCCACAGCATTTGTCTCCACGAGCACCACAGCAGGGTGAAGGGAGCATCGACATAGCTGTCTGCTGGTGGCATGGGAAAACAGTTTATGTCTTTTTTCTCTCTTGATTCCATTAGCCTATAGCTTGTCTTGCATGGACCCAATTACTTCCAAGCCTCTCACTCAGTTATGCCTCGTCCCTAGTTTTTTCTTCTACCCTCAGCGCCAACTAAGCTGATGAACTAGGGAAGTTATTGACCTCTCTTGGTGTTACTGATGTTTCTCCTTTGTTACTAAGTCCTTTATTGACTAAAAATAGGACTTTGAAATATGGAGACATCTCTTGATGCACCTGAGTCTTTTAAAGGCACTCCCATTGAACTGGGAGGGTAACTACCCTACAGTTTCTCCTCCACTCAGTATATACTTACTGAGTGCCTCTTGTGTTCCTGACATTGTGCTACATGTTGCAGAAGGAACAGAAAGGACAAGTCTTGATATTTAGGAGCTTAGAATGTGTTAAAATTAATGTTAATAAGTGCAATGAGAGAGGTAAGTGTAAGGTGTTTCGGAAGGATAGGAGAGTGTGAGTAAAGCTTATCTGGGAGGAGCTGCCTGATCTGAGCATCAAAGAAGGAAGAGTGGGGTGGATGGACAGGAGTTGAATGGCTCTCCAGGCGAGGGAACAGTGTGTCTCATGGAAGACCATAATGCATTCAGAGACTATACCCGACATCGCATGGCTAGAGCATAGAATGCTCTTAGGGAAAATGCATAACAGAACAAGAAGTGACATGCAGGCAGAAATTTGGGTTTTACCTGACAGCAGGCGAGAACCACTGACAAACTCTAAGCGGGGATGTGACATGATAGGTTTTTGTTTTAGAATGATCACTCTAGAAGCACTGTGGAGAATAGATTGGACAGAGATGAGGCTAGAGGCAGGAAGATTAATGAGGAAATCAATGTGTGTTCTCAGCAAGAAATGATGGTGGCCAGGACCAGCGCAGCACCAGCCAGAGAGGAAAGGGGGCGCAAAGCTGAGAGCAAAGCTCCTCCCTTCCCTCCTTCGGGATCCAGCATTTGGGAAATAAGTAGCCAAGAGAACTAAAAATATATATCTTAGGGGATATATTTTATACTTTTTGGTTAACTGTGTTGGATAATAGGGCTTAGGTTTACAAATAAAATGGAGATTTCTACACACACAGGAACTGCATTCTGAAGCTTCTGGGGAGAGAATGAGGAAAGAGAGAGAAGGGGGGACAGAGAGAGATATAATGAAGAAGTGATCAGGTTGTTAGAGGGACTATTATGGATGAATTGTGCCTCCTGCTCCTTCTTTGAGAATTGTAACTCCTAGTACCTCAGAATGTGACCTTATTTGAAGAATTTGGAGATAGGATCTTTATAATCATGTTAGAGTTGTTAGATGAGACCCAATGCAGCATGACTGGTGTTCGTATAAGAAGGGGGAAATTTGTACACAGGAGATATGCAGAGAAGAAAGATGGAGTGGACAGATACAGGGATAAGATGGCCAGTGACAAGCCAAGGAGGGAGCCTAGACCCGCGACTTCTGTCACAGCCTCAGAAGCAGCCAACCCTGTTAAAACCTTGATTTCAGACCACAGTTTCCAGAACTGTGAGATAATAAACTTCTGTTGTTTAAGATACCCAGTTAGTAATACAGCAGCTCTAGGGAACGACTGTGGGGACCAAAACTAAACGCACAAACTCAAGCCTCCCTAGAAGGGAGGGGTGAGTGAGGATGCCTGGGCTGGTGAGGACAGATTACGCCTGGCCTGCTCATCTCAGAGGCTGAGCCACTTGAGAGTCTCAGTTGCAACTGGTAGTGCCATTCATAGATACAGAACATGAAGTTTCTCAGAAAAATCAGTTAAGTATGCACGTGAGTTACCTTTCTGTGGGCTCTCCTGTTTGTTAACTAGATGAGCTAGTTCAAAATATATCTCATCCTGACTACAAGAAAAAATAGTCAGCATATACACTGGTTTAATTTAAACAACTTATTGGTAAATCTGTATACAACAAAATTTTGCAATCCAACCAGAAAATGAGGGACACTCTTCCCAAGGAGTATATTAACTAATGCCTCAATGATGACAGATTTCACGTGGAGTAAAGAATGATATTGCTCCAGCACTAGGCTCATTAAATAAGGAACAGCAGAAGTCCAGTACTTCTTGGCTAATTTGTTGTCTGAGACTCATGTTTCTGCAGTCAATGTTGAATCATATTTTTTTCCCTTATTATATCAGGAAAAAGAACCGTATATAATCCTAGCGGTGACCTAGTCGCATAAATGAATGAATAATTAAATAAGTGAATGAATGAATGAATATTATCTTTAAAAGAAAATAGCTGCAATGGCAGAAAAATCCCTTTTGAAATAGTCAGATGCCATCAAATATAATGTTTTCTTATCTGCCTATTTAATTTTAATCTTCACAGGGGAATTTTTCCATTTTATGGTAACTAGGCAACCTGTTATTTTGAATCACTTAGTGCAGGCTTTGCACACTATGGATGCTCAATAAATCCATTTTTGATTAATGAGCAATTTACAACAACACCAGTGAAGACTGTTTCCAATCTTGTTGGAAGAAAATAGATGATCTCTGATTTAAAAAAAACAAACAACACAATTATAGTTCCATGCCAGGATAGTGAGTATCTTGGTTGCCTCTATTTAGTTTGCTAATGTGCTTGCTGGTGGTGGTCAACCCAAAATGAAAAAGACATTTGGTAAATAATTCTCCACACCCCACCGCACTTCCCCCAATATCCTGACGTAGATAGTTGTGATGGTGATTTTGTAACCTTTTTATACCAAAATAATTTTTGAAATGGTGAAGCTTTTTGAACTCTAATGCCAAAATTCTGAAATTAAAGGAATTTAGACTGGACCAGGACTAATGTTTATCTCTGCTTAGCAAGTGGGTAATGTCAACATAATTTCTGTGGGTGTGTTTAACTCATTTAGAGAGCAAATATTTTTAAGCCCCTTGGAATCATTCTTTTACATACAAATACTGGCCTTGCTGATAAGAACCATTTTTATCAAACAGCAGCTATTTATTTGGCATTTATTTTATGCTCAGTGCTGTCTTAGTCATTTATTAAAGCAGGCTGTACTTGGTAAATTTGTAATCCAATGTTAGTTTATAGACGGGCAAAGAGAGGAGCTTAGGCAGCAGTAATGACAGTGAAATTCTGGTCAGTTTACCTTTTCAGCCATGTGGGTAGTTTACCAATTTGAAAATGTAATCATCTAAGTTTGTTCAAATTGGTGGAATCTGGCTATATGTGGAAAACAACATCCTAAACAAAAAGAATTATACTCTTTTCCCCTTAGATCAATTTTACTCATATAAATTTATGAATAATGAATTGTAGAATAGTATTTCTAAAAACAAAGCAAACTCATTAAAGTGATTATGTCGAGGATATAGGCTGCTTATGATGTCATTTACAGTATCCTGTGGAACAGAGCTTCTCCTACAATGTCAGACTGTATAATCAAGAGGTCAGCATTCATTCATTCATAAATTCATGCTCACAAAGTTCAAGCAGGCCCTCTACTTTCTCTCCTTTATTCTCCTCACATCTCAGATACTTTCTCCTACCTTGTCTCTCACTCTCAGCATCTGTCTCATAGTTTAATTAATAAGGGAAATTGAAGACATCAGATGGAGCTTTGTTACTATCCTCCATGACAGCTGACATTTTTCTGCAAGTTCTAAATACTGGGAGTTCCCCAAGGCTCAAAGTCCTCCCTATTCTTTTTACTTTTCTCTCTTTCTAAGTGATTTCACCCACAGTATGGCTTCTGTTACAATCAGCATGCTAAGTACTATACTCCTAAATCCTATCTCCAGTCCTGACCATTTCTCTCAACTCCAGGCTAATCCAGTCTTCATTTCATCTATCCATATATTCATTTATTTATCCATCCATCCATTCATCTGTCCACCCACCTATCCATCCATCTGTCATCTGTCCATTTGTCCATCCATCCATCCGACCCCTACTGAATATTTGAAACCTGTATGTCTCAAAAGCACCGCAATCCTAACATATCTAAAACTAATGATATAATCACTCACCTGACTTCAGAAACCTGGGTGTTCATTGGTTGCTTCTTATATGTGTCTTTACCTGGGTTTGAACCCCCAACCTTGGTTTACGGGGATGGCGTTCTAACCAACTGAGATACCCGGCCAGGGTCTGGATTATTCTAATAAAATATTAATTGTCCTATTTGCCTTCTTTGAATTTATTATTTATGTTGCAGCCAAAGTAATCTTAAAAATCACAAATCTGAATGTGTCACTCCTCTGATTAAAAACTTCTAGTGACTTGTTATTTTGTCATTGTTCTTTTAAAAAATGGCCCAAATCTGTAATAAGGTTCAAAAGGCACTGAATGATGTGCCTTTTTTTTTTTTTCATATTTAGCCTCATTTCTCACCAGTCTTCACCTTTCCAACAGGCACTCTTTACTCCTTAGCTCCTTTTAGTTCTTTAATAGGGCCAAGCCCCTTCCTGCCTGTGGCCTTTAGATGCCAGAATAAATGCCTGTTCCTACTGTCCTCTTTCTGGTCTTTTCCCCAAGTAGTGTAACATGCATTCTTCCTTGGGGAACCCCACTGTGTGGGCACTCATATACCATGCCCCGTGTAAGGATATGGATGGGTACTCATGTTTTCTACTTTTTAAGCACCTTCTACTTTTCTTTATTTATTTTGATTAAATTATATAGTTGTTTTGGGGTTCTTTTATTATCTTTCTGTTTTTTGTCTTGTAGAGCACAGAATCTTGCCTGTTTGTTTATCTTTGTAACCATAGCTTCTAGCAAAATCACTGCCACATGAAAGGTACTCAATACATATTACTGAAAAAATAATAATAGCTAATGTTATTAAATACTTTATGCATATTAACTTATTTAACCTTCAACTATTTATGAAGCAGCTAATATTGTCATTCTTATTTACAGATAAGGGAGAAAAGTCAGAGAAAGGTTCAGAGCTTGCTAAAAACTGGCAACACTGAAATTTGAATATGACAATATTTGGCTTTAGAGGCCATATTCTTAACCACATTCATAATTCATGAATTAATTTAATTGCATAAGCATGCAGTTTTGAGATTTTTTAAAAATGTGACAGGATAAATCTTGAATTTTTTTCCTTTCAAACAAAATAGGAAGAGTTGGAACCTTGTTTAGTGGTTTGTGATAAATCTTCATTGTGCCTGTCCATCTTTGGAGTGATCCTGGGGGGTGGTCTCATCAATCTAAAGTAGGCAGATGGATTGGAGACAACCCAAAAGTCAGTACAAGTGAATGGCTAACTAATAATGATACATCCAAAGGTTAGAATCACCTATACTCATTAAAAATAACATTTTCAAATTATACCTAATTATTCATATTTTCATAATGGCATATAGTTACCCCCTCCATAAATATGTGTTGAATGATATAAATTTAGTTGAAAAATAATATTATGTGTATATATGAAAAAAAAAGCTAGAAAGATATATTAATAGTACTACCTTTGGATGCTGGGATTACCTGTAATATTTTTTCATAATTTTTTTGTTTTGTCCAAATTTTCTACAGTTAACACGTATTTCTTTTATAATTAGGATATAATTAAAAACAACTTAGTCAAAATGGTTTATATCTAAATATTGTTAAGTATGTAATTGATTTTCTTATTTGAAGAAAGTCTAATAGACCAAACATAGATACTATCTATAAAATACTGATACTTCTTCTATAATAACCTTAATCTATTAAAAATACAGGTTTTTAACTTCTATTTTTTGCTCATACTTAAGAATATTTTAACTTAGATTATCTTGTTTGGTGTACTGGTTGAACACTTGGCAAGAGTTATTCTCAATGCTCCTGAAAGAGGCAATGCTATTATAGCTCATGGGAATATACAGTTTGTAATTTTAGTCTATTCCAGAGATTAAGCTGTTATTTCATGGATTTGTTAATGCTGTTCTGTTTAGCAGTTGCTACATACAACATATAATTGGAAATGACATTACACTAAAAATGCAATCGTAAAGAAATCTTGCATACTGCTTATAGTCTCATAGTTACCACCTTTCCCTTCCCCTTCTTGCACTATCTAGATCTGTCACATACATCTACTGGCAAACTCACTAATCCATTTCCTATTCTTTTCCATAGATGCACCATTATTAATGTAATACTGTATTAAGACTACTGGTTCTCCCTTTAGGTACTCCTATACTCTTAACTAAATAACATTAGCAAAATTAACTAACACCCAACTACAGTTACACTGTACATTTAAAAAGTAGCATTTTTTACATTAACATGTTTTATTCTAGATCTTATCTAATATATTACATTTACATTTATATTAGAATACACAAATTTAAGTCGTCTAATTAATTATAATAGATTGTTTTTCCATTAGACTCTCAGAAGCAATTTATTAAAAATGACAAAGACAAAAATAACTTTTTCTTAACTATTACTTTTCAAGCATGAACAGACTAGGTTTGAATAGTTAAGAAAAATAGAGAATTAAAAGTAATTTCAATATTTAATCTCAGCCAAGAACTAATACATGTAAAAAATTTATAGATCTATCATCTCATCACATTTATTATTATATCTTCTATTGCAATTTAAGAAACTAAAAAAAAAATAGATGAGTAGGTTGTTGAAAGAGATGAGAATTCAAAAGCAAATCTGGCATTGAGAATTCACTGTGACTTTCTTATCATAGTTCTTTCTCAGTGCTCCATTGTGCTGTTTAGAACTGTTTATTTTCATAAGATCATTCATTTATTCACCATTTATTTATTCATTTTCTCCACAACAATTTGTTGAAAACTTGCTATCTTCCAGGTTCTTAGGTATTTGAGATGTAAAGAAAAAGAAAATATAGTTGACATAAAGTAATAGGATAGGTTTTATCCACAATACATTGCTAAATAGAAGCTTCAAACATTATAGATACTGGGAGTCAGGAGGGCTCATACAGACCATTATTGCATCCAGAGTTATATACTGTATTATACTGCCAAACTTTGCCAGGTTTGTTCTCTGTGGGAGGTCCTATGCTACTATTTATGCATATAGCCTAGAGAAGGAACTGCAGCTGTTATTTAATCAAATAGGGTTTTTTATTATTTTAATTTCTCTGGAACCATTTAATGCATTGCCAAATAGACATCTAGTATCTTCTGTGTTTCTGACTGTGAATAGATAAAATGAAAACAGAATAGTGAAACATGAAAAACAGTGCCACAAACAAGTCAAGAGCAGTGAAGCAGGTAGCATTCCTTTCCTCTGAAGACTTAAAGATGAGCAGACGTTAAGTCACAAGCCAATACGAGGATCCGAGTCATTGTTTCAACAGATGCACACTTGCATTACTCAAGCCCAGTGATAGTCAACCTGGTCCCTACCACCCATTAGTGGGCGTTCCAACTTTCATGGTGGGCGGTAGCGGAGCAACCAAATTATAAATAAAAAGATAGATTTAACTATAGTAAGTTGTTTTATAAAGATTTATTCTGCCAAACTTAGTGAAAATCTGACATAAAGAACTTGGTAAGTAATTATTATTATATGCTTTAACTTGCTGTAACTCTGCTTTATAAATTTTATAAAGTAAAGTTACTTCCCTACTTTATAAATCACCATTACTGTGGAACCGGTGGGCGGTTAGAAAATTTTACTACTAACAGAGATACAAAAGTGGGCGGTAGGTATAAAAAGGTTGACTACCCCTGCTCTAGCCAAATGTGGAGTTATTTGTCTAAATTCTGAGGCATAGCGACACACAAAACTTTCTCAATGGATGAGCTCATTTTAAATATCTTTTAACTAACTTTCCCTTAGGAAATGCTGTTGAATTGGTGTTATTTTTTAGTATAATAATTATTAACATAGCTACGACTTATTTTTACTTCTAGTAGCTTTTTAAAAACAAGTTTATGTTCTCATAAAATTGAATAAATTATTTTAATAAAAAGTTATGAAATATTTTTCCTAAATAATACCTATCAGAGCAACTAATCTTAATGTGGTTTATCCCCTCCTCACACACACTTTTTTTTTTGCTGTGTATAGCTTTTATATAATTAAGAATGAACATTCGCTGAATAGACATTTGTATTATATTTATTTTTAAATCTATTATATATTTTTCTGATTATAAAAGTATAATATGGCCTGTCATCTTGGCAAGGTCTGTCAGGTTTATATTAAAGTAACCCTATACCCCTACTTTCCAATGCATCAAAACAAAATGGAGGGATAAAATATAACATGAAAAAATGATAAATTCTAGCTGTGCTGAAAAACAAAGAAAAGATCTTCATGCTCAACTGTACCAGAAACACATAATCTAAGGTGGACTCCAAATGGTCGTCCAGCTGGTGACTGGGCCCAGAAATGGGCAGTATCCGTAGGGGATTGCCTCCTTCTGGGTAATGGGGACGAAGAGAGCTTCCCTTGGAGTGGGAGCCAGAAGTCAGGCCCCCTACTGCCAATGGACAGCTGGGGCGTTAACATTTCCAGATAACAAGGACAAGGAGGATAGAGGCATGTGTTCAGAGATAAAGTAGGCTAAAGCATCAGAGAAACAAAGACACTTACTAAGTATTTTGTTGTTACATTTTTAAGAGAAACCACTAAAAATTAGAAACATAATTTATAGCTTCTATGACTTTTATCTTTTTCTTCAGTAATGATAAACAAAAGAATAAAGGAATCTTTATGAATTAAAATGTACCTAAATCTGAAAAAAGAAAGGAAGCACAAGGTAAGCATGGCAAATCAAAAATACACAAGAGGAAATAGTTAATGAAAAACCCAAAATAATCATACTGGATGCAATTTTTTCAAAATCTTGCAATATGCTTTTTACAAGCATCAAACCTAAATCAAAATGACACAATGGGGTTAGAAAACTAAAAACCAAGCAAAATGAACCTAAAGAAAGGCATTGAGGCAATATCATTAAACAAAATGTAATTGAAAAGTTAAAAACCTTAAAAGGTATTGAGGGATACTATATAACAATAAGGGAATAAAAGACAAGACCAAGAAGATGTGAAAGTCATACATTTTTTCACACACAACAATACCTTGAAATATTAAAAGCCAAAGCTGATAGGACTTTGAAGAAAAACTGATATCCACAATTTGATTTTACTATACTGTATTTCATTTAGAATACTGATAAATTAAGAAACAAAATATAAGGATATAGAATGTTGAATAATACAGTTAACAAGCTTGATTTAATAGACATCTAGAACTCTGTACCCACCTGGCCTGTGATGGTGCAGTGCATAAAGTGTTGACCTGGAACACTGAGGTCACTGGTTCAAAACCCTGGACTTGCCTGGTTAAGGCATTTATGGGAGATGATGCTTCCTGCTCCTCCCCTACTTTTCTCTCTTTCTCTCCCCCCTCTAAAATGAATAAAAATAAAATATTAAAAAAATAAAATAAAATAGTGCTCTGTACCCATCAATAAAGAACGCAGATCTTCTTGCCTGACTGGTGGTGCTTACCAAATATTATAAAACCCCTTTTTCTTATCTAAGCTATAGGATTTGGAAGACCATTCTATGCTCTAATTCCTATACATTTCAAATATTTCTCCCTCACTATCCAAATACAATATTTCTGGCACACAGATATTTCTAGGCTACACTCATGTTGCAGAAAGACTCATGTCAAATATATTATTGTTCTAAACCTTACTGTCACATACCAGGTGAGTTGGCATAGGAGGTGGTCAGAGTATTCCTAGAAGCCATTTGTACAGCTGGATTGTACGTGGAAGTGACCTTACACTTTGTAAATATGTCCTATCAAACCCAAACTAAATGTATCTATAACTCCTCTTTAGCCAGATTGCCCAAAATGTCTACAGCCATTCCAGTACTGCCTAAAACAAAGAGAAGTATGATAGCAGGGAAACTGGAGTTAAAGAAAAAAAAAATTTACCTACTGCAATTAAAATATTTTACCTTTATAGAATTTACAAAAACATTTCTAAGGCTCCCTCCCAGCACTTTGGAATGGGCCCATGAAGGCTTAAGCCTCTGAGTATAAACCTTTGGTTTTAAAACAATGAAACTATATATATTTCCTGCATATTATTTTTCTCACTTAATATTTCAATGGACTTTCTTCAAGTCAGTTGTTATCACTATAATTCTTTCAGAGGTTTCATAATATTTGATGGTGTTATAGAGGATGTGGCACATATACACTATGGAATACTACTCAGCCATAAGAAATGATGACTTAGGATCATTTACAACAAAATGGTTGGATCTTGATAACATTATATGGAGTGAAATAAGTAAATCAGAAAAAACTAAGAACTGCATGATTCCATACATAGGTGGGACATAAAAACGAGACTAAGAGACATGGACAAGAGTGTGGTGGTTAGGGGGTGGGGTGGGGGGAGGAGAGGGAGGGAGAGGGGAAGGGGGAGGGGGAGAGGCACAAAGAAAACTAGATAGAAGTTGACAGAGGACAATCTGACTTTGGGTGATGGGTATGCAACATAATTGAATGACAAGATAACCTGGAGATGTTTTCTTTGAACATATGTATTCTCATTTATTGATGTCACCCTATTAAAATTAATAAAAATTTATAAAAAACAACAATGAAACTATATATATTTCCTGCATATTACTTTTCTCAATATTTCAATGGACTTTCTTCAAGTCAGTTGTTATCACTATAATTCATTCTTTCAAAGGTTTCATAATATTTGATAGTGTTATATATCATGAGTTATTTTACCTCTGTTGATGAGCATTAGCTTACCGTATTTTTCACTCCATGAGACGTACTTTTTTTCCCTCAAAAGTGGAGGAGGGAATGCCCATGCTTCTTATGGAGTGAAAAATACAGTATTTTATTAAATATTTTAACACACCATTTGGTTCAGAATATTTTTTTTCTTAATTTCTTCCTTAAAACCCTAGGCATGTCTTATGGTCAGGTGCATCTTATGGAGCAAAAAATACGGTAATTTTGCGTTATTTTTTCACTATGAAGTAAACAGCAACAAAGATCAATGTGCACTTGTCTTATATGGAGTTGTTTTATGTCTATTTTTTTTTTAAGAGAGGAATGGCGCCCTGGCTAGATAGCTCAGTTGGTTAGAGCATCATCTGGAAGCTCAGAGGTTGCCAGTTCAATCCCCGGTCAGGGCACATACAGGAACAGATGTTCCTTTCTCTCTCCTGCTCTCCCCCTTCCTCTCTTAAAGTCAATTAAATAACCATTTTTTAAAAATATGATAGGAGGGGAGAATAGAGAGACAGACTCCTGCATGTGTCTCTACCGGGATCCAACAGCCACCCCCGTTTGGGTTCAATGCTCGAATCAACCAAGCTATCCTTAGCAGCTGGGCCAACACTCGAGCCAATCAAGCTACTGGCTGTGGGAGGGGGAGAGGGAGAAAAGGGGGGAGACGGAAGGGGGAGAAGCAGATGGTCGCTTTCCATGAGCTATGTGGGTCAACTGTAAGGATCATACATCCCAGTTTCCCTGCCACATTCCCTTTTTTCTTGTTGACCTGGCATAATTGTTACTAACATGTTTTTTCATTCTCAAAAGTGTTCCAGTTTGGATAATTGTGTGTGTACCCTAGTGAAAGGATATGTGTGTGTGTGTGTGTGTGTGTGTGTGTGTGTGTACACACATATACATATATATATGAATATATATACATATTCATTTTTAGAGAGAGAGGACAGAAAGAGAGAGAGAAGGGGGGAGGAGTAGGAAGCATCAGCTCCCATATGTGCCTTGACCAGGTAAGGCCGGGGATTTTGATCCTCAGCATTATTCCAGGTTGACACTATCTACTGCACCACCACAGGTCAGGTTGTATATTTTTAATATTAGTAATAATAATAGCTAATATCATTGGACATTTCCTATGTGCCAAACATTGCTTTAAGCACTCTGTGTGTATTATCTCACCTAGTTTCCAAAAACATGCTATTGTTATTTTTATTTTATGGATAAGGAAACTGAGACACAGAGAAATTAAGCAACTTACACTAGCAAGTCATGCTTTAAACCTTACAGCCTGTCTCCAGAGTAAGGTGATTAACCAAGCCCCAGGACTGAAGGGGTTCCCA
Organism: Saccopteryx leptura; assembly: GCF_036850995.1. Lineage (NCBI taxonomy): Eukaryota > Metazoa > Chordata > Mammalia > Chiroptera > Emballonuridae > Saccopteryx > Saccopteryx leptura. The sequence continues at coordinate 298,038,129 of NC_089503.1, forward strand.
GGATATGGGACTTCCAGTTTTAAAACTGAGAAAGAACCTAGCAAACCAAGCTAAGTTGTCTCACACTATCCAGTGATCTTTAGTGCTATGTCTTTCCACAAAGGCTGTATCCAGTTCTGTTTCCAGCAGTAGTATCAACTGTGATACTAAGTCTCTAAGATGACTCCCAATTATCCCATCCCCTGGTATTTATGCCCTTGTGTGTGGACTGGACCTAATGACTTTTTGCTCTTCATTCTCCTCCCTCTTCTCTTCCTCTTTCTTGTTTTCAGAGAGAGAGTGAGAAGAACAGAGAGAGGGAAAGAGAGAAAAACATAAATTTGTCAGTCCTTATTTATGCATTCATTGGTCGATTTTTTGCATGTGCCCTGACTGGGGATCAAACCCATAACCTTTGTGTGTCAGGAAGATGTTCTAACCAATAGAGCTACTCAGCCAAGGCAACTTGTTTCTTCTAATAAATAGAATATGGCAAAAATAATGAATGTCACTTCCACAATTAGGTTACAAATCAGCTCTGGCTTCCATCTTGCTAGCTCTCTCTTACTGTGGTTAATGCATGCTGATGGAAGCCACTGTCCACGTTGTAAGCTGCTCTGTGGAGAAGCGCACATGACCAGGGACTGAGGGAAGCCTCTGGTCACCAGCCTGTGAGAAACTAAAGCCCTCAGTCCAACAGTTCTGTGAGAACCCATTGCTGCCAACAACCATGTGGGTAAAGCCAACTGCTCCAGTCAAACCCCAGCTGAGACCACTGACTCAGCTGACACCTTAATTGCAGCCATCTTTATTTTTATTGGGAGATAATTCTTTCTTTATATGTTTAGCTTGGCAACAGATATACTTGATTTTATACTCCTATTTTATGTTTCTTATTTGTTTTGGATAATATTTTTCTTTTATTCTTTTTACTTATTTTTCTTATTTTTTTAAGTTGCCAGTAATTTTTCCCCTTTGGTCATTTAGGAATTCTACTGTTACTTACTATAACAATAATGATTACCTCCCTTTCCATAATCTCATAATCATATATGTATATTTCTCTAGCATCAGATGAAAACAAGATACCAAATGTTTATCCTCCTAAGACAGTCTGCATCTCCACTAATAGTTTTCTTGTCCTGGGTCAGGGGTCCCCAAACTACGGCCCGCGGGCCACATGCGGCCCCCTGAGGCCATTTATCCGGCCCCCGTTGCACTTCTGGAAGGGGCACCTCTTTCATTGGTGGTCAGTGAGAGGAGCATAGTTCCCATTGAAATACTGATCAGTTTGTTGATTTAAATTTACTTGTTCTTTATTTTAAATATTGTATTTGTTCCTGTTTTGTTTTTTTTACTTTAAAATAAGATATGTGCAGTGTGCATAGGGATTTGTTCATAGTTTTTTTTATAGTCCAGCCCTCCACCGGTCTGAGGGACAGTGAACTGGCCCCCTGTGTAAAAAGTTTGGGGACCTTTGTCTTGGGTATGAGTTAGGATACCAAATTTTAGTGCTATTAACAGATATCCCAGATAAATGTGGCTTAAGGAGGATAGAATACTTTTTCTCTCATGTAAACATAAGCGGTCCAGGGTTTGTATAATAGCTCCATAATCTCAAGGACCGAGACTGCTACACTGCTCCTTTGCCAGCCTTGGTTTGTTATTCTCATTCACACCTTACCCTCACTACCTCACATTCCAGCTAGAGAGGAGAGGACTGAGAAGGGAAAGACACCCCATGGCCCTTTAGGGGTGTGATCTGCAAGTGCACACAGCCTTTCAGCTTAGCCAGGACTTAGTCGCATGGCCAGCGCCTCCTGCAGAAGAATTCTAGATAGACGTGGGTGTAGCTAAAAACTGAGGATTCATTTATTGTAGGATAAGGGGAGAGTAGATATTGGGAGACAGCAGCCTCTCACATTTCCTATAATGAGAGACTTTTACAAAAATTTTAATTCCCCACTTTCAAGTCTTCTCAGAAGTAGATGTAGAATTACGTTACTTCTTCCTTCTCTCCTCCAAACACTAAACTTCTGAAATTTTAATAGAATATTTAACACAGCATTTTTCTCCCATTTCTGTATTCTTTATTTAGAGTCTTTGTTTCACTTATTTAATCATTATCAGTGAGTCTATCAGATAGATAAATATATAGTTAGATAGATATAATTCAGTATATAGTTTTATTGTTCACAACTATTTTTCTCATTTATTCATCACCTATCTTGAAGTCCCTTTTCTGCCCAGAGTTGTTTCTTCAGTATTTTCTTCAGATGATAATTCATTATCTTCTCGTTTTCAGTGTCGCCGATGAGCAGTTTAATCAGGGTCTTTGGTCATTGTAAATAATGTGTTATTTCCCTCTAGAAGCTTTTATCTTTGGCATCCAGAGGTTTTTCCAGTATATGACTGCGTATCTGAATCATTTTATTAATCTTGCGTGGAACTTCAACATACAGACTAAAAATTATATTCTTTAGGAGAATTTTTAACTATACTTTAAAATTATTGCTGTCTTCATCTGTTTCTTTTTCTGGAATTTCTATTATTTGCATAATAGGTCTCCTGGATCTCTGCCTTCATAAATTCCTTTTTCTTGTTTTTTTTTGCTTTGTAACTTGAGATATTTCTCCCACTTTGTATTCCAGGGCATTAATTCAGTTTTCAACAAGAAACTATCCTTACTTTCAAGTCATTTTATTTTATCATTTTGATTGGTTGCTTTTTCCACAGAAGTTTTCTATATGCTAACCTCTAGTATTTTTAAGCTCTCTTTTTATTATTTGTTTTAACATTCTTATGTCTTCATTAGCAGCTCTATTTTTTTTTAGAGATTCATTCTCAATTTCCTTCACTGTTTTGAAGTTTTGAATCAGCTGATAGTGTATCTCCTATATATGTATATATATTCATTTAACAACTAGTACTTAGGTCTGGGAATACAAAGAGAGTGAGACTAGGTTGTTGCCTTCAAGAGCTCATGCTCTTGGAGGGAGACTTCTATGAATAATTATAATATGTGAGGAGCTTAATACTAGATGTATAGGGAAATGATGCCGGGCCACTAGAGGGTTACTGACTGGCAGAGCCAGAGAGGACCTCACTGAGAAGGTGGCATTTGAATTGAGCCTGGCAGGATATTCGTGAATTGTCATACAAAGGGGAAAAGGACCCACATGTCAGAGGGACAGTGGATGTGTTCTGAGGACTAGTGTTCTGTGACTGGAGGAGAAGCTGTGCTAGAAGCCGTGGGCCCAGATGAGGAAGGATAGCTGAGTGTAAGCTAGGATGAGTCCCATTCGCCATGCTGTCAGGATAAGAGACCAGGAGCACAGTCATCAGATATCTATTTTACAATAATTACAGGAAATGCCTCCTTGTGCATTATAAACAGATTCATAAAGAAAGAAGCGAGAAATTTCTTTAAGAATAAGTTGCTCATTTTTTAGGGTTAAAGACTGATAGAATCAATCGGAGTCCGAAAGACCAGTGTAACAGGCTTTAATGAAAGGAAACCTGCCGGGCTGTCTCGTAAGGGAAGCAGCAGCGGCTACAGACTTTAGGCCACTTTTTAAGGGTAAGGATAGGGAAGTAAGAAGAGTAGCGGGGCATTTGCTGATAGGCTGTCTCTATCGCTGGGTGCAGGGGTGCTTTTCACCAATTATTGATGTTGGTGCATTTTCAATTGTCAGCAGTTTCAACCGCCCATGACTGCATTGGACATTCCCTTGGGGTTGGTCACCTGCCACAAGCCCTGAAACGAAACTCGTGCCGGCAGGTTAAAGAAATGAAACCTAAGAAAGACAAATTTGTCTCAGTTCATGACATATTATAAGGGTCTGATTATAATTTACTGTGATAATTAAGTTTGTGTAATTAGTTGAAGTAATGGCACTAAAATTTTTCATGTAGCACTCTCGTTCGTATACAGATCTTTGCACTATCAATTCTAAAGGCATTTATTAAAGGAACTACTACATAGCTTAACAATAGATTGTGGCAACACGGAAAGCAGAGGACTTCACGCTAGTCTGATCTTCTATGTAAGCTTGTCTCCACTTTTACTAGAATAATAAGGTTTGTTTTTTTTAATTTTTTTGAGGAAAGCAGGGATTTCCCAGGTTATAGAAAAATCTGTACTACATCTTGGAGTTTATTGGAACAATCTTTCCCATGGACAGTACACCGAAGAGTAAGCACTTTAAAATGTGTGTGTGTTTTATGGTTTTTTATGTGTACCAATCACTATTCTGTGTACTGACACATTATTTAATTCAGAGATGCCAAGCAGAGTATGAACTGGAAATATTCCTCATTATAACTCTGCATGTCAGAAATAGGGGTCGAGCATAAGCAATTAATTACAAGAAGACTTCTTGCTTGTGAAAGGGGTCCCTTAACATATATAAACAATTTATAACACATTCATTAGAAGCTCTGAGACCTTTTGTGCCACCTAATTTTTCCTTAAAAAAATAAAAAAGTCCTCTAAGCTTCTGAAGTTTCAATCATTAGATACTTTTGCATCTATATATAGATATGGCTTTGTAGCTAGTATTTGAGCATATTTTGTTAACAACAAAAACAATGCCCTTATTAAGTTTTAAACAGAAATTTTGTATAATGTGTAGCAAAAGCATTGTTGATTTTATAGGAACCTATTAATGCTTTACTGAATCTGGAAAGTTCAGATAAAATAATAGAGAGAGAAAAGCAGCCTTTGAAGGAACTTAGCAGTGTTGGGATTAATGGTATTTGAAAGTATCTTTAGCCACTGGGACTGAAGAAAATTCATCTCTGTCTAATGATACTATCATCTAGCTAGAGTGAATCTTCAATAGGGAAGAAACGAGGACAATAGCGTGAACATAGACTTATCTCTAGTATAGGAAAAACAGAAATCTTTGCTCCCAGTTAAGTTTTATTCCCACTGTGAGAATAAAAGAGAAGGGGAAGTGCGTTAGAATTAAATAATACTTGAGCTCCTATTTACTTTCTGGAACTCCTGAGACCTTTCAAACTGATTTGTGAAAGCATATGAAATACAATCTAACTTTTTCCAAAGTTTATCTAAACACATTGTAATTGGATGCAATATGTTTCTCTTGCAATCTGTGAAGTCTGTCATCACGAATATTCACATAACCTGAAAAGCAGAATAGCATATCAAAGGAAATGTAAATTCAAATATCAATACTAAACTAAAACTAATCTGTGGCTGTATTTTATACCCAAATATCAGATAACCAAAGTAAATATGGGTTCCTTACTAATGTAGATTTCAAGCAAAACTCAGCAAAGGTGGTGATTTCCATCCAGTTTTCTTAGAACTTACTGACATTTCAACTAAAAACCATTAATTCCATGAAATACTCAGTGCATAAGTAATTTACATGATTAATGTATTTTCAGAACTATATTATATGTGTGCACACAGGGCAAATCACTCCAAAGCTTGTGGCTGAAAGCAAGTACCATATTTCCCCATGTTTAAGAAGCACCCTTTTTTGAAAAATTTGGGGTCTAAAAATTGGGTGCATCTTATAAAGTAGTTGTGGCATTTCAAATGCCATAAACAAACTTGAGGATTAGACAATATATGAAGACAGTGATTCATCATCAGACACAGATGAGGACAAGCTAATGGATGGGAGTTTTGACAGTGATGAGAAGTTGTTTAAATTTTATGATGAATGAAACTTAAGTTCAATAACTTTATGTAATACATTTTTTTTTTCGAATTCCAGGCCCCCAAATTAAGGTGTGTCTTATATATGGGAGCATCTTATGCATGGGGAAATACAGTATTTATTATCTAAATTTTGGGGGATCAGGAATCCAGGAGGGGCCAGGTGGGTTGCTCTGGTTTCAGGCTCTCTGAGGCCAGAACTGCAGTCCTAGAGGCTTGACTGGACCTCAGGGATCTACTGCCAAGCTGATTTTTGAGGTGTTGACAAATCTTGGTATGAGGTGTGCTATTGAACTGAGGGTTTCGGGTCCTCCCCATGCTCAGGGGCCTCTCCAAAAGGCTGTTCTCAGCTGTGACCGGTTAGCTCAGTGGTAGAGCATTGGCCCAGTGTGTGGATATCCTGGGTTTGATTCCCAGTCAAGGCACACAGGGGAAGCATCCATCTGCTTCTCCACTCCTCCCCCTTTCCCTCTCTCTCTCTCTTCTTCTCCCACAGCCATGGCTTGATTGGTTTGAGCAAGCTGTCCCCAGGCACTGAGGATGGCTCCATGTCCTTGCCTCAGATGCTAAAATAGCTCAGTTGCTGAGCAATGGAGCAATGGCCCCAGATGGGCAGAACATCTCCAGGTACGGGCCTTACTTGGTGGATTCCAGTTGGGGCGCATGTGGAAATCTGTCTCTCTGACTCCCCGCCTCTCACTTAATTAAAAAACAAAAAACAAACAACCCCCACCCCCAAAAAAACAAAGGCTGTTCTCAATGTGGTTTTTTGCCTTCCTCAGTATGAAATATCTTAGTGAGGGAGAGCCAAAGATGACTCACCCACGAAAAGCTGTGTTTTGTTTATAGCTTAATCCCAGAAGTGACATCTCATCACTTCTGTGTAATTGTTTGTGAGAAGCTCATCAACAAGGTCAACTCACACTCTAGGGGTGAGAGTTGAACAAAAACACGAATGCCATGAGGCAGAGAGGGATCAAGCAGGGCCATCTCAGAAGCCGCCTGCACACATCTCATCTGGTAACGTAGCCTCTGGATCGAGACTGGAACATGGAAAGCTGTCGTTGGTGACAGCAATGAAGGTTCAGGTGTTTCTGTTTTCAACATATTTAAAAGAATTGCTAAATCTTAAAAAAATCACTAGGGGAAAGTTAAAATGTAATAACTGTTTGGAATATTAAATAGTATTATAAAACAGTTGTTAAAGCTGTTCTCAATGACAATGTTGAAACAGAAAATACTTTTCTTATACATAAAACAGAAAATACTTTTCTTTTACTTGTCTTTTTTTTTTTTGTAATTTTCTAAAGTCAGAAGTGGGGAAGCAGAGAGACAGACTCCCACATGCTCCTGACCAGGATCCACCTGGAAAGCCCACTAGGGGGCGATGCTCTGCTCATTTGAGGCATTGCTCTGTTGCAACTGGAGCCATTCTAGCACCTGAGATGGAGGCATCCTCAGCTCCTGGGCCAACTTTGCTCCAATGGAGCCTTGGCTGCGGGAGGGGAACAGAGAGAGGTAGAGAGAAAGGAGAGGGGGAAGGGTGGAGAAGCAGATGGGTGCTCCTTCTTTGTGCCCTGGCTGGGAATTGAACCTGGAACTTCCACGCACCAGGTCTACACTCTACCACCAAACCAAAGGCCAGGACCTGCTTATGATTTTTGATACTGCTGTCCCAGAAATGATGTCCATGTCCTATTACTAAAACAAAGTTACTTTAAAATAAAAAGATTCATTAGTTATTCACTTGTTAATCCATCCGGTGAGCATCTATTGAACATTTATTGTGAACAAGGCACAGCCTTTGAGTTAAATAGAATGTGCTTTTTAAAATAAATGATAAATGTTTCTACTTTTATAATGAAAACCTTAGTTTCTAATTACATAGAAAAATGTTCCCATTTAATATGAATAAGGAAAAGTAATATATAATATGAGAGTCTTTTAGGTTTACCCATAAAAGGGAAAACATTCCCCTGGGAAGTACTTATGACTGGGGTCCCCCACTATCTGGTCCACAGTTGCCTTTGTAAATAAAGGTTTTTTTGGACACAGACACATCCATTTGCTTGCATATTGTCTATGGTGCTTTTGTGCTACAACCCAGAGTGAGTAGTTATGAAAGAGACCACAGAGCTATAGAGCTTAAAGTATTAACTATCTGGCCCTGCCCTTGCAGAAAGAGGTTTGCCGTCTCCTGACTTAAAGCCAACAATGAAAAATTGTACTTCAGGAATTGCTAGACTAATAATTATTAAATACTTGATGATTACTTAGTGTTGCATTTAAGATTTCCTACAATAACACCTCAAACCACCTGTATCTACTTATCTGTATTATTAGTATATATAATTATAGCAATAGCTACTCTTTTTTTTTGAGAGAGAGAGAGAGAAACAGAGGGACAGATAGGGACAAACCGACAGGAAGGGAGAGAGAAGCATCAATTCTTTGTTGTGGCTCCTTAGTTGTTCATTGATTGCTTTCTCACATGTGCCTTGACTGGGGGAGGGGGGGGGCTAAAGCAGAGCAACTGACCCTTTGCTCAAGCCAGTGACCTTGAGCTTCAAGCCAGCAACAATGAGGTCAAGTCTATGATCCCACACTCAAGCCAGCATCACCTTGCTCAAGCTGGTGAGCCCGCACTCAAGCTGGATGAGCCCATGCTCAAGCTGGCAACCTCGAGGTTTTGAACCTGAGTCTTCTGCATCCTAGTCCAACACTCTATTCACTGTACCACTGCCTGGTCAGGCAACAATAGCTACTTTTATTTGAGCACTTACTGTGTGCCTGGCAACATGTTAAACACATATACATATACAGATACCTCCTTTATCTTACGACATTATGTGAAAACTCTATTTCACAGATGAGGAAACTGAGATTAAATGCACCAGGATTGCAGTGTGTATCTGTCTGATTCCAAAGCCCGAATTTGTGGTCTGTAGCTCCTCCATTTCTTAGTATTACTTCCATGAATATTATATATTTTTCAAACCGAACTCTTTCTTAGTCCACCGATGTGCCACACTTTCTCCAATCTCTGCTTTTTCTGGCCCCACTTCCAACTCCTGGAATGCTCTTTCCACCCATTTTTTTATGTCCAAATTTTACTAATCTGTCAGAGACCTCTTTAATCACCACTTCTTCCATGACACCTTTCTGGAATCTCCAGCAGAAGTCATCCCAGGCCTATTTGTCCGCTACATAGCAGCTGACAAGGTCTCTAGTGTACGTCAACTGTTCAGTACTTGCCAGGGAATGATGTTAAAATTCTACATCTTAACACTGCACATGAAGGCCCTGGCCAGTTGGCTCAGTGGTAGAGTGTCGGCCTGGTGTGCAGGAGTCCCGAGTTCGATTCCCGGCCAGGGCACACAGGAGAAGCACCCATCTGCTTCTCCACCCCTCCCCATCTCCTTCCTCTCTGTCTCTCTCTTCCCCTCCCGTAGCCAAGGCTCCACTGGAGCAAAGTTGGCCCGGGCGCTGAGGATGGCTCTGTGGCCTCTGCCTCAGGTGCTAGAATGGCTCTGATTGCGGCAGAGAAACCCCCCAGATGGGCAGAGCATCGCCCCCTGGTGGGCGTGCCGGGTGGATCCCGGTAGGGCGCATGAGGGAGTCTGTCTGACTGCCTCCCTGTTTCCAACTTCAGAAAAATAGAAGAGAAAAAAAACCAAAATGCTGCACATGAATTATTTTGTATTCATAGAATACTTTTCTTCTGAAAGCTCTAGTAAACTGGAAAGTTTTTTCTTCTAAGCTTATTATTGTAGAAGAAACTGACAATCATAACGCATAATCTAATGCATAGTAAGGCAATCTGACTACACAATAAATTTCTTATTTCAATCTAAAATTGCAATGTATTCAGTAATTTTCTCTAAGCAGTTTTCACACACCTCATTTCATTTTCATCAGCAGTGTTTTGTAGCTGCAGGTGTGAGATGTAGGTAGATTGTACACAACTATCTTCGACCCAGGCTGCCATTTTACAAAGTCCACTGGAAAACTGGTATTTTTTGTAAATAATATAATAAAGGCTATTCTAGGAGTAAATCAGTTTCCTAAGATTCTTATGTACATTCTCTGCTTTTCATTTAGATTTTCTCTGAAAGGACCATGGAATTACAAAAGCCAGATCACCTTTCTCCATGTAATTAAGGGCATTGTAATGGTTGCCATCGACACACAGGTTTTGATTTATTCACTTTGTTCACTTAATATTTTTAAAGGATTGCCTTGAGCTAAGAGCTATGGAGGGGATAAGGGGAATATAAGTCTCTGAGAAAATATAACTTAGACTGGAAGAGGTAATGAACAATACAAGGTAGTATAAAATCAAATTATCAGTGTCATGGTACAGATCATGGGTTCAGAAGATAGAGACACTTACAGTCTTTTCTGAATAATTTAGTACTTTGTTACCAACTCTCTTGGACTATGTATTAAATTACTTGTAAGAAACATTCATACCTTTACTTCTTCTTTTCCGATATGGATGCCTTTTATTTCTTTGTCTTGTCTGATTGCTCTGGCTAGAACCTCTAGTACCACATTAAATAAGAGTGGAGAGAGTGGACAACCCTGTCTTGTTCCTGATTTAAGGGGGAAAGCCTTCAGTTTAATGCCATTTAATATGATGTTAGCTGATGGTTTATCATATATGGCCTTTATCATGTTGAGATAGTTTCCTTCTATACCCATTTTGTTGAGAGTCTTAAACATAAAATTGTGTTGTATTTTATCGAAAGCTTTTTCTGCATCTATTGGTCTATTGATAAGATCATGTGGTGTTTGTTCTTTGTTTTGTTGATATGGTGTATTACGTTAACTGTTTTACATATGTTGAACCATCCTTGAGATTCTGGGATGAATCCCACTTGATCATGATGTATTATTTTTTTAATATGTTGTTGTATTCGATTTGCTAGTATTTTGTTTAGTATTTTAGCATCTGTATTCATTAGAGATATTGGTCTGTAGTTTTCTTTTTTTGTACCATCCTTGCCTGGTTTTGGTATGAGGGTTATGTTGGCCTCATAAAATGTGTTTGGAAGTATTGCTTCTTCTTCAATTTTTTGGAAGACTTTGAGTAGAATAGGAACCAAGTCTTCTTTGAAGGTTTGATAAAATTCGCTGGTATAGCCGTCAGGGCCTGGACTTTTATTTTTGGGGAGGTTTTTAATGGTTTTTTCTATTTCTTCTCTACTGATAGGTCTGTTTAGGCTTTCTGCTTCTTCTTGACTCAGTCTAGGAAGGTTGTATTGTTCTAGGAATTTATCCATTTCTTCTAGGTTGTTGAATTTAGTGGCATAAAGTTTTTCATAGTATTCTACAATAATTCTTTGTATATCTACAGTGTCCGTGGTGATTTCTCCTCTTTCATTTTGGATTTTGTTTATATGAGTTCCTTCTCTTTTTTCCTTGGTAAGTCTTGCCAAGGGTTTGTCAATTTTGTTGATCTTTTCAAAGAACCAGCTCCTTGTCTATTAATTTTTTCTATAGTTTTTCTGTTCTCTATTTCATTTATTTCAGCTCTGATTTTTATTATCTCCTTTCTTCGGCTGGTTTTGGGTTGTCACTTTTTGCAGATGATATGATCCTATACATCGAAAACCACAAAGAATCCACAAAAAGACTACTAGAAACAATAAGCCAATACAGTAAGGTCGCAGGATACAAAATTAACATACAGAAGTCAATAGACTTTCTATATGCCAACAATGAAACAATTGAGAATGAACTCAAAAGAATAATCCCCTTCACGATTGCAACAACAAAAAATAAAATACTTAGGAATAAACATAACAAAGAATGTAAAGGACTTATATAATGAAAACTATAAACCTTTGTTAAGGGAAATCGAAAAAGATATAATGAGATGGAAGAATATACCTTGTTCTTGGTTAGGAAGAATATATATAATCAAGATGGCCATATTACCCAAAGCAATATACAAATTTAATGCAATTCCCATCAAAATTCCAATGACATTTTTTAAAGAAATAGAACAAAAAATTATCATATTTATATGGAACTATAAAAAACCCCAAATAGCCAAAGCAATTCTAAAGAAAAAGAATGAAGCTGGGGGCATTACAATACCTGACTTCAAACTCTATTATAGGGCCACGACAATCAAAACAGCATGGTATTGGCAGAAAAATAGACACTCAGACCAATGGAACAGAATAGAAAGTCCAGAAATAAAACCACATATATATATAGTCAAATAATTTTTGATAAAGGGGCCAACAACACACAATGGAGAAAAGAAAGCCTCTTCAATAAATGGTGCTGGGAAAACTGGAAAGCCACATGCAAAAGAATGAAACTGGACTACAGTTTGTCCCCCTGTACTAAAATTAACTCAAAATGGATCAAAGATCTAAACATAAGACCTGAAACAATTAAGTACATAGAAGAAGACATAGGTACTCAACTCATGGACCTGGGTTTTAAAGAGCATTTTATGAATTTGACTCCAATGGCAAGACAAGTGAAGGCAAAAATTAATGAATGGGACTACATCAGACTAAGAAGTTTTTGCTCAGCAAGAGAAACTGATAACAAAATAAACAGAAAGCCAACTAAATGGGAAATGATATTTTCAAACAACAGCTCAGATAAGGGCCTAATATCCAAAATATACAAAGAACTCATAAAACTCAACAACAAACAAACAAACAATCCAATAAAAAAATGGAAAGAGGACATGAACAGACACTTCTCCCAGGAAGAAATACAAATGGCCAACAGATATATGAAAAGATGCTCATCTTCGTTAGTTATTAGAGAAATGCAAATCAAAACTGCAATGAGATACCACCTCACACCTGTTCGATTAGCTATTATTAGCAAGACAGGTAATAGCAAATGTTGGAGAGGCTGTGGAGAAAAAGGAACCCTCATACACTGTTGGTGGGAATGTAAAGTAGTACAACCCTTATGGAAGAAAGTATGGTGGTTCCTCAAAAAACTGAAAATAGAGCTACCTTATGACCCAGCAATCCCTCTACTGGGTATATACCTCAAAAACTCAGAAATATTGATACGTAAAGACACATGCAGCCCCATGTTCATTGCAGCATTGTTCACAGTGGCCAGGACATGGAAACAACCAGGAAGCCCGTCAATAGATGACTGGATAAAGAAGATGTGGCACATATACACTATGGAATACTACTCAGCCATAAGAAATGATGACATCAGATCATTTACAGCAAAATGGTGGGATCTTGATAACATGATACGAAGTGAAATAAGTAAATCAGAAAAAACCAGGAACTGCATTATTCCATACATAGGTGGGACATAAAAGTGAAACTAAGAGACATTGATAAGAGTGTGGTGGTTACGGGGGGAGGCGGAAAGGGAGAGGGAAAGGTGGAGGTGGAGGGGCACAAAGAAAACTAGATAGAAGGTGACAGAGGACAATCTGACTTTGGGTGATGGTATGCAACATAATTGAACGACAATATAACCTGGACTTGTTATCTTTGAATATATGTATCCTGATTTATTGATGTTGCCCCATTAAAAAAATAAAATTATTTAAAAAGAAAAAAAAAAAAAGAAACATTCATAAGCTTTTGCCATGTAGTCTGCATGGAGTACAGTGACATTTTCTGGCTTTGACGTAAAGGCAGTCAACAGGGTCAGCCCTTGCAGTAAATCATTCCTCAAAGGATTGTCCCTTTTTCCTGGAATTAAATTCTGTCCCTACCAATTTGTGTTAATAGCTTGAAGGTATTGGTCTTCAATCCTACCCAATTGCAGTCATTGCTCTATCTGTATTATCTGCAAAGCATTACTAGTTATTTTCTTGCTTTTATCTCTGGATTTTCTTTCTATTCCAGATTTTTTTTTTCATTCTGAAGCTATTTGGATTGATAGAGGAAAACTCAAATTGTTTAAATCTATACTCTGTGTCTGAGAACATGCTAGTTATTTTTCATGTGTGTTCTCTCATTTTATCTGTACAATAAGTCCTGAAAGATAGTTATTGATCATTCTCATTTTTAAAGTTAAGGAAACTGAAATCCAGAGAGGTTAGATAAAATTATCTAACATTGAACAGGCAAGTCTTCTACAGAGTTCAGCATCTGGTATTAGAATGTAAGTTTGGATGGTTCTTTGAATTAATATTTACTAAAAGACAAAGAATTATATTTAATATTGTATATCTTCTATTAAAAAAAAATGAGCCCTGGCTGGATATCTCAGTTAGTGTCATCCTGATACACTGAGGTTGTGGGTTCCATCCCCAGTCAGAGCACATACAAGAATCAGCTAAGGAATGCATTAATAAGCAGAACAACAAATTGATGTTTCTCTCTCTCTCCTCCTTTTCTTTCTAAAATAAAAATTTTAAACTTTTATTTAAAAATGTTGATGCATTGCAAAGAATTAAAGATGAGACAGACAATGGGACAGAGTATACAGAAACCGGTCTATGAAGAATTCAGATATTGAAATTATCAGACTCAAATTTTTAAAGAATTGTTCTTGATTATTTTCAATAAGTGAAAGCAAGTTTGTAAAGGTTAGGGAAGTGAAAAATGCCAAATGGTGACCATGTATTTGAAAAAGAACCAAATGGAAACATTTTTTTAAAAAATGGATTTTAGCAAGAGAGAAAAGGAGGGAGAAAGAGAGAGAGAGAGAGAGAGAGAGAGAGAGAGAGAGAGAAAGGGAGGCAAAAACATCAAATTGTTCATGTATGTGCCCTGATTGGGAATTGAACCAGCAACCTCTGTGCTTTGAGACAATGCTCTAACCAACCAATCTAAGCAGACAGGGCCCAAATAGAAATTTTAGATCTGAAAATATAATTGAAATTAAGAAAATGATTGGATAGCAGACTAGACACAGTTGAAAAAAGAACCAATATACTAGAAAGTAAATATAAGAAACTATTTAGAATGCAACACAGAGAGACAACAATGAAAAATGCAGAAGAGGAAATCAATGATAATTGATAAGGAAAATAAACCCTCATTTTATTTCATTGTAGTCCAATAAATATTAGTTATTATTGTTACTAGGTCAGTCCCTGCTTAAATATCTTCAGTGTTTCTTATTCCCTATAAAATTAAGTATAAACTTTTGTATGAATAAACTTCCTCTTAATCATTTAAACATATCTCCAATTTCTTTCTAACATAAGATAGCTTCACCTGTGCCCTTCCTACCTTCATGGTGTCATCTTTTATGTTCTCTTCCAGCTGTAAAACCGAAGCCTTTTACAGCCACCTTTCTCTCCAGCCTCAATCCTCCCCCCGCTCTTCTGTCATGCTCCATGTATCTGTCATCAGTTCTCAAGTTATACTGCAGTATAAATTACATATCTGATGCCACACTTGATTATAGACTTTAAGGTCAGAGACATTAAAAAGAAAATTTAAGACTTTATTATTAGAGCTGGTTTTGGTTCACAGCAAAATTAAGTTGAAATATCGAGTTCCCGTATATACACTGCCTCAACATGGGCACAGCCTCTTCAACTAGTCAGTATCCCCCACCAGAATGGTACACTTGTTACAATCAGTGGACCTACATTGAAACACCACGACCACCCAAAGTGCATTAGGGCTCACTCTTCGTGGTGCACATTCTATGCGTTTGGACAAATGAAAATGACATGTACCCACAATTACAGTATTACACAGAACAGTTTTACTGTCTAAAAAACCCTCTGTGCTCCACCTATTTATTCCTCCCTAACCCTACCCTAGGCTAGAGATTCTTTTAAATTTATACTTAGAACAAGACTAATAATTGATATAATTGCCCCCTAAATAAGTGGTTTTAGATAATATGGTTGAATGAATGAATAAAAGAAGGAATGGACAAATTGGAGAGAATCCTTTGTCATTGTCTTGCTGACGGATGTTTTGTCTCTGTTTCAATATTTATTCATACTATTCTGAAGACCACCCACACAAACCTGCTTATTCTTGGGAAGCTATTTTACACCTTCTCCATTCAACTCAAGTTAAGAATAAACTCTATTTAATTTCTTAAGCAAAGAAAAACTCCTAGACACAGAAGGGGGTTATGAAAGAGAAAGGGCGGTGGGGGAGGTAGGAAAGGGTAACCGGGAGATAAATGGCAATGGAAAAGATTTGACTTGGGGTGTGAACACACAATACAATATACAGATGATGAATTATAGAATTGAACACCTGAAACCTACAGAATTTTATTAACTAATGTTATCACAATAAATTAAATGAAAAATTTTTAAAAAGCAAGTGAGGTCTGGATACTTTTAAGACTTATTTTCTGAATGAGCTGTTTAATTCAATGTGCCACACGTGTATTTTTCACAACCCTATGTCTGGATTCCCTAGGAGGCTGAACTATATTTTTATGTGATGGGTAGAGTTCTTATACCCTCGCTTTTTATGAGCAAGAAGCGCCTTCATAAATTATTACTTTTCACTTGGGGTTGTAGACAGTGACCATGGAACAGAGAGATGTGCTGGTCTATAAACAATTCACAGCCTCAGTTTCTAGCTAGCTAGGACAGAAAATTATTAGGAACTAATTAAAAACATAGCAGGGAAGTAAATGAACTTGCAGTAGTTTCCATAAAAAACCATAAAGGATTGAAAAAATTGCTATTAAAATAATATAACTTTTCTTTGTGCTAGCAGAAGTTATTTATAAAACATTTACCATCCTTTTCCAAGTATTTGAAACATTCCCAAACTGCATCCTGTTGTTATTCTGTTTTCATATAAACTTAAGAAAAAGTGACACATGTTGCTGATTTTGAAGATAATAACTTTTTTTTTGGTATTTTTATTTTTGTTTTTCCAAAGTGAGAAGCAGGGCGGGGTGGGGGCAGACAGACTCCTGCATGCACCCAGCAGGGATCCACCCGGCATGCCCACCAGGGGGCAACAATAGGTCCCTCTGGAATGTTGCTCCGCTGTAATTGGAGCCATTCTAGCGCCTGAGGCAGAGGCCACGGAGCCACCCTCAGCGCCCCAGCCAACTTTGCTCCAGTGGAGCCTCGGCTGTGGGAGGGGAAGAGAGAGACAGAGATGAAGGATAGGGGGGAAGGGTGAAGAAGCAAATGGGCACTTCTCCTGTGTGCCCTGACCCATAATCGCACCAGGCACTTCCACACGATGGGCTGACACTCTACCACTGAGCCAACCAGCCAGGGCCAAAGATATCACTTTTTTTAATCCTCCCCTCTCCCCAAAATAGTCATTATAAGAGGAGATTAATTTAGATTTTTGAAATTTTATTCATTCAGTTTGAACATATAAAAAGATATATTTATTTGGGGGTAATAGTTTTGTGTTTGTGTATATTATAAAATTGTTTTTTCACAAATGTTCATTTTTTTATCAGCTGAGATACTTTTCTATATCTTAAGGGATTTCTGGGAAAGGTGCTTGGAGGAGGCTTGAATTTGGGTATTATGAATTAGGGAGCCATGAAACATCTACTTTTATAAGGATCAATACCATTTGAAAGATTATGGAGAACATGGAGCCCAATAATATAAAAAATCATGTTGTGTTTTAGTTAAGGTAAGATTTCAGTCATTCATATAAGAGTCAGTCTTAACAGCTATGCTGGATCTGTCATTAGGAATTGAATAATAATACTCTCTCCTCTTGAAATGTTACTACAGGGGGTGATATTCTAAAAGAAAACAATGCAATCCATAAACATTATCTTTAAAATATACTGCTGAGCGTATTCCTCATTATGATCTTGTAATTGATGCCAGTTTTAAGTTGAAATCTCCATTCATGTTCACTAAAGTAATTTCAAGGATTAAAAGGTAAACTGAGTGATTAGGTTCATGGCAGTTCTATTTTTATTCACAGATAATGTCTCTGAGGTAGCAATTACTGCTCCCGGAACTAGTAACCATAGGAACAGCTCCACAGGCCCAACACCTGACTGCTCACCTCCATCCCCCGACACTGCCCTCAAAAATATTGTAAAAGTTATTCGACCCCAGGTAAGTGCCCAGAATGACATTATCTGCACTATGATGTTATTTCCTTTTTGAATCAGTGCATGTACAACTTACGTTGCAATGCCTGGCCTATTAGATGATATGTAAATTGATTTTTAGGTTAAAAGAAGGGACTTGAAAGAGGATGTTTTCTTCCCTTGGAGTTGCTGATAGAATAGACATTGAAATCTGTATCATCAATAGCTTTTGCAAAAATGAATTTGTATGTTACATGGAAAAACGAGCGAAGCTGAGGGAAAGGGCTATTTCCCATCATCTTCCTTTCGTTACATTTAATAATTACGCTCCAGTTATTAAGCTGTTACATGTTTTCTGGTGTTTCGTTCTCCTTTTTGTCTTCATTTCTGTGCACATGCTGTATTATTTGACATCTCTTCTCTGTCCTCCAGCCCCAGTAGTTTATCTATTTTCTTTAAATTCTCTATTCCTTACGGTTTCTTACCAATTTGGTCTGTGTTTGATACTGTACATCTTGTTGCTCCTTCTTTAATTCCTGGGGCTCACTGTCACGTTGCGGGTCTCTCTTTACCCTTTGTTCTTTCTTTCCTATTTTTGTCATTTGTCTGTCTGGCTTTCTTTCTCTTCCCTCTTCTCTTTTAGTTGAATTTTCCAGTAGGCGGTTTGCAGGCAAGCTTTAGAAATATCATTGGGACAAGCTGTTCTGTGATATTTCATTGAAAATAGCACTTATAAAGCTGTTAGCATTATATTTTTGCCAACAGATGAACTCAGAGCATGGACTTGGTGGTGTTCTCAACCTGGCTCATTCTGAATGGACCTCATAAAATCCAAGAGAGGGGGACTTTGGGTCCAATCAATGCCATTCACCCTCTACTTTGATATATAGTATGAACAAATCCTTTGAGCTAATTTGTAGGACAAATATGTCTTTTCAGATTGTTTAGTTGTGAATGAACAATGATTTCCTTAATATCTTCTTTAATATAACTTGTTTTGGATTATTTTTACTACAACCATCATCCTCATCAATAAAATGGCATTTACACATTATATATCTACCTCAGTTTATAGAACACTTTCATATACATTGTTTTATTTAACCTGAATTTATTCCAAGGGAATGTAAATATATTTTAGTATTATGCATGGAGAAGGATGTTGGCACTCCAGAGAAGCTAAGTTAGACAACTAATTTGATGTCCTTTTCCTTTTTCTAGTGTAATAGTTGTCTCTTCGGGCCTGTTGGGAGGTTAAAAAAAATCCTCATGAGGCTGTACAACTTGACATATCTTTATGAGCAACTTACAGATTCAGGGTCAGTAAGGCACAGTGACATTTTATGCTGTGTCCCAATATGCAAAGGAGAAAAATATCTTCAAAAATCCTTCAGGGAAATTTTATCTAGTTCATTTGCTTTGAGAAATAACCTCATTAACCCCAGGTGTAGATGCTAAATGCCACATTTATTGGCATCGGTTCCTTTATTACATAAAGCTCTTTCTGCTGTTACTGTGCAGTCATTACATTCCCAGAATTTTTAACTACTTAGGTAGGAGATTGTTCTACATATAAGATAATAAAATCCATTACTAAACATATTTACTTTTATACCAACATAAGTTCTCTAACATAAATGCATTTGGTCATTCAGTGAGTGAAAAACAGATTTCTTTCTACTTATCTGTGATCTAAGCAACACTAAGGAGATTTACTCCATAAATCCTTCTGTACACAATCTATTTTATTTCAGATGGTTTTTTTTTTCTTTTTTGGTAACCTTTAAAGAAAACTAGAGGTCGTATTAAAGCCAGAAATTCCATCCTGACACTATTCCTCAGTTCTATCCATTATTGTATGTTTACGGAGGCAACTAACTCCACGTTCCTTTCTCAGCTGTAATAGTGATGATTTAAGGAGAGAAGGAAATGAAGTGAGAAAGTGAGAAACTAAGGAGTGTGGTGTTCAAACTAGAACCAGTGCAGCCTGTAAGTGTTTGTGTAATAGAGCAATGACAGCTCAGCTCTGTAGTCGGGAAAGAACATGACCTCACTTGGGCCACTTTTCTTTTCACCTCAGAGACTTGCGTGCATTACTCATTTCTCCTCATGACTTCTGATCTCCTGGGGCTTCTCATTCATTGTAGTAAACAGGGAATGGAAAATTTAAGTAAAAGTAACTGTGAGGGAGCATCAGGGTGGGACACATGATTTCAGGAAAGGGTTTGGAGACTAGAGAGGGTGGATACGGGACAGCTAGATGGATAGAACAGGAACAGGGGACTTCCTGGTGGGTTCTGACAAGTCACCTGTGTGTGAGGGATGAAGAATGGCTGAGAGCTAACTGTTCCAAAGAAAAGATCATTGTTGGTTAGCTTATATAAGAGCCTATACTTTGATCACAAGTTTAATCCTCTAAAGTGTTTGGTAACTCTGGCTTTCTGTCTAGGAATGCAAGAAATGTGAAGTTAGACTGACTTGTGGGTTTAAAAACACTTTTTAAATTTTCTAATTAGAAATTAATAACATGGTTGAAACGATCATTTCATTCTTGAAACTGGTAACGAGCCTTGATAAAGTATAAATGCTACCCGTATTCATGAATTTACATTTCTTTGCCTGGGCATCAGTAGCCTAGTGAGGGAGGGGCAAGGGGGTCTATCATGCCCCAGGAGCCACTCACCACTCGCCACTCGCAGAGGGGCTCCAAATGGTCTCCAAGACAAACAAGAAAAGCGTAGTAGAAGGGGAGGGGGGCACCAATGAAGTGTCATGCGCTGGGCACCAGTTATGTTCGCTATGCCACTGCGGGGCATTGGCACATGTGTTCAGTCTTATTGTGAGAATGATATAGAATGAATGAGTGATAAAACATAGCTTTCATCTCATTCCCTGCAAATAGATACTACTTTAATAGACCATTTCAGTTACTTTCCCTTTGCCTTTTGCATGCCTTTATCTAGTCTCCTTTCCATAACTCTACCTATATACATCGAGGATATCCTGTGTTCAGTATGAGGTAGAGCTGACTATACATTGCATGTTTCCGATTACTATGTTAATTATTTGGAAGCTATAGACTTTGCAGTGTTTTGTTGAGTTTGATTTTATTTGGCACATTTATTAACTCACTAAGTCACAGCTGTCATTTCCACATCCCACGTTTGATCTTTTTACCTTTGCTTCTTTCAACTCTTTCATGTCTTAAATTTTTTTCAGATTATGGAACATTCTATTTTCAATTCATAAAGACTGAAATGATTATATACTATTGGTTTCTCTTTGTTTTTCTCCAGTATATTAACCCACAAGGCTGAGTTTCTCTGTTAGGATGAATTCACAAGGCTGGGTTTGTTTTCTTATACTTGAAAATAAAATTATTTTTAAACTTGAAAAAATGTTACCTTTGACATAAAATTTTAGGTAGGTCTATTTACATATCACTTTTCTTCTTTCTACTAAATAATTATATGTTACTTGCAGTGGCTTTTTTTTTTATTGCTTTCCTGGTGAAGCATCTAGATTTTTCCCTAAATGAAGAAGACAGTGTGATGAATTCTGACAATTGTATATCTAGGTATAATCTCACTCAAAGTAAGATATGGGATATGGGCATCACCACCCCCAGAAAGTCGCCTCGTGGTCCTTTCTAATCAATTACCCCAACTCCTGACTCAGAGGAAGCTCCTTTCTGATTGTTATTATCATAGATTAAGGACTGCCTGTTCTTGGACTTCATATAAATAGAATTCTATGTGTGTGTGTGTGTGTGTGTTTTGAGTATGTCAGTGTCTGGCTTCTTTCTGAACATTATGTTTTGGGGATCCACTTGTTTTTTTGTTTGTTTGCTGAGCAGTATTCCATTGGATGGATCCATTAGTATGATAGCATTTGTTTATTCATTCTCCTGTTGTTGATATTTGTATTGTTTCTTATTGTTGGCAACATTGAATGAATGTGCTGTGAATAAATATATTCAAGGCTTTTTACAGACATAGTTTTCATATAGATGCCAGAGAGTAGAATTGTTGGGTTATAGGGTAGATGAGTAGCTAACTTTATAAGAAACTTCCCAAGAGGTTTCCAAAGTAGTTGTTCCATTGTATAATCCCCCCCAAAAAATGTGTGAGAATTTTAGTTTTTCCACATTCTTGTGAACATTTGGTATATTAGACTTTTTAATTTTTTCTTATTTTAGGCACTCTTATGGGTATGAAAAGATTTCTCATTATGGTTTTTAATTTGCATTTTCCTGGTGACTAATGATGTTGAGTACCTTTTCCTGTGGTTATTGGCCATTCCTCTATGTTCTTTTGAGAAGTGCCTGTTCAAGTCTCTTTAATAATGTTGTTCAACTTTCTAATTGTCAATTTGTACTAATTCTTTATAAATTCTCCTGCAATTTCAAAAGATATGGGTCCTTTATAAGTTTTATACACTGCAAATATTTTTTTTCTAGTCTGTGATTTGCCTATATATTTTTAAATAGTGGGTTTTGATAATAGAATATTTTAATTTGGGGGAGATCCAGTTTGTCAATTTGTTCTTTCATAGTTAGTGTTTTTTTGTGTTTCATCAGGTTGTGAATATGTACACTCATATATATATTTTTAGATGCTTTCTGCTTCTGGCTTTTTCATTTGGTTTTATGATCTATCTCAATTTGTTTTTGTAGGGTGTGAAGTAAGAGTTAAGAGTCATTCTTTTTCCTATATGGAAAAAGATTTCTTCATTGAGTTGACTTAATACTTTTGTATTATTTATTACTTTCACTTTCCAATTGTTCCTTGTCAGTCTATAGAAATACAGTTGAGTTTTGTATTATCCTTGTGTTCTGCCACCTGGATAATTTTATTTGAAAGTTAAAGTAGTTTCTTTTAAAAATAATTTTTAATGGTTCTCTCCTGTCATCTGACAATAACAATGAATGGTTTTGTTTTTTTCTTTTTCTAGTCTTTAGGTCTATTATTATTGTTGTTGTTGTTGTTATTTTACTGCTGTGACTGCAATGCAGTTGTGCATGGAACTAATAAAACCAAAGGTCTTTGCTTTATTTGCCATCTTTGAAGGAAAAAATTAAGTATTTCAGTAGTAAGTATAATATAACCTATATATAACCTATGTTTATTAGATGTACCCTATTACTAGTTTGCCGAGAGGCTTTAGCATAAAGGGGTATTGAAGTTAAAATTTTTTTTCTGTATGTATTTATATGATCATATACTGTTTCTTCCTTTGCTGTGTTAAATCACATTGTTTTTATTTGTGAATTTTAACTCAACTTTGCATTTCTGAGATACATATGACTAGGCTATGATTTTAATTTTTTTTGTACAGTGCTTAATGCAAAAGACACTAATGAAGCATTAGTGTGTAACGAGATGGATTAGATCTAAGGGAGTGAAAGATAACTAATGATTTGGTCCTGGCTGGCTGGAAATTTTAAATGATCTTAATAAATATAAGAAAGACTTGAGTGGAAATTTATTTTGATGAGAAAGAGAGTGACGTGATAAATTTTGTTTTATAAGCTTACCGAGTGTAAAATATGATATACAAATAAGAACTATTGGTGTGGAGCTCTGATGAGAGATGAAACCTTAAGATAAAGATTTTATAGTCATTTATACAATTAGATGGTGAAGAGAGATAGTATGAGAGAGATGATGCTGGAAATGTTTATACTTAAAGAATATAATTAATTATTGTTAAGTACATAATATAATTTAATTTCATGATTTTTTTTGGAATGGATATTATTATCTTCATGTTATAGATGAAGAAATTGGGAATCAGGAAGTTTAAGTAACTTCTTTACATATACTTTAGAAGAAGACCTTAGCAAAGTGAGGGAAGGAAGGAGCATTGAGAAATATAAAACAAGGAAGACAAAGCATTATCATAAAGAGTAAAAAGAAATTGGAGAAGAGATTAATCAACATGGTCAAAACTTGTTGTATGTAGAGCTGAAGGGAGCTCAAAATGTCACTTCATTTGGTGATTATGAGGGCAAAGACCTTCTAGAAAGCAATTTAACTCAAGTGAAGATGTTAGAAGCTTAAGATGCAAAGATTAAAGAGTTGGAGAAAAGCAATGCACTGATTGTAGATTATCTTTTGAATAATTTGGTGGTAAAAAAAATAGTGTGGCAGTGTGTTGAAGGAAGGGCAGAATTGAAGAAACGGTTTTGTTTTGTTTTTTAAATATTAGGATGCTTGGGTTATAGAGAATGGAAGAGGAGAATAGAAGTTGGTAGGAGAGACATGAGTGATGGTGACTAAAACATTAAATTTATGAGAAGAGGAGAAACTATGTGTCATTTACTCCAAAGCTCAAACACCTTGGCATTACTGGAGTGTTTAGTTGTAAAAACACTGGATTCTTGGGTTGCATCGTTGGAGGTGGTTTTAGCTGGATGGATTTTTCTACTCCTTTCTCCATTTTCATGATACAAGGTAAATCTAAAAATAACTGAAGAGGATGTTCGAGAAGTGACCCAAGGTAGAAGCCGAAAAAAGAGACTGACAACATCACAGATGAATCATCCAAATAGGAACTTAATTTTGAGCATTATAGTAACACATTTTAATGAGCATAGGATAGGTGGATACTAACAGAAAGTCAACTGAAAATTTTGGAAATTCTGATTATCTTGAGGGCGCTCCTGGTACTTCCCAGGTCCCACCACATACTAAAATCCCATCCATGGTATAATTGGACAAAATGAAGTGACCAGGCTCCTCTTTCACAGCTAAGGAAGGACCCTTTGACAAAGAAGTGAAGAGACTGTAGGGGTAAAGAAATGAAAAGAAAAAGTCAAGGACCCAGTTCTCTTAAGAGACTAAGGGAGATGATTTCAAGAAAGATGAGCTATTATTCCTAAACTACCCATGATGGACTTTGTTTAAATCAGATGACAGCTCAACCTGAAGGAATTGTCTTGGATATTCTTCTGGACATTTTGTGTGCTCAATGAGCTAAGAATAAAGCACTAATGTAATAATAATCCACACCATCTCTCCCTTCCATTATTAAGAGCTTAGCACTTGGGTTTTTTAGAATTCTTGCCAAATCTAAAATAACATTTTACTGGGCACTTTAGGGTTATAGACTATATTTGCTAAATTTTAAAATTAGAAATGAGAGTGGGAATGTAAAAAGCAGAGGCATATAACTCAAAAAGAGTACAGAATATTGTATTGGGTTGCAGCAAAAAATAGTGGAGGGATAAAAAGATCTTTAAGAAACACTTTTTAAAAATATTGTTGAGTTTTGAGCCATTTACGTATTTCTATTATTGAGCATATGCTTCACTGATTTATTATAAAACCCCTACAAGGTAGGTATTTTTTTTCTTTTTTTTAACTGATTGGGTCTGGGACTTAAAGAAGTTGAATAATTTTCCCAGTGTTACACAGCCACTGACTGGAAGAATTCTGGTCTCCTAACTCCAGTAGTCTGTTTGTGTTAATTAGATCATCAGGGAGAAAATAATCCAAATGGAACATTTGTATTCTAGAGCGACAGTGAAGTTTGACAGGGGAATAATCTATTGGAAAAAGGAAGAGGAGCAGGAACATAGACACCAATAGTTTGTAGCCCAGAGAAAGAACCTACAGAAAACTATTCAGTAACTTGCAGTCTTTCAACCAAAGCTAAGTGTGAGAAATGAAAGCTAAAAACAGAAGGATAATAATATAATAGAAAATAACCTTGGGTGAAACAAAGAATGATTTGGAAAGGAAAGAAAAACTAAGAGGTCAATGGCCCCAACAATCAACCAGTAATCCTCAACAAATTAGAATTTCCTGGAAAGCTCTGTAAAAAAAATTACAGGGTCCTACCCCAAACAATTAAATCAATACGTCTAAAGATAAGTATTTTTAACCTGATATTTTTGGAAAAGTGGTCTATGAAACTCATGAAACATGCAAAATTTTGCTTAGGTGCCTTTCTAGGAATTCACTTCTAGTCAAGCTTCTGTCGCCTAACCTCTGTGTAACCCTTCTGACCCTTCAGTTTGTCAGCAGTGTGAGGATGGTATTTGCTTTGCCTCCTCAGAGATGTAGTAAAGCTCAGGGCAGATGAAATATGCCATGGTGCTGTACAACTGTAAAGCGCTGTAGCAACCCAACTTGCTGTTATAGTGGTGACTTAAATAGTGGTATTTGCCCACATTTGAAATATGACCTTCGAGAGACAATCTTCTCACTCTTTGTGTCTCATTCACAAAGGGCTCTGATGATAACAACGTTGGTTTTTGAGAAATGTATTTGGGAGCCTTTTTAAGTCCCTTAAATCATTTGAATCTACCTAAGATGATACTAGCTAGCCATAGGGTGATCTCAACCTCCAGCATTTCCTTCCTTGGAGGTGTCTGCATTAGAGAGCCACAGGGATATGAACTCCTGAAATATGGGAGGTCAGAGAAGCCAATGAAGATAAAAGACACAGAACTGGGTCAGGTTGACCCAATGCAGGGAAGGGGAAACCAGAAACTAGAAAGCACCCACTACGAACTTCACCTTCTATTTGTGAATAAAATCACCATCATTTTTTACAGATGTCGTGCCAATCATATGCCAGTGGGATATTATTCATCCTTGTTTCTTTTGCTGAAATTCTGGCTGGATTTATCTACTAGGAAAATGGGGAATTATGATATTTGCTACTGATGCTTTCTACATGTAAAATAATTCACCTCCTTTTCTAAGCATAAAATAGAATTCTCTGACTTTTGTGCCCACATTGCCATTGACAACAGCAGACCTTATTAAGAAGGTATTTTTCTTTTGTGTTATTCAGGGTTTTTTTCTTCCACATTCATAAAAATCTCAGTGGATACCATTCTTTGGCACGTTTTCCTCCCTAGAGTGTTTCTCAGCAGTGTGAATAAGAATGTGTAGATGAAAATTTCTCTGGGAAAAATTTCCTTAGAAAATAAAATGTCTAGAATGTAAAGTTGGCATTATTGTTTTAAATGTCTTAAGTGGGAACTAGGATTTGAAATCTAATCTCATCTATTGGTTACATGTTACTGACTTGCACTGGCTAAAGTTAAAGGCCCACAATTACTTCTGCCTCTAAATTCACAGAAACCTGTTTGATCACATGATGAATAGTGGACCTCACGTATGAACCTGAAGCTAAGCATGTCAACTCCCTCTCTTGCCTGAGCTAACAGTGGAGTGCTTACTGTGTGCTAGACATCATAAGAGGATATTTATATACAAAAATGATGTAAAAGCACCTTTAATCAACTGAAGGAGACTGTGCTCTAAACAGATAACATTTGGAATTTCCCTGATGGAATTCATTGATTGAAGGACTAATCCCAGAGATTGTCCTCAGACCTCTTCTCTCAGTCAACATTCATTCCCTATTACTCACATCGGTCCCAGAACTTTAAGCCCTCTGTGTGCTGATGACTCCTCTATTTGCATCTCCAGCCCCAACCACTTCACTGAACTCCAGGCTCATATCCAGCCAACTATTCCAAATCTCAACAGAATGTCTAAAAAGTGTCTTACACTTAACATCTATAGCACTAAACTCTATTTCAGTTAATGGCAGCTCAGGCTAAAAGACTTGACCCTATCCTTGACATTTTTCTTTTCCTCACACTCTCTCTCATCTGATCCATCAGAAAGACTTCTAGGTCAGCAATTCTCAACTCTGGTTCAGGCCCCCTTGGCAGTCTCAGAGACCCTCTCAGAAGGTCTGTGAAGTCAAACTATTTTCATAGTAATACAAACACATTTAGCCTTTTCCGCTCACATGTGTCCATGAGTGCTTGATGGAGTTTTCCATCACTGCACAATGATGTGCAGTGACATCACAGTTCTGATGCTAGTGAATGTGCCCTTGTATTCTTATGTTTTAAAAGTGTCTCAGTTTTAATTTGTAATATGCTAATATATTGACAGTTATAACCCTTATGTACAAAAACCCTTTATTTAGTGTTCCCAGTAATTTTTAAGGGCATGAAATGATCCTGAGATGAAAAAGTTTACAAATTATTCCTCTAGCTTTCTTTCCCAAATTTCTACGTCTTGAATCAAGACCCTCTTACTATCCCTCTTCTGTCACGCTCGTATAAACCATTAATATCTCTTGCCTCAACTTTTGGAAAAGCCTCTCACCCTGTTTCCTGGCAATGACTGTTGTGCCCTTATTATCCTTTTACAAATTGGCAGATAGACTTACATAAATCAGATCATGTTATCCATCTGCTCAGACTTCCAGTGCCTTCCCATTTCACTTGGAGTGAAATCATACATCACCTTATATAATTTGACTGCCTCTCTAACCTCTTAATCCATCTCCTGTCATGCTCTACCTCGCCCATTTTACCCCAGCCACATTTTCTACAGTACCTCAGATAAGCCACACAGTTGCTGCTTTACGTTTTTTTTATACTCGTCATTGGATTGTCTGGAATGCCCTTCTCCCGGGGACTTAATGGCTCATTATCTTCCTTCCTTTAGGTCATTATTCAGATGCCACCTTATGAGAGACGCCTACTCTGACCACTGAATTTAAAGTAACCACCGCTTCACTTTCCATCTCCTTTATGCTGGTTTTCCTTTATATTGATAGCATATTTTAAACCTGGATTAACATTTATGTGTTAATTTTTTCAGTGTCTTTCTTTCCCACTCGAACAGCTGTTCTATAAGAATAACAATGTTGGGCCCTGGCCAGTTGGCTTAGCATTAGAGTGTCAGCCCAGTGTGAGGATGTCCCTGGTTCGATTCCCGGTCAGGGCACACAGGAGAAGTGCCCATCTGCTTCTCCACCACTCCCCCTCTTACTTCTTTCTCTCTCTCTTCTCCTGCAGCCATGGCTTGATTGGAGCAACTTGGCCCCAGGTGTTGAGAATGGCTCCATGGCCTTGCCTCAGGTGCTAAAATAGCTTGGTTGCTAAGCAATAGCCTTAAAAGGGCAAAAAATTGCCCTGGTAGGGGGCTTGCCAGGTGGATCCAGTTGGGGTGCATGCGGGAGTCTGTCTCTCTGCTTCCCTACCTCTTACTTAGAAAAAAAATGAATAACAATGTCATATTATTATGATTATTATATGTACAATCCTGGTATGTACCATAGATCAGCACTTAGTACATAATTATAAATATTATTTGAATTAATTAGCTGAGCATGATTTGGTAAAAGCCAGGGAAGACTATTCCAGGAAGGGAGTACTTAAATTGAGCTTTAAATTTGAACAGAAATTAGCTAGATGAGGTGGTAGATTACCCAGTCCAGGGAGCAGGATAGGGCGAGCAAGGCCTTTGTAGTTTTTGATATAATGCTATGCCAAATTCACCAGAGGAATTATTTATTCTAATAAATCAAGAAGTCCCAATCACATGTTCTACCTTCCTCCTCTCAATCAGAATGTCTTAATCTCTGTGAAGTACTCATTCTGAGTAGTGTTTTTGGAATAGAAAGGTGCAGATGGTCAAATATATGAGGGAACACAGGGTGAAAGACTTTTCTGCCCTGGAGGATGTTTCCTCCACCTGCCACACTTGGAAACCCATTAATGGTTTTCACAACCAGTGATCCACGAAACACAATTGGGGAAACATGATCTAAGTCATTTGATATGCTTCTTTAAAGCTGACCCCAGCACTTCCATTCTGGTGTGATTTTTCCACTCATTCTGCACACATTTATACTGTTGAGAAAGGGAACATGATGACGAAGCAAAAAATATGTCATTCATTTAGTCTTGTTACAGAGTGGCAGCATCTATGCATTGCCTACTTAATTCTCTGAGCAACCATATGAGTTAACAGGGCCATTATAATTTCTAGTTTATGTATGAGGAGAAGTAAAATAAGTATATCATATACTGTACCGTGTTAAAAAAAATGTTTTAAATCAGTGGTGTTAAATGCCTAAAACTGAAAAACAAGTAACTACAAGGAATTATGTTTTTCACTATAATACAGTATTACTTTAGCATCGCTATATTTTATTTTGATTGAATTCAGTAAGTTTATTTCAAACATTGTATCACTATGAGGAATAAGAATGTTTGAGTTTGGTATATGTTGGGCAGATAAAATGTATTATGCTCACTTTGTTAAAGAGGCCGTTGCCCAGGTGGTATTAATGTGTGTTGGGGTGGGCTAAAGGCAGGCAGAATCCTTGTAGCCTGGGGCTTGGTTTTGGGATTAAGCCTTTCCTACCCTTTTTGGTGTAAGGTAGTACAATCCTATCATGCCTCAGAGAAGTGACTTTGTATTAGAGACTTCCCTATTATGTATATTGGATTAAGGGTTTGGATTTCTACACTATAAAATGGGGATGGAACGAGAGTTTGCTCTCTTGGTTCCTGAGGTTAGCATGAGAGAGCAGAGAAAGTAGAGCCAGCAGCGGAAGGAGGCCACGTGGAGGAGGCCAGGAAAAGCAGCCAAGATGGCGGAGTGCTGAATGAGATGCCAGTTTGTGTAGAGTTTGTATCTGGGATAAGGAAGGAGATGGGGAACAGAGGAGAATAAGTCTGGTGAGCTAGAAACCTTTCATTCTAGGAAACTCGGATAAGTCCGTGGCTTTGTGAGCACTGAATGTGACTGGGTTTTGGAGCCCAGTGTGTATTTTTACTTGCCCGCCGGGTGCAAGCTAGATTAAAGACTATGGCCCACCAGTTTTTGGCTCCATGGTTTCTTTACCGACTGTCCGAATCCAATGCGAACCTGCATGGGCCAGGCGGTGGCTGTGATAGTGGCCCTAGCCGTGCCTCCTGGCTTTACAGTATACAAATGAACTACACTGATTTCTTTCTCTTCCAGATTCAGAACCAGTTGAGAGATATGGTACAGAAGTTAGACAAATTAAAATAAAATGTCATAATTTTAAAAAATTTTTTACTGATAAAACTGCTTGAACAATGATTCTGAATATGTGGCCAAATATGCTTGCTATAACTTTGCCCCTGAATTAAACACACATCACAACCAGCTACAAGGTACTTTTGCCACAGAAGAGCAGGAATGTATAGATTACACTGATATGTTGGCTCTGAAGAGGAGAAACCCAGAAGGGCAGCAGCAAGCATGCTTAGTTGGCTACTCTCACTCCCTGGGGAGAATGAATGAAGGGAGAATAGGCCAAGAGCATTACTCTAACGGAATTCCCCTTCTTGTGGAAACTTGAGGCCAGAGAGAACAAATTCCCCTTAACATGACAATAAAATATACTTTATTTGGTCAAGTAGCCTGGAGTGTTTGGATAATAAGGCTCACTGTAGTTACTTGCTACTACATCAGCTTACTTACTCCAAAAATCCACTCTTTCTTCCTTATATTAATGGCACTACCATCTAATCAGTTCCCCAAACCAGAAATCTGAGTTGCCCTAGAACAGGGGTCGGGAAACTATGGCTCGCGAGCCAGATGTGGCTCTTTTGATGGCTGCATCTGGCTCGCAGACAAATCTTTAATAAAAAAATAATAACGTTAAAAATATAAAACATTCTCATGTATTACAATTCATTCATTTCCTACCGCTCATGTTCATGGTTGCGGGTGGCTGGAGCCAATCACAGCTGTCCTCTGGGACAACACCAAATTTTTATTGGATAATGCGTAATGTACACAGGTCATTGTATGGCTCTCACGGAATTACATTTTAAAATATGTGGCATTCATGGCTCTCTCAACTGAAAAGGTTCCCGACCCCTGCCCTAGAGCCTTCCCTTTTCTTCTGTCCCTAAATCTGAAGAGCAATCCAAACCATGACAATGCTATTCCCTGAACATCTCCCAAAGCCTTCCTCTTTTCTCTGCTCCCATTGCAAATGTCTTAATTTACTTTCTCTTGACTTGATTATTGAAAGAGCTCCTATAATGGCTCCCTTGAGGGCATTCTCATCTGCTTCTAATTTATCTCCTACACATCTCACAGTAATTTTTGTTTTATTGTTATTATTATTATTTTGAAACAATAAAAAATTTTTACAAAAATTAGAGAACAATATAAAGACCCTTTTGCCTGGAACTAAGTGTAAGTTGCTGACTCCATCAGCCCCAAATATTTCAACATGTTATTTCTTCTGGGTGTTTATCTATAACCAGAAAACAGCCATCAAAATCAGATATTTAACTTTGATATATTTACTACTATTTAATACTAAAACCCCATTTAAATTTTACTAATTGTCATAATAATATCTTTTATGGTTATCCAGAAATTAAGAGGATCATTAATTTAGTAAAAACATGAGAGAAAAGACTATTTTAAATAAGTTAGCATATAAACAAACATTTGGCAATACGCTATAACAAAATATTGACAGTGATTAATAATAACTGTTAAAGAGATATTTTCTTATTTTCTCATCCTTACCCTTTTTCTTTCTCCTTTTTGTCACAATTGTTGCAAATTACTAGCTTACCAGCCATTTCTCTGTTAACTGAAAGAAATTAAATGATGGAGACACTGACTGTCATTACTTCATACTTAATCTTAGAGATGTTCACATGTACTGTTATAACATAAACCCTGTGAAAGTAATCCCAAAGAAAATGGTAAACAGCCTTGACAATATAAAAAAGAGCTACGCTGTGTAAAAATATCGCAATTAAAATAGAAAGCAAGTAGTAAATGAGCTGAAGATACTTATAATAAATATCTACAGCCAAACTGTTGATGCTCTAAAAAGCAAAGTGCTCTTAGAAGAGCACAGAGAAGACTAATACTTATGTCTATGGTGAAAAAAAACAGGCAAAGAATATGAATAGATGATTCAAAAAATATGAATATCTCGGCCCTGGCTGGTTGGTTCAGTGGTAGAGCGTTGGCCTGGAGTGCAGAAGTCCGGAGTTCAATTCCCAGCCAGGGCACAGAGGAGAAGCGCCCATCTGCTTCTCCACCCCTCCCCCTCTCCTTCCTCTCTGTCTCTCTCTTCCCCTCCCGCAGCCGAGGCTCCACTGGAGCAAAGATGGCCTGGGCACTGGGGATGGCTCCTTGGCTTCTGCCCCAGGCGCTAGAGTGGCTCTGGTCGCGGCAGAGCAACGCCCCGGAGGGGCAGAGCATCGCCCCCTGGTGGGCAGAGCGTCGCCCCCTGGTGGGCGTGCTGGGTGAATCCGGTCGGGCGCATGCGGGAGTCTGTCTGACTGCCTCTCCCCGTTTCCGGCTTCAGAAAAATACAGAAAAAGAAAATTAAAAAAAAAAAAGAATATCTCATAAACAAGAAGAGGAATGCTTAACAGCCCTGCATATCAAGGAAATTGAAAATAAATGATAACTTTTTTTCGTAAGGAATTGTTAAAACCTTTTTTTAAGAGGAATATTTTTTATGCTAAGTATTGGTAAAGGTGTGGATCCAGACATTCTCACAGACAGGTGGTAGAAATGTTTTTATAGCATTTATATTCAACTTTATGTTTTGTTTGGATTCAGAATATATCTGATGACTAGCTCCTTTCTCCAAAGTCCTACCTAGTGCATGCTATTCAAACTCCTAGCAACCTCCTAACTTTCTGCTTGATAAAGTCACCATGGAGGCTCCTGGCCCTCTCTGTTCTAACTTCTAAAGCTGCTTACCCACAGTGGAGTAAGAGAGGTTACTTGGAATGTACCTGCTCTTCTTCCTCCCCAGCTCCCTGGTCCACCATTGCCTTCAGCCCTCACGTCTTAAATCAGAGCTGGGTGGCTGTTCAGAGGGGTTCTACCGGGTCTTTGTCACTTATTTCCCACCAGAGCCCCCGGCAGCTTTCAGTTTAACACAGTCATTGCAGTTTCCAGGGCAGCAGTTTTAAGTACTCGTAAAAGAAGTCTGTGTGCTGTGTATTCTTCCAGACCTACTGATTCTCCCTTTTCTTTCATCTCTCACCTCTGCGCTTTCTCAGTGTGGTCCTGCCACTGTCTTCGCCATTTAATTTGAGTATTCTGCCGGTTATTAGGGGAGCTGTGTTGTGATTTAGCTCTTCAGTGTCTCCTTCAAGCAGGTCGTCTCTATGCTACATCTTATAGTAAAAGAAGAAAAAATAATTATCAGTCCTTTACTTTGAAGTAGGCGTTATCTCAGTGCTTCATTTACATTATCTCAATTAATCCAGACAGTTCTGCATGGCAGGTTCTATTATCCCCATTTACAGATTTAAATGCTGAACTGTATTATGGGTACTAGGATTTGAGTCCAATTCTATCTTGCTTCCAAATCTCATTTTGTCTTGAATATAGGTGTCAATGAGTTGTATCCATAGGAATGAGTATAAATGTACAGGTGCTTTTGAACTTAGGATACTAGTGAACTGTTTTCAGGTTGCTCATTAATGTAAAGAAAAAGGAAGGAATTTTATACTTACAGACTTTCAAATTAAAGATTTTGTGTCTTTCAAAGAACTGTAAACAAATTTTACATATTTGTCATGCCAACTTGATTATTTAAAAACTGATTACTCAGTTTATAGGGTGTGTGTGTGTGTGTGTGTGACAGAGACAGAGACAGAGAAAGGAACAGATAGGAACAGACAGGCAGGAAGGGAGCGAGATGAGACGCATCAATTCTTTGTTGCGACTCCTTAGTTGTTCAATGATTGCTTTCTCATATGTGCCTTGTTGGGGGATAGAGAGTTACAAAAGAGTCAGTAACCCCTTGCTCAAGCAGTGACCTTTGGGCTCAAGCCAGCGACCATGGGGTCATGTCTATAATCCCATGCTCAGTCCAGTGACCCCACTCTCAAGCTGGAAGCTGGATGAGCCCATACTCAGATGGCAACCTTTGGGTTTCAAATCTGGGTCCTCTGCATCCCAGTCTGACACTCTATCCACTGTGCCACGCCACTGTCGAGTCAGGTATTTATAGTTTTTTTTTTTTTTCATTTTTCCGAAGCTGGAAACAGGGAGGCAGTCAGACAGACTCCCTCATGCGCCCGACTGAGATCCACCCGGCATGCTCACCAGGGGGCAATGCTCTGCCCCCTCTGGGGCATCGCTCGGTTGCATCCAGAGCCATCCTAGTGCCTGAGGCAGAGGCCATAGAGCCTTCCTCAGCGCCTGCGCCATCTTTGCTCCAATGGAGCCTTGGCTGCCAGAGGGGAAGAGAGAGAGAGGAAGGAGAGGGGGAGGGGTGGAGAAGCAGATGGGCGCTTCTCCTGTGTGCCCTGGCCGGGAATCGAACCCGGGACTCCTGCACACCAGGCCGACGCTCTATCACTGAGCCAACCAGCCAGGGCCTATAGTTTTGTGTTTTTTTTTTAAGTATTTGCTTTATATCCCTTCCTATGAGCCTTTTGAGTACTCCTTTACCAGAGATGAAACAGGGAGAAAAGAAAAACTTCTATTAATGTGTATTTTGTTAAATGTTTTAGAAGAAAAATACTTAGCAGAAGTAAGAGTTGAAATTGTTAGCTAAAATTAATTTGAATACATATCTTCATTTAAAAAACTATCATCATATGACATAAATTTCTATGACACTGATAATATTTTATTCCAAGGGAAGTTCTATGTGCTTATTCTTAAAACTTCATATCATCTTAAATTAATCAATTTAAGTAGTTATATTATCAAATCTTTCTGGTTTAAACCTTAACTTCTTTTTCTATCTACTATTTATTTACTTCTTGGTGATAACCCTCAATGCAATTGCTTTTACATATACAGGTGTGAGCAAAGGTAGTAGTAGAGCTGTGAGCAAGGAAACAGAGTATAATCTTGTATTACTTTCCATAGAAACAACTGTAACCCACTTTTGCTCACCCTTGTACTTTGAGTAAAATGTTCTTGTGAACTATAATTTTAATAGGAGCTCAACAGGCACCTCTTTCATGAAAACATACAAGCATCAAACAGACATATACTCATCTTTGCTAGCTCTTAGAGAAATTCAAATCAAAACTATAATGAGATACCACCTGACACCTGTTCGATTGGCTGTTCTCAATGAGACAGTAATAACAAGTGTTGGAGAGGCTGTGGAGAAAGAGGAACCCTCCTCATTCACTGCTGGTGAGAATGTAAACTGGTACAGCCACTGTGGAAAACACCACGGTGATTCCTTAAAAAATTAAGAATAGAGTTACCATATGATCCAGCAATCCCTCTACAGGGTATCTACCCCAAAAAACTACAAAACATTTGTACTCAAAGACACATGCACCCCCAGGTTCATCTTAGTGTTATTCACAGTGGCCAGGACATGGAAACACTGAAGTGTTCTTCAAATAAGGATTGCATAAAGAAGATGTGGTACATATATACAATGGAATACTACTCAGCCCTAATAAATTATTAAAATTGACATTTGAAATGACGTAGATGGACCTTGAGAATATTATGCTAAATGAAATAAGTAAATCAGAAAATGCTAAGACCTATATGACTTCACACGTAGGTGGGATATAAAACTGAGAATCATGGACATAGACAAAAGTGACATGGTACCAGAGGAGGAGGTAGAGAGTAGGGGAGTCAAAGGGGCCAAATATACAGTGACAGAAAGTGGTTTATGCTCTGACTGGTTGGCTCAATGGACAGAGCACCAGCCCAGCATCTAAATGTCCTGGATTCTATCCTCAGTAGGGAACGCAGGAGAAGCGACCGTCTGTTTTTCTCCCCCCTCTCTCCCCCTTTCTCCCTCTTCCCCTTCTGCAGTCAGTGGCTCCAGTGGTTCGAGCGTTGGCCCAGGGTGCTAAGGATAGCTCGCTTGATTCTAGCATTGAACCTAGACAGGGTTACCGGGTCGATTCTGATCGGGGTGCATGTGGGAGTCTGTCTCACTATCTCCCCTTCTTTCATTTAAAAAAGAAAGTGCTTTGACTTTGGATAATGGGCACATAAAGCAATGAATAGTTCACATGCTATGAAGATGTATACCTGAAACCTGTATTCCTGTGGACCAGTATCCCCCAATTAAATTAAATTTCTAAATAAAAACCCATAATTTTCTTACCCAAACAAAATAAAGACATTTGGGGTAATTATAGAGGAGAAAAATACAGCATGTTGCAATGGAAAGTGTATGCATTGCTTTGAAGTGTTGAGAGAGCTAGGTTGTAAAGCTGTCTTTGAAAGTTACTGAGTACCCTTTGAGAAGTCTCAATTTCCCAACCTGTAAAATGTGGTAAATAATATACACTTTTTCAGGTGTTATATTTTCATGGAAAGTATATTTTAAGATGCTTGACATAACATGTATTTAATGAGAGGTATTACTAGTAAAGTAATGATGTAAAGTCAGAATTGGAAAGCAGAATGACGTTTGGTAGGTTAAAAAGCAATGTGAACTGCATATTTATTTATAAAAAAGTTTTTTTGCTCTCATACACACAGTGACATATGCTTCCTGTTTTGGCTGCTCAAAACATATCTTCTATAAATCATTATATAATTACCTCCTGCTGTTCTTAAACAGAAATTAGAAAAAAGAAGATAAAGAGAGAGAGAAAGACACAAATTGCCCATATCAAAAATGAAACAGGGAATATTATTGCAGACTCTATAGACATCAAAAGGTTAATAAAGGAACATTGCAAACCTCTCTACCCACATAAATTTGACAATTTAGCTTAAATGAATCACAAACTAGCACAATTTACCCAATATGAAAAAGATAACATGAATAGTCTTATACCTAGTAAGGAAATTGAATTCATAATTTATGTCTTTTAAAAGAAACAACATGGTTTTGCTGGAGAATTATAACAAATATTTAAGGAAGATTTAAGTCCAATGCTAAGCAATCTTTTCCTGAAACAAAAGAGGAACTTTGCAATTTATTTTATAATGCTGATACATTTTATTTCCCTAATACCAAAACCAGACAGTATAAAATGAAACAAAAACAAACAAAAAACTCCAACAATGCAGGAAGTGGATTCCCTAGAGCAGGGGTCCCCAAACTACAGCCTGCGGGCCACATGCGGCCCCCTGAGGCCATTTATCCGGCCTCCGCCGCACTTCCAGAAGGGGCACCTCTTTCATTGGTGGTCAGTGAGAGGAGCATAGTTCCCATTGAAATACTGGTCAGTTTGTTGATTTAAATTTACTTGTTCTTTATTTTAAATATTGTATTTGTTCCCGTTTTGTTTTTTTACTTTAAAATAAGATATGTGCAGTGTGCATAGGGATTTGTTCATAGTTTTTTTATAGTCCGGCCCTCCAACGGTCTGAGGGACAGTGAACTGGCCCCCTGTGTAAAAAGTTTGGGGACCCCTGCCCTAGAGCAACATCCCTCATGAATACAGACACAAAGTTTCCTGACAATGTACTAGTTAGAAGAATTCAGCAAGATATACAACAAATTATGCACCATGACCAAGTGGAGTTTATTCCTAAAATACAGAACTCATTCAATGTTTGAAAATTAATAAAGATAAAATCACATGATCGGTGAATCAGATCAGTTGAAGCAAAAAAAAACAAAAACCCAAAACAATCAACAAAATTCAAGATTCTTTCATGATTAATAAAAAAACCTCTCAGAAAAATAGAAATAGAGGGAGAATTTCCTCAACTTGATCAAGAACATCTATAAAAAATCTACAGCAGATATTAAATGGTGACAATTTGAATACTTTTTTCCTAAGACCGGGCACAAAGCGAAGGTGTCCATTTCCTGCACCACTGTTGCTCGACACTGTGCTAGAAGTTCTAGCTTTTCTATTTGTTTAAAGAAAATGAATGGTATAGGGCATACAGATTGGAAAGGAAGAAATAAAACTATTCCATTTGCAGATGATATAATTGAGTGGGTAGGAAATTCCAACGAATTTACAGAAAAAAACAAAAATACAAAATAAAACAAAACCCTCCTACAACTAATAAGTGAATTCAGCAAGGCCACAGGATGAAAAGTAAACATTAAAAAATACATTGTATTTCTATGAACTAGCAATAATCATGTGAACACTGGAATTAAAAATATAATACCATTTATAATCACACACATACAAAGAAAAAAATCTAACAAAAACATGCACAGGACTTGCATACTGCAAAGTACACCACTGTGGTGAACTAAATAAAAAATTAAATTATTGTAAAGACAGTATTTATGAATTAGAACACTCAATATAGTAAAGATATGAATTCTCCCCCAATTGATATACAACTTTAATTTCTATCAAAATTCTAGCCATATTGTTTGAAGATATACTCAAGATTATTCTAGAATTTACATGGAAATGTAAAGGAAGTAGAATAACCAAAACAATTTTGAAAACAAGAATAAAGTGGGAGGAATTAATCTACCCAATTTCAAGCTTTATTTTATAGTTTCGGTACTCAAGGCTATGTGGTATTATTACCAAAGGGCTAGGCACATGGATCAATGGAACAGAAGAGAAAGCCAGGAGGAGAACTGCACAGATATTCCCAACTGGTATTTGACAAGGGTGCCAAAGCAATTCAATGGAGAAAAGACAGTCCGTTTAACAAGTGGTGTTAGAGCAGTATAGGGCATCCATAGGCAAGACATGAAATTTGTCCCAAGTCTCATACCTTAAACAAAATTAACTCAGATGGATAACTGACTTAAATGTGAAATATAAAACTGTAAAACTTTTAGAAAAATAAAGGAGAATACTATGGGGATCTAGAGTTAGGTAAAGCAATTTTAGACCTGAAAACAAAACATTATCCATAAAAGGAAAAATTGATAAAGTGTACTTTCTCAAATTAAAAATGTTTGCTTTGTGAAAAACTGTTAAGAAAAGATAAGTGCAGACTGGAGAAAATATTTGTAAACCACACATCTGATAAAAGAAAAATTTCTAGAATATACAAAGAGCACCCAAAACTAAACAGTATAAAAGAAACAATCCAATTAGAAAATGGGCAAAAGACATGAAGAGACATTTCTCTGCAGAGGATATATGAATGGCAAAGAAACACATGAAAAGATGTTCAACATTACTAACAATGAGTGAAATGCAAATTAAAAGCACAATGAGCTGTCACTACACACCTACCAAAATGACTAAAATAAAAAGTAGAGACAACACCAAATGCTGGCAAGTATGTGGAGAAACACATACATTGCTGGTGGAAAGTAAAAATGGTACAGCAACTCTGGAAAAACAGCTTGTCAGCTTCTTAAAACATTAAACACTTTACTACAATACCACCCAACACTTGTGCTGATGGAAGTTTATCTCAGCTAAGAGAAAACTGTAGTTCACCCCAAAACTTGTCCACAAATATTTATAGCATCATTACTCAGAATAGCTGAAAACTGGAAACAACCCAGATGTCCGTCAATGGGTGAATGGTTAAACAAACTGTGGTACATACGTACCATTGAATACTCCCCAGCATAAGAAGGAACAAGCTATTGATGTGACAGCATGGATGAATCTGCAGAGAATTATGCTGGCTGAGAAAAGCGACTCTCAAAAGGTTACATACTGTATTATCTTATCTCTATGTCATTTTTATTGAATTTACTGGGGTGACATTGGTTAATAAAATTATACATGTTTCAGGGGTACAATTATTGATATATAATATATCATCTGTATATTGTATTGTGTGTTCACCACCCCAATATATCATTCCTGATATGACAAAATTTTAGATATAGAGAACAGATAAGTGATTGCCAGGAGGAGGTGGGAGGGACAGGAGAGAAGTAGGTGTGGCTATTAAAGGACAACAGGAAGGATCCTTGTGGGATGGCATTGTTCTGTTTCTTGGTTATATCAATGTCAATAACCTAATTGTGATGTTGTGCTATAATTGTGCAAGATTTACTATTGAGGAAAATGAGGAAAAGGACACATGAGATTTCTCTGTATTATTTCTTTGTTTTGTTTTGTTCTTCTGTGTTATTTCATACAACTGCATGTGAATCTACTACTATCACAAAAATTTAGAATAAAATTAATTTAAAAATTAATTTGTAAAAAAAAAAAAAAAAAAGAAGAAACATGCACCTTTATTTGTAAAAATGTCTTTTTTTCACCCACACAGTGATATGAGTTTCCTGTTTTGGCTGCTTAGAACATATATTCTATAATCCATTGCATAATTACTTCCTACTATTCTTAAACTGAAACAAATCATTGAAAAAATGTTTAAGAACCTAAATGTAGGACATAAAATTAGTCTTATTTTTAATTTAGCACACATTTGAATTTTACATGAGCATCTTTAATATATTAATGCATAAATACTTGAAATACCTAACTCAAAAATATTTTTTGTAATAAGAGTGTCATGATTATTTTAATGCCAGAAGAAGTGGCTGTGAGAATAAACTTCTTGGGTTGGAGGTAAAAATGCTCTCCAGGTTTTTAATATCTACATTCAGTCCAGAGCAATTTAACACTTCCATTGAATAAAATTGGAATAAAACCCAAAATTTATATTACCCTCTCATGTCTATATGTAGTCTTTCCAATTCATATTTAAATAACTTGTATAAGGAAACTAATAAATATGAAGAAACATATATTACATATTTCTATTTTAAAAGCCTTACACTCATGCTTATATATATCAGTATATGTTAAATATTAGGGACATACTAAAGATTTATATATATATATTTTTTTCTGTAGTGAGAAGCGGGGAAGCAGAGAGACAGACTTCTGCATGCACCCAAACCAGGATCCACCTGGCATACCCACTAGGCGGCGATGCTCTGACCAACTGGGACATTGCTCCATTGCAACCGGAGCCATTCCAGCTCTTGAGGTGGAGGTCATGGAGCCATCCTCAGCGCCTGGGCCAACTTTTGCTCCAATGGAGCCTTGGCTGCAGGAGGGGAAGAGAGAGACAGAGGGAAAGGAGAGGGGGAAGGGTGGAGAAGCAGATGGGCGCTTCTCCTGTGTGCCCTGGCAGGGAATTGAACCCAGGACTTCCACACACCGGGCCGACACTCTACGACTGAGCCAACCGGCCAGGGCCCTAAAGTTTTATAATTTTAATAAAAAATGAATATATATGTCAATTTATAGCCAAATATCTATATAAGAATGAAATTAATTAAGATATATAAGCATAAAATACAAAGATTTTAAAAATATCTGCCTTTCAATACCAAGTGACTGCAGGGTTTAATAGATAGTAGAATTATATTCCATTTGTTCCTGTTTTCCACCTACTTTTATTTTCCTCAATACCCTTTAAAACAATGATTTTAAACAACTCAATGCTGTCGACTGACTGAAGAGTAGGAAATTGCTCATTGATATAAATATGAGAAGTTCAAGTGCTGGTGGCTCTGGCTCTACCTGTACTCTGTTGCTTCTTTTTGTTTTATCTGTAGTGTGGCGTCCTAGGGGGGAAGTGAAATTTAAAATTCTGTGTAACCAGCCTGACCAGGCGGTGGCGCAGTGGATAGAGCATTGGACTAGGACACATAGCACCCAGGTTTGAAACCCTGAGGTCACCAGCTTGAACGCAGGCTCATCTGGTTTGAGCACAGCTTACCAGCTTGAGCCCAAAGTTGCTGGCTTGAGCAAGGGGTCACTCAGTCTGCTGTAGGCGCCTCCGCCCCGGTCAAGGCACATATGAGAAAGCAATCAGTGAACAACTAAGGTACTGAACAAAGAATGAATGCTTCTCATCTCTCTCCCTTTCTGTCTGTCTGTCCCTCCCTCTCTTTGTTTTTCTCTCTCTCTGTCTCTGTCACACACACACAAAAATTAGTAAATAAAATAAAATTCTATGTAACTGCATTTTAATCTCAGTTCTCCCATTAGTTAACTATGATGCTCTCTCTAAATCTCAAGTTACTGTAAAATGGAAAGAGTAATAGCTACTTTTAATACCAATGTTATAGGCTTAAATGAGATAACACATTTCAAGTTCCTAGAAATATGTCACCTCCCCTTAAGAGCTTGATATTTACTCACACCCACTTTAACCCTCTCTGGGTGCACTTGTTTTCCTGTCTATGTTTGTCCCTAGTCCATACAGCAGAGGAATAGTATTTTGCTTAGCTATTGACTTGACAGGATAGTAATTTACTATTGATATAATTTACCAATCGGCCAATGTCTAGAAAATCTATCATTTCCACATGTTCTGACTGATGTCATTTTCTAATTTTCTGACATTGAGCCATCTTCTCTGGGCACTCAATCTGAACTTTGGTTTTGCTTGAATAATTTAATACCACCATTGACTTTTGCTAGCACCACTTTTTCTTTGTACTGAAACTAGAATATCTCTCTAGTGCTACTTGACATTTTATTAGGAGGTTGATGAGGTCCCTTTATAATTCAATTAAGTGAATTCAAATGGTTTTAAATTCAAGTAAGTGGATTTTTCAATGTCCATTAGTTTAAATAATTTGAAAATAATGGAGGAAATATAAAAGTGGATGTTTGAAATTTACAATCCAATTCAGGAAAAAAATTGGAAATAAATATACACATTACCCAGATCTCATCCTAGTCAGGAGTTATGTGTTGTCATTTTACTCATACATGAATCATATCTATCCGAGTTACAGAAATGCCATGAAATTCTTCATGTTGTATCAGAATATATTAGTTCATTTATATCTTTATAGAACATAAAGATATTCTTATGATAATAGGTTCTGATGAAGCAAAGCCAAAGTATGGGTAGGAAATACATGCCATGCTATAAGTCAGGGATCCCCAAACTATGGCCCGCAGGCCACATGCGGCCCCCTGAGGCCATTTATCCGGCCCCCGCCGCACTTCAGAAGGAGCACTTCTTTCATTGGTGGTCAGTGAGAGGAGCATAGTTCCCATTGAAATACTGGTCAGTTTGTTGATTTAAATTTACTTGTTCTTTATTTTAAATATTGTATTTGTTCCCGTTTTGTTTTTTTACTTTAAAATAAGATATGTGCAGTGTGCATAGGGATTTGTTCATAGTTTTTTTTTATATTCCGGCCCTCTAACAGTCTGAGGGACAGTGAACTGGCCCCCTGTGTAAAAAGTTTGGGGACCTCTGCTATAAATGATACCAGTAAATCCACATATTAATCCCTGGAAGGCTTTACTTTAAGATGGTACTGGCTTCGTGGACCTGGGGCCAGTGCAGTCTCAATGGCACCACCCTCACAGGGCCTCATGCTTGGGGTTTAATGCCCCTTGTCAGCTGTCTAAATTTTGTAATGATGTTTATCTCTGAATTTGTTTTCTAAGTGAAGTGTGTGGGATAGTGGAGCACATGCTGGGGCTGGGAGCCTTGGCTCTTCTGTGGTGCCACTGCTACCAACTTCCCACTTACTGGGTGGGGTTCTTAGCCACCTGGTCCCCCATTCCCTGCGCCCCCAACCAGCCCAGCAACTGCTGACACAGCAGTGAGACCCTGAGCATGGGGGCAGGGGGCTGAGGCTGGGGCATCTGCTGAGTTGCAGGTCAGTGCCCCTGGGGGCCTGTGAGTCTCTGCTTTCATCTTTTGATTGTCCCTGTGTCCAAGGCAATGAGACATTCAGCAGCAAATAAAATCACAGTGACAGATCTAGA
Source organism: Saccopteryx leptura (assembly GCF_036850995.1). Lineage (NCBI taxonomy): Eukaryota > Metazoa > Chordata > Mammalia > Chiroptera > Emballonuridae > Saccopteryx > Saccopteryx leptura. Next base: position 298,082,171 of record NC_089503.1, read on the forward strand.
GAGACTGTGGAAGAAAGGGAAAACTTGGTTATATTCCTACTTCTGGAACAAGGGGCTCCGCATCGTCATATTGCACTGGTTCCGACAACCTGATGTGCCATGCTATAAATGATACCAGTAAATCCACATATTAATTAATTAATCACTAAATTAATTAATTAAGTGACTGGTCCTGACTCTCACAGTCACTTCTGTAGTTTCAAGTTCAACTTATCAGAGACATTTTTAATTACTCTATTACAGGGGTCGCCAACTTTTTCTGTAAAGTACCAGAGAATAATACAGCTCAAGCTTTGTGGGTCATACAGTCTGTTGTAATTCCTCAACTCTGCTGTGATAGTGTCAGAGCTGCCATAGAACGTAGATAAATGAATGGACATGTATCTATTCCAATAAAACCTTATATTTTGGACATTAAACTTTGAGTTTCATATAATTTTCACCTGTTACTAATGTTATTTTTCCTTTGCTTTTCCCCCAATCATTAAAATGTAAAAACCATTCTTAGGCTTTATAAAAATAGTCAGAAGCCTGGCTTTGATCCATGATCTGTAGTTTGCTGATTTAGGTTGAATAACTATGTGAAGGACCAAGTTCTTTGGACAGTCAGGTGGTGTGAGTGCTGGACCACAGGCAAGGGAGAGGTTTTTAAAGGAGGAGTCATAGGACCTGGTCAGTTGGCTCAGTGGTAGAGTGTCAGCCCAGTGTCTGGATGTCCTGGGTTCAATTCCTGGTCAGGGCACACAAGAGAAGTGCCTATCTGCTTTTCCACCCCTCCCCTCTCACTTTTCTCACTCTCTCTCTCTCCTCCTCCTGCACCCATGGCTCGTTGGGAATGAGGTGGCCTCAGGAGCTGAGTGAGGCTGCATGGCCTCTGCCTCAGGCATTCAAGAAGAGCTCAGTTGCTGAGCAATGGAGCAGTGCCCCAGATGGGCAGAGCATTGCCCCCTAGTGGGCTTGCTGGATGGTTCCTGTTTGGGGCGCATACAGGAATCCATCTCCCTGCCTCCCCTCCTCTCACTGAATAAAAAAATTTTTTTTAAATTAAAGGAAAAGTCGAGTGCAACTCCTTTTACACATTGAAACTTGGCTAATTTCATTTGTAATTTCGATGTTTTTTGTGATATTTCGATGTTTTTACTTCTTATACTGAATGGCTTGGCAGGATTCCATCAGGATAGTTTAAAAAAAAAAAAGAATATAATAAAATCGAAGGAAATATCCCAGACCCATCTCCATTTTTAATAACACTTCTATCCCTTTGTTCTTTGCATACATTGTTATTTTATTTCTCCATATAGATATCTCTTTAATCCTGCCTTTGTGCTTTGTGTCTTGAGGCACCATTCATTTGTGTCTAGATGTGAACACATGAACGTTCCTTCTATTTGAAGCCCTTCTGCTTAATACCAATGTAGTCTTGAGTAAACCATTTCACCTCTCTAGTGCATTCTGTGCTAGTTAGGCTAAGTAGGGCTGGCTGACACAACAGACAAACCCAGAATCTCAGTGGTTTAATGTAAAGGAGATTTTACTTCAATTTCTTATCAGCTCCAGTGTGGGTTGAATGACCCTCCTTCATTTTGGAACAACATTATCTGGAGAGTAAGAGAGGGATAGAGAAGGCTCACTTCTCATCGACAGTCAATTGTTCAGAATTAGTTTTGTGTTCCCAACCTAAATGCATGTAAGGCTGGGAAGTAAAAGGGAACTTTTGCTTATGGTTTTTTTGAGCACTAATGTGATGTGTAAAATGATCTCTTAGAAGAGCCAATGACCAGTGTTTTCTCTAAAGGACTGGACTGTTAATATTTTAGGCATTGTGGATAATACGGCCTCAGTCATAATTTTTCTACTTTACCATTATAATGTGAGAGAAGCCATTGACAAAAAGTAAATAAACGGTCACAGATGTGTTCCAATAAAATTTTATTTTCAAAAACAAGAGGCAGGCCAGATGTGAGTCACCAGCCATAGTTTGCTGATCCCTTTTTAAAAACATGGCTGACATATAATGATTCTCATTTTTCATCTACTCCAATGATTAGGGAGCTTTGGGCAATGACTTTCCATTCATTGTTCCTTAGCCTGGCTAATAAAAAGAGTTCTGAAGAAGCAAATAAGAATGAGGTCAGCCTAACCATTTGGTGGCGCAGTGGATAGAGCGTTGGACTGGGATGCAGAGGACCCAGGTTCAAAGCCCTGAGGTCACCAGCTTTAGCATGGGCTCATTTGGTTTGAGCAAGGCTCACCAGCTTGAGCCCAAGGTCGCTGGCTTGAGCAAGGGGTCACTCGCTCTGCTGTAGACCCCCAGTCAAGGCACATATGAGAAAGCAATCAATTAACAATGAAGGAGCTGCAACAAAGAATTGATGCTTCTCATCTCTCTCCCTTCCTGTCTGTCTATCCCTATCTGTCCCTCTGTCTGTTTCTGTCACACACACAAAAAAAAGAGAATGAAGTCAGATGATCACTGCTCAATGGTTTCTTCCCTTTGAATTTATAGTAGTAGCCTTCCTCCCTTCTTCCAAATATTTTCTTTGAAATCATGCTACAGTGAGATCATAGCACTCTGCTCAAAGTAAGAAAGGGAAATATAATGTAGATTTGCATAACCATGTATTAGATAGTCTATACTGAGCCCTGAGGTCATACCCACATACATCTTTCAAGCTTCTGTATAGGAGTGTTTACATTGGTGTTTCCATTTAAAAAACAAAATGAAACAAAAACTTATCTTTTGGCATTTACCCAAGTGAGAAATCTGTGAGTCACCCTAGACTCTTCCCTTAAAAGTCAACCTTCCCATCCAACCAGATGCCAAGACCTAAAGAGCTAACCTCATTAGCATCTTCTAAAAACATCTGTCTCCAACCTCAGTGCCATTGCTTTACTTTCAGGACCTCAGTTCATCACAGCTGGAATTCTATAACATCCTTCTAATCAGTCTTCATTCCTCAAGTTTGGCCCTGACTAATCTATTCTCTAAATTGCTAAAGTGAGTTTGTTAAAATGTGAACTTAACTATGAAACTCTTGCTTGGAAATCATTTAGGGATTTTGTAAAATGTTTTCAAGTTAAAGACCAAACTCGTTAACATGGCCCCTGCAACTTATGATAGCTCACATCTTTTTTTTTAAATTTTTTATTTATTTATTTTTTTGTATTTTTCTGAAGCTGGAAGCGGGGAGAGACAGACAGACTCCCGCATGTGCCCGACCGGGATCCACCCGGCACGCCCACCAGGGGCGATGCTCTGCCCACCAGGGGGCAATGCTCTGCCCCTCCGGGGCGTCGCTCTGTTGCGACCAGAGCCACTCTAGCGCCTGGGGCAGAGGCCAAGGAGCCATCCCCAGCGCCCGGGCCATCTTTGCTCCAATGGAGCCTCGACTGCGGGAGGGGAAGAGAGAGACAGAGAGGAAGGAGAGGGGGAGGGGTGGAGAAGCAGATGGGCGCTTCTCCTATGTGCCCTGGCCGGGAATCGAACCCGGGACTTCTCCACGCCAGGCCGACACTCTACCACTGAGCCAACCAGCCAGGGCCTGATAGCTCACATCTTAAACCCACCCTACCTTCACAAATTCTGCGGTATAGCCAACCTGCACTATTTATAGTTTGTACTTCCCTTCTTCCCATCCTCTCTTGTTTGCCTACCACATGCCTTCTACCTCTGCTTCATCAGGATTCAACTCAGCTGTCAGTCACCTGCTCATGCAAGCCTTTCTTTTTTTTTTGTATTTTTTCAAAATTAGAAGCAGGGAAGCAGTCAGACTCCTGCATGCACCCGACCAGGAGCGATGCTCTGCCCATCTGGGGCATTTCTCCGTTGCAACCAGAGCCGTTTTAGCGCCTGAGGCGGAGGCCATGGAGCCATCTTCAGTGCCTGGGCCAACTTTGCTCCAATGAAGCCTCGGCTGTAGGGGGGGGGGGGGAGAGACAGAGAAGAAGGAGAGAGGGAAGGCTGGAGAAGCAGATGAGCGCTTTCCCGTGTGCCCTGACCGGGAATCAAAGCTTCTCCTGTGTGCCCTGACCGGGAATCAAACCCGGGACTTCCACATGCTGGGCTGATGCTCTACTGTTGAGCCAACTGGCCAGGGCCTCATGCAAGCCTTTCTTGATTCCTCCTCTAAAGTAGAGGTCCACCTTTGGGCTCCCTTTATATTCTGTGCCTCCACTTATCATATAGCCCTCTTTATAGCCCTCTTCACTGTAATCTGTCCTGAAGCATAATGCTTGGATGACTTGTCACTTCCCTAATGCACCATTCTTTCTCCAATAAGTCTGTTATCACCTGGGCAACAGAGTAGCGGTCTTACTTATCTGTGCTTATTACAGTGCTTACCACAGTATCTTTAATTTAGTCACTCAGCAAATATTTGTAAACTGAATTAGTGTTGCAAAAAACCCCGCAATATACCTGTTTGCTTTCCTGATTGCATAACAAATTGTGTTTTTAATGTAAATAGAACTTTGGGTAGTCAGAGTTCAGAAACATGTATTTAAGAAACATTAAAAGTAAAGAAGTCATATACATCAGTTAGCTTGACCTTTATAAAGTTTGTGAGAAGGAAAATTATATAAATATGGTTTATTGCCTATATACAAAGTGAAATAAAAACACAACAACACACAATAAAAAAAACCCAAGATGATGGACATACTTGTGTTTTCACTGCAGCCAATGTTCATGACTTTTCATTGCTGTTTGTAGTCTAGTAGAAAGAATTTGAATGTGAAATTGAGATTCAGTAGCCTCAAGGACAGACATTTCATGAAAAACCAAGCCTGATATCGAACCCTGATCTTTCATACTTCAAAAGCATTTGAGTCCTGTGTGGGTACTAATTTGAATTCTACTACTGAGTTAATGTGTCCTAATAATAAATGACTTGCAGTTTCTTATATAACAATATTTATGTCTCTCAACCTCTTTCATTAAAAATATTTCAATGCTCTAGATAAACTAAGAGATACAACAACTAATTTTGATGAGTGATCCTGGATTGGATTCTGAATCAAGAAAAAAATTATATAAAGGATGTATAGAAGATGATTAGTATATTATGATATTATATTAATATTGGGTTTCTGAGTTTCAGAACTCTACCATGATTATATAACAGAATGTTCCTATTTTTTTGAGATAAACATGGAAGTATTTAGGATTAAAAAGTCATGATATCTGCAACTTTCAAATGGTTCAGCATCAGTAATAATAATTATTGTTTATATGACTATAATATACATAAAAAGTGAGAAGGAAAGAGATATAATGCCAATGCACAAAATGCTAACTAGAGACTGTAGGTAAACAGTATATAGGAGTTAATTTAACTGTTCTTGTAACTTTTCTGTAAATTTTGGTTTAAAATATATATATATAAATTAAAAACAAAAAATTGCGATGATGAAAGAATAAAGCATATTATGATAATTTCTATTCTTTATGAAAAAAACTGTAAAATGCATACATTTTTAATATTATTGCCTATTTTAGATTATAGACTAAGCAATATCTACTTTAAAAAGCTCAAACTGGGCCCTGGTCAGTTGGTTCTGTGGAAGAGCGTTGGCCGAGCATGTGTATGTTCTGGGTTCAATTACTGGTCAGGGCACACAGGAGAAGCACCTATTTTCTCCTCCACCCTTCCCCCTCCCCCTTCTCTCTATTTCTCTCTTCCTATCCCATAGCCAAGGCTCCATTGGAGCAAAGTTGGCCCCAGCACTGAGGATGGCACCACAGCCTCACCTCAGGCACTAAAATAGCTCTGGTTGCAATGAAGCAAGGGCCCCAGATGGGCAGAGCATCGCCCCCTAGTGAGTTTGCCAGGTGGATCCCCATCAGGCACATGCGGGAGTCTGTCTCTCTGCCTCCTCGCTTCTTACTTATGAAAAATACAAATAAAAAAAGCAAGCAAACAAACAAACAAAACAAACAAACATGAACTGGAAGAGACAGGGTAACTTGAATATTATGCAGGAAAAGAATCTGTGAAATACAGGGATTAAATTAACAATTATTTGAGGGCAAGGAAAATGTTTACTGTACCTTGAGGAAATAAACTTATTGTAAAGATTGCAGTTACTCTTTTGTTAATTATTGTGATATTGTCAATATTTCAGTAATAGGAATGAGAAATAAAAAGTAAAAATACTTGGATTGATTCTTGGAAAATATCCACAATTCTGAGAGCCAAAAGGACTACGGGTTTTTTTGTTTGTTTGTTTGTTTGTTTGTTTTCTAAAGGACTGTGTTAGCAGCTCTGCTAGGCAGGAAGAAGATGAACATAATTAAAACTATGGGAAAAAAATAGAAAACTGCTATGGGAAACAACCCATTACAGACAAGGGTATAGATTATATCTGCCATTTCTCCATGATTTTAACTTTTATTTTTAAATTGACTTTTCTTGCTAGTTGGGGATTAATTAAAATCCTTTTAAAAAAAAATCAAAGTTCACTACAAATACCAAGCAGATTCTTAGGTCCTGGAAAATGTTTTATACGGCTTGACTTTATTCTGATGATAAAATTTTACCGTATGATATTTGGGGACAATAATGCCACCTATTACTTGGATTATATAAAGAATAAAAAAAATGGAACTTTCCTAATAATGCTTCAATGTTGTGAAGGGCCTTTTATTGTTAAATTCTATATCCTCAGGGTTTGGCAAATGCCAGGTGTTTAATAAATGTTAGTTGACTAAAAGGTGACTTATAATTGCAACTTTCTAAACTGATCATCAAGGGAAATTCTGTGCACTATATTTTTACTTTCTTCTGGAGAAATCTAACAAAAAGTATAAATTATTTTTTAAGTCTAAATTATTTTATCAATTGTGCCATAATATTTTTTAGTAAATATTTTTCCATTATTTAACTCATCAAGGGATTATTTAGTGTTTCTCTGTAAAGCACAATTATATTTTAAGTATAAAAACCAGATAATTGAACTGAAAAAAAAATCATCACTTAGATTAAATTGATGGGGAGATTGGGCTGAAGATGAACATGATCATATTAATATTGTCGTCACGCTCGTTTATTTTAGCCTAAACAACGAACATCTATTGTGTCTTCCCTGGATTATCATCGAATGAATCACAACCAAGAATATTTCGAAATTAACACATCTACAGGGTGTACAAGCTTTCCTTCCAGCCCTCCTGTTAGTCCACCCACCTCTTCTGTGGGAACAGAGGTCAAGAACGAGGGAACTGGCCATACAGGTAAAGCAGTTCACTTTATGCAGCTATATTTTTTGAACTTTTAAAACTTAAGCCTTTATGAGTTAGATTAATTATGAGGAATCTTTCATACAATGTGCATGGTGTTCTTCATACACCTACGTGTGTGGCAATGTAGGTCTTTTTGATTTTTGTCAGAATGTGGGTATCATATTCTTTTTGAATACATCAATGGCCTTTTAGGTTAAAGATGATGATATAATGCTAGTATGATAGTAAAAATAAAAAAAAACGGAGATCTAGAAATGTTCTTTTTCCACTGCGGGTTACCCCTCTCTACCTAATGGTATCAACTCCTCAATATATGACATCTAGCTCTTGAGACTAGGTTATCTGGTAAAACTGGGTTGGACAGTGTGACCTAAGTGGGTTATCATTTACTCAAACCAAAGTGAACTGAGAGAGAAGAGTGTGAAAAAATAAGGCTGGGGATCAGGGGAAGATTAGGAAAATAACCACATTCACTAATAAAACATAACCTGGTGCATGCAATCAGATTAGCAATGCTTCACTTCTTCGGGGACCAGGAACTAATAACGGGTGGGTAGAAATATGCGAAGTGGGCCTGAAGAATCTCTTCTCTTTATATCTGATTCAAACTAAAGCTGTTCAACTATGTTTCTTCAAAGAGATATGTTTTTAAAACCCTCTAAATATTACTAATATTAATTTTAGAGTCCCAAATTATTATCTGTGTATATATTCCATGTAATTATTGTTCAAAATGAGTATGTATATGACTGTATGAAAGTAACACAAGTACTTATTTAAGCCTTTTACTCTGACTCTACTTTTAAGAACACTGATGAAAGTGTTTCAAAAATATAGCCAGAGAATTATTTTCCCCTGGGGGGGGGGGAAACACTAAGACTTTTTAAACATAATGATTAATGGACAGGGTAAAATTGATATTCTGTGGAAACTATAATCCAATTTTTCCATGGCAACCAGAGTAAATCAAAGTCTGTCATTATCATGCTTAAAATGCTCAATGGCTTTTCAGTGAAGTTAGAATAAAATCCAACTTCTCACTGTGGCCAATGGTGTTCAGTATAACCTCGTTCCTGACTAGCTCTTTAACCTAACCTTTAACAACCTCATCCTGGCCCACACTGGCCTTCTTTGCCAGGAGTTCTGGCCCTGGGGCTTTTGTACTCTGGTTCTTGCTATGTGGAATACCTGTCTCTGAATTTCCATGTGACTGAGTGTCATTTGGCTTCTGGCTCAAAGGTGCTTCCTCATGGACCATTTCCTCTATCTTGAGGACAGTCTTCAATCTGATGATAAGTACAGCAACAGAGATGCCAAAAGAACAACACTAATACTAATCAGCAATAAGAATTTAAACAAATGCTTAAATCTTTCATCATGTTTTAATATTAAATTTAATTTATAAAATTTTAAATATTTAATATTTAATATACCGAATTTAATACCTTTAAAATTATCAAGCAGTGAATATTTAAGCAAATATTTAACACTGTGCTTCATATACTGGTTTTAGGCATTTAATGTATGTTAACTCATTTAAACCTCATAACTGTTATTTGAATTCAGTATTATTATTTATAGACAGGAAACACAGAAAGACGATAAATAACTAAATAACAGCCCATTATAACAGAGCTGTGATTCTAACTTGGTGGTTGAATCCATACTCTTAACTATCTTTCAGCATTACTTTAGTTACTTTTGAGAAATCATTCTGTTTTTCTTTTTTTTTCCCAGAGCCTATTTACTATATAAAATTATACAGTCCCTTAGTTTACTAATTTATTGTCTTCTCTTTCTAGAATTGTCAGCTAGATTGGATGGATTCCTAACACATTGTAGGCTGCTTACGTTATTTTACTAACTCTGAGACTGAACTTCTTACCTGACTATAAAACTTAATCTCTTTATGCTATAGTTTTCTTATCTATAGAATTAAATTAACAATTATAATGAACTAGATTAGCTTACCCTGTAGTGCAGTAATGCGTGTGAAGTAATTAGTGCCGTGTCTGGTACATAGTGTTAGATAAATGTCAGTCGCTATTAGTAGTTGTCACTGTGATATTAATGAAGCCTCACGTTATTCATTGAGCATGAGCACTGAGTGTATGTCTGCTGCGTGCCAGATACAGTTTTATAGGAGAGGAAAGATGGGATGTGGTTTGTCAATAAAAGTGCAATGTGAACCTGGGAAGAGTTGTAGGCATGTCATTCTTACCTAATTAATACTTACTTGAATGACTCATTCTAGATTTAAAATCTTGAAAGGGAAGAAATGACTCTGATACTTGCCTTCAGGAGTCTTTCTCAGCCTTATCTTAGCTAGTGCACTAATTGGTTGTTTGGATGATTAGTTATGAAAATTTTCAACAATCTTTTGAGGTTGGTAATAGAATTATTTATTTTTTTGTTTGTTTTAATTTAAGAGTAGGAGAAGCTATGGGTCTGGTGCCCTCTGTCCACTCTGACCACCAGAGACAGCACATGATTTCTGGCCATCAGGACTTCAGTGGCAACATCCATAATGAGTGGGGAAACTGTCATTTTCCACACATTTCAAAATTGATATTTTCAGGTCTGACCTTTGAACAGAACCAAAATCTGGCCTTTAACAGTTGAAATAGTTTCAAATAGCATGTTACTATGGTTTCCTAGTGTATTATGACACCTCCTTGTTACATCAAAAATTTTAGAGTAGACTGATATTTAGTAATAATGTAGAAGGACAATGCTCATATGTTTTGCATTAAAAAGTAAAACTTTTAAAGTAGGTATTTATCTTCTTGAAAAAGTAGCATTTCATTATCTTATCCTTTGCATTTAAGAACCTATGTGTGAGGCACACCTACCACATGGTATAGATTGAAAAATGATGAGTTCCAGAGTCAGTCCTGTCACTGATTTCCTAGGTATTTTCCATCAAGTTACTTAATTCTTTGATCTCCAATTTGTGCCTCTGAAAAAGGAAAATAATATCTACTCTTTGAGTTGCAGTAAAAAATGACCTTATTTATGTGAATAGATTCTATAAACTATGAAAACTAATATTCAACTTTAATATTATTATCATTATTGTTTAATACTATTTTTCTTATTTAACATTATTATTTGAAATCTATAGTAGTTTTAAGATAGAAAGAACCAGCCCTGGCTGGTTGCTCAGTGGATGGAGAGTCAGCCCAGTGTGTGGACTTCCCAGGTTAGATCCCCGGTCAAGGCGTATATGAGAAGCAACTATCTGCTTCTCTTCTTCTTTCTCTTCCCCTTCTTTCCCTCTTCCCCCTCACAGCCAGTGGTTTGGCTGGTTCAAGAGTCAGCCTCAGGCACTAAGGATAGCTCAGGTGATTCAATCATAGGCCCCAGACAGGGTTGCCGGTTATATTCTGGTTGGGTTGCATGTGGGAGTCTGTCTCTTTATCTCCCCTCCTCTCACTTAAAAAAAACACACAACGATACAATCTACTATAGATCTGTACTTAGGCCAAGGTAGCTGATCTTTCTTCAATTAAAAGTATAATCTAAATTAATAGATAAATTTACATTCGTTTTATAAATGATTGCATACACAAAACAATTAATCCTGACAAAATATTGTTTAATAGAACAAAGATTAATACACCCTTAAAAGTGAGCTGTATGCTGCACTCTAAATAAAGTGACTCAATGAATTTATGTAACAGTGGGCAATTTCAAAAGTACTTTGACTTGTAATTAAAGCTTCTCACGTATAAGGCAGTATATTGTATAATCCAAATATCAATTTATGAATTATCAAAAAAAAAAAAAGGTGGTTAAAAAGGAAGACCTTTGAGGTTGGACAGACTTGGGAATGATAATAGTGGGTTTGCATTTAGCTAGAAAGATCACTCTACTATTAATATGGAGTAGATAAATTTGAGATGAGGTAAAATTGGAGGTTGAGAGAAACAGTGTCATCAGCAATGAAAACATGTAAATGAATTCGAGAGATACAAAAAAAGCGTAATCAACAGGTTCTAGCAATTGATTAGATGTGTGATGGTGATGGTGAAAAGTTCAAAGAAGGATCTAAAGTTACTGGTTTAACCAGACTGCCATTCCCTGAAATACGAAATGTTTGTCAGTAATAAGGAGGGAGCTGGATCATGTAGGACCTAATAGGCCATGATAAGGACGTTGGCTTTTACTCAAGTGAAATAAAGAGCTAATTATAAAGGTCTTTCAGGAAAATGACATGATACAACTTCTGTGATATGAGGATTACTCTTTTGCATTGAAAATGGACTATAAACGGGGAACAAGAGTGGAAGCAGGAAGGCCCCTTAGGAGGCCAGTATAGCATTGCAGTAAGCTGAGAGCTGGAGGAAGCTCAGAGCAAAGGTGGAACAGTGGAGATGTAGAGAAATGGACATGTTAGACATATTTTTCAAGGTAGACCCAATAATATTTTATGGTGGAATGGATATAGTGTGTGGAAAAATAAAGAATTAAGGAAAACTGCAAGGTTTTTGTCCTAAACAACTATAAGAATGGATTTACTATCATCTGACCTGTGAGAGGTTGTCCGAAGAGCATATTTGGTGAACAGGGAGGAATACCAGGAGTTCATTTTGTTTGAGATGCCTGTTAGGTATCGGAATAGGAGATGCAGCCTGAAGACACAAATATGGACGTCATCACTAAACAGATGATACGGCACGAATGTGGATAGAGAAGTAAAACCTGAGCCTGATGGAAGTGGGGATAAAAGGCAGCATCAGCAGAGACTGAGAAGGTCCACCTGGGCGCGAGGAGGAACTCTGGTGGATGTTGTATCCTGAATTCAGATGAAGAAAGTTATTGAGAAGGAGGGAGTGAAATTCTGATAGGTTGAGTAGGATGTAGACTGAATTAGAATTTATAGTGGGCTTGACAATGAGGAAGTCACTGCTGACCTTGACAGGAGCAATTTGGTTGAAATTAATGGGACAAAAGCCCACCGTAATGGGTTTAAGAGAGAAAAAGAGGAGAGGACTTAGAGCAAATATAAGCCACCTTTTCAAAAAATATTCTTCCAGGGAGACTTATAAAAGTAGAATGAAAGGAGAGTATGAGTTCTGTTAACTAAGAGGAGATATTGGCTTGAGACGGGGGCGTGGGAAATAGGCAGGGTGTTCCTGGTGTGGGTACAAATGCTGGAAAGGGGTCCACCCGGTGAGAATCTGTGGAAGGGAGAGCCCATGTCGTTCTGATAGTTCCCATTTTGTCTATATAAGTAGAAAGCAGCAGCATCAGTTGAGAACAAAGATGGTGGAGGAGGTGTGGCAGTTGAGGGAAAAGAGGAGGGAATGGAATGGAAGAGTTGTTTAGGATAAAGAGACAATAAAGATATGGAAGGATGTGATTATGTTTATCAACAGGAAGGGTATCAGTTTGAAAAGACTGAGAAATGGTGCTTTAGCCCACAGTGAGTGACCTGCGAGTTTGAGTTCCCCAGTGAAAATATCCTGGACTGGTTGGTGTGTTGTGAATTACTGAGGGAACAGAAGCTGAGAATTACCAGTAATAAAAGTTACTTGGTCTTTATGGAACATTATTTCTAGAAAACTCTAGAAAGAATTTTGTTGGCTAGCACCTTTGAGCACCTGCTCAGGAACTTAACTACCCTGGGTAAATAACGATCTCCAGTTTCCTTAGTCATTTCAAACCATCACTTCCTGCTGGAGAAACCTGATGGGACAGGGGAAATCTAAAAAGAAGAGTGGAAAATTACTTCTTTCCAAATGGGAGACATAACCGAAACAAAATCTGTCAAGTGCTTAGCAGCATGGGATGCTTTTCTGCAAGGGAGAAGAAACACTAGAAAAGAACTAAAATTGGAGTGGAGAAGGTGGCGTGGACCTTTCACGCTGCTTGGGGATTGCCAGAAAGGCAAATGAAGGCCTCCTTTTTAATTAGTTCACACGAGCTGGAAATAGGCCTCCTGAAGCTGGGGCAGTGTCACTCCAGCAGCCATTGGACACAGGCCGCTGAGGGAGCACTGGCCTCCAGCCAGCATGAAGGCCAAAGCCGGGCTGCCTAGATGTTCTTTAAGCTCCAAGCTGAGATTCGGGGTGAGCCGATGTGGAGGAAGTTAAGGATTAATGGACATAATGTGTAAGTATATCTTGGAGGTTTATTTTCTTTAACAATATGCATTAAATAAATTATAGGAATTATTTATGGTGAAATTCAGTACTTTACATTGACTTAAGTTTCAGGTAGCCAAAAGGAAGGAGTTTTTATATCAAATGTCCTATAGAAATATAATGGTAAAAATATATTCTCATCAGTTGTTGATAAATCATGAATTGCCTCATCTGTGCTTCCTTTTCCTGTTCCCCTTCTGGTATCACGTGACTCTTCTCCAGTGCCTTATCCCACGGAAGGCAAGAGAGAGGTTAGCAGATGCTTGACAAGGAAAGATAAAGAAAACATTCACTGTATTTCAATATGTAGAAATATGAAAACATCTTACATAGATGCTGGAGTAATGCGATTTAGTTAGTGCATGCAGTTGGGTGGGAACTTGTGATTCTGAGTGAAATTAGTTAAAATAAGGCTATTGGTTTATTGGGGCAACGTAAAATAAATATATTTACTCATTTTGTCATCATGAGGAAGTCCAGGGTGCTGAGAGAGCCCCTGTGAGTGTGATGGACCTCTCAGATGTGGGGGTCTGCAAAGCTTCCAGAAGAGAGACAAATTTATTTGTCCAAATATGGCCCCGGAGAGGCCACAGAGGGAGTGAAAGTGGTCGTGCAGCACCTGGTAAGCTGTGTTCAGGATTTCGGTCCGCCTCCTAAGACACTGTCGTAAGAGCAGTGAGAAGTCATTGGCAGGTTTTAAGCAGAAAGAAATGATCTAATTTTCTTTTACTTGCTGATGTCTCCTATTTTTTTTCTTGTGAACTAAAAGCAATGTCTTCTTGGAGAATAATCAATGAGGGCAAAGATCAGACAATTAGAGAGAGTGGAAAAACTTTGAATTAGGTTTTTGTTTAAACTCCTAGCAAATGCATGGAAGGAGGGATATTTGGGGTGGGTGGGTCCAGCCAGAGCCAGCTCTTTTGGCTGGTTCATTGCAGCTAATCTCTCACTGGTAAGTTGGGTGCTCTAAGTCTGCCATCTGTCCCCTAGCCTCTGTGACAGAGTCACCATAGCTTCCTTGCCAAGCAGGACCCATAGCAGCTTACTGACTTTCAGCCCAGATACCTCTATGTCCCTATGCTCCCTATTCAAATTTCTCAGAGGTTTGTAACCTCCCTCTTCTGGGCATTAAGTCTCCAGGGTAGACCTGTGGGAAAAGAGGTTTCCAATGGAACTCAGTTTAAGAATGGAAATATGTTAGTATCTTCTTTGCAAAATACTATTCCTATGACGTTGAACCAATGCCTCTAAGTAAAAAAATACATAAACATAACACATGCTTAATTAAAATAGCTTCATAAATGCTTACTAACTGTGAGCATCATCATTATCTGTATTACTGTTATTACTAGGCAGAGAGCAGGGCCTGGACTTGTTGAATTCGGTACAAATGCAGCGTGGCCAGGTGCGAGGAGTCCCTCCAGGCAACCAGAGTCTTAAATCCACAGAGTGCTTAGAACAAACAGGTCAACCTGCGGAGGAGCAGAGCTGGAATTTCCATTTGTTCTGTGCCCCAGTTTTACGTGTCCCGGAGTGAGAGGGCCTTAAAGCCGGGGGGCCGAGTTCTGGCTGGGGAGAGGCAGGCTTCTCCAGGGATCATCCATCCTAAATTACGGCAGAGGTGGGCAAGGCACTGTTTCAGGGTTTTTCTGTTGAAAATCTTTTTTTTGTTGTTGTTGTTTATTCTTTTATTAACTCAATTTGCCCTTGCTTTTTACCTTCTGTTAATTTGTATGAAAATATAACTGCTTTGTTAGCTGGGATTTTTTTTGCAATTCAAATTTGGTGCTGCATATATCTTCGCTGTAATTATCTTGTCGACTTGAGTTTGCTCGGTAGTTTTTCTCTCCTGATTTTCTCTTCCAGACTGCTTATCATTCTGGAAAAGTCTCCCTGTTATCACTTATATCTGTGTGATATATGTCTGATCACTAGAGCTAATTGCAAAATGGGGAAAGAAAACCTCTCTCTCTCTCCCTCTCTCTCTCTCTATATATATATAAAGCTTGGTATTCCCAGTTCTATGCTACCCTCAATTGCAAACAGTTTCAAAAGGCTAGATCTTTTTCTTTATTCACTTTTATCTCTAGAGTCTTCTTTTGGGAGACTGTTTTCCTCTTTTATTGCACCTGTGTATGTTGGGCTGGTGCCCTGAGTGGGGTCGCTCTGGGCCCTAGCACTTTAAATGCAGGCTTCTCCATCATGTATCATGCCACAGTGAGCCAGCCCAGGACAGAACTTGTTCCAGACATTCCACCAGTTAACTTCCTACCTACCTGACAAACCACTTGTTCCTGCCTACCTGACTCGGGGCTGTAGTGATTTCAACTTTTCTGCTTGACTCTTGGCATCGGCGATAGGCAGAGTCTGAGACAGACTCATGATTCACTCCCCCCTGTATCCCCACCATAGAGTGATGCTGCCGCACCTCTGAGTGGGCGTGGGACCTGTCCCGTGCTACTAGCCAATGGCGAAGGTGGTGGGGTATCACTCCCATAGCTGTGATACCATTTATGGCAAAGGTGACAAATTGAAAGGTATCATGAAGGTCTCTAATTACTTTGTTACTCAAAAGAGGGATTATCAGTTGTTGGCTTGAAATGACCAAGTGATTCCTTTAAATGGGGGTCTTGAATTTAGCAACTTGAAGCAGCAGGCTATCTCCATCTCTGGCTTTGGAGCAGTATGCCACCGCCCCGTGCGTGCTAGAGCTGCACCCAGAGGCTCAGCTGAGGTCACAGCCCCCGCTGACTCCTGCATTACAGCATGCTGAGACCCCTCGTGGAGGTGCGGTTCAGACATGCCCAGACTCCCAACTCCGTGAGATAATGGAAATAGGTTGTTGGAAGACACTCAGTTTATTGTGATTTGTTATGCAGAGATAGAAAATGAACACAGTGTCTCATGTTCACACAATTTGGCCAAGAGGGAGACTTTCTCTCCACCAGCTTTGGCCTGAGGTCCCTCCCTGATCGGTGTTAATCCCTTGCTGTCACTGAGCTTATAAACATGAGTGAGAGTGCAGAATTTGAAAATTGTCCCCTTCACCCCATATCCCCAAGCCCAGCTCAGTTATGTACTTATACATATCTATCACAGCATCCCCCCTAAAAGATTAGTTTTTATTTTAATAGATACTAAGTTGTGAAGCTAAAGCTCTAATGGTAAAATCTTAAGACATAAACTAGATCAGGGATCTCAAACTCAACTCAGCATGTGGGCCGCAGAGCAAGATCACAGCCATTCGGCGGGCCGCACTAGGTCTACAAAAGGCAACACTTTTCTCACTGCAGTTGAAAACAAAAAAAATCAGTACAACAAGCACAATCGTACATGCAGTTTACTCAGTGTCACAAAACGACCAGAAACTGTAGTTCGCATCACAACTGCTGTTAACTAAGCTAATATCTAGCTAGGATGCTAGAGAAATGAAAAATACAAGTAGGCCCCTAGGCTTACTTAATTTTATCCAAAATATTTTGAACTTCGTGGATTAGTCTGCGGGCCGCACAAAATTGTTCGGCAGGCCGCATGCGGCCCGTGGGCCGCGAGTTTGAGACCCCTGAACTAGATGGTAGGAAACTATATAGTATATTAGGAGATACAGACCTGAAATCCTCACATTGTTGATGCTTCCCAACTAGGTCTCCCTCCTCCAAAAGTGGCTTTTTCTCAAAGCTAGCCAGCTTCATTTTTTTCAAGCAGATAGTTGATCATGCGACTTCACCACCTAACAGCCTGTTATGTCCTGTCTCCATCTGTGCAAGAATGTCCAAATGCCTTAGCATGCCCAACGCGATCCTTGATAACCTGGCTGTAACTTTCTATTTACTTCTACCCAAACACACCATGTACTCTTTAAAAAGAACATTGTTCTTAGAGTTCACTGCTCTTGATTTAGTCAGTTTGGACTGCCTTTCCAACTCACTGACCTGGTAAACTTCAGTTTTCATGGGGACTTGGCAGGATAATCTCTTCATGAAGCTTTCTCTTGCTCCAACAATTCTCTCATCCCTGTGCACCCCCTTCAGCACTATTAACACTCCTTTATTATTGGTTATTTTATATAAAAATATTTGTTTATGTGTTTGTGAGTTCCTTAAATGCAGAGACCATTTCTCAATTAAGTTGTATCCACAGCATCTGGCATAGTGACCGACTTCCAACAGATGCCCAGTAAATGGAAAATAATTGCCTGACTGAGTATCTGCTTGGTTGGACTCTGTCATCTACTGTATGCCTGTTTCTGTCTATATGGTAAGGCCAGACCAGCTTTTCTCTTACTTATATTACTTTCTTCTGAACCATGGAGCCTACCTCTCACTAGTCATTTCTTAAAAATGCCTGAAAGAGAAATGTCATTTTTAATGTAAATTTTTGTTACATAATTCATCTGATTTCACAGATGAAAAGATAGCAGTTATTCACATCGGGAGGCTATTTCATTTTCTTATATAATTATAAAGTAGTTGGCCCAGCATTGCCAAAAATATTTATATCACTCTAAAAAGCATTATATCTGCAATATGCACGAGTTTCTAATTTCCTTCCCCTGTTTATTTTAGTAGGCCAATGTTTAAGGCTTAATTTTTTAAATAACAGGAAAAACTTCAGTGAGCTTTATTCTTTCGCAAGGTCAAAGCAAGCTGTATTGCGACTTTGTTTTTATTCCTCAAGACTGACTTTTTGTCACCACTGCTTTTGCTAGTTTCTGCATTATCCATGTGTGAACTGGAAGATACTGTATTAGGACCTGGAGCCTTGAGAACGAGAACCTTTAATATATTAGTAACAAGCAAAATCCAATGTGCTGAATGAATACTACTGACAGAATTCTAACTTCTGGCAAGCCGCTCACGGGATCTAGAGCAGTGGTAGTCAACCTGGTCCCTACTGCCCACTAGTGGGCGGTCCAGCTTTCATGGTGGGTGGTAGCGGAGCAACCAAAGTATAAATAAAAAGATAGATTTAAATATATAGTAAGTTGTTTTATAAAGATTTATTCTGCCAAACTTAGTGAAAATTCAACATAACGTACTTGGTAAGTAATTATTATTATATGCTTTAACTTGCTGTAACTCTGCTTTATAAATTTTATAAAGTAAAGTTACTTCCCTACTTTATAAATCACCATTACTGTGGAACCGGTGGGCGGTTATAAAATTTTACTGCTAACAGAGATACAAAAGTGGTCAGTAGGTATGAAAAGGTTGAATACACCTGCTCTAGAGTGACCTCTCACCCTGGCCAGTTACTCAGTCAGTTAGAGTGTCATACTGAACCACCACTATTGTGGGTTCAATTTCTGGTCGGTTCACATATGGGAAGTGACCAATGAATACACAACTAAGTGGAACAAGTGAATACTTTAATATTTCTCTCTCTCTCTCTCTCTCTTTATCTCTGCGTCTCTCTCCCTTTCTCTGAAAAAAATCAAAATCAATCAATAAAGTGACTCTCTCTTGCATGAGTTTTCCATAGCATTGTTCTCCTTCCTTAGAAAAACTAATGGCTCATAGTAGGAAGACAAATACACGGCAAAGAATCAACATTTAGTTTAGAGAAGATATAATTTTTGTATTACCCACCTTTTTAAATGTGAAACAAGTCTATTGTATGTCTTTGCTCTTTCTATTAGCGCAGATGTCTGTGTTCTCTTTATTAACTCAGATAATCAAGAGTTGACTATGTAAAGCTAATAATAGATTAAAGATTTTCTTCTGCAAAGCACACAGCACATGTGAAAGGAAGCATTATTAACTAAACAAATCTTTTAGTTCCCAATAATTAGCATTTTGACAAGCTGTTGTCTTAGATGAAGCATTTAGATCATATATTATATAACTTCAAAGTATTTTTTAGGGTTTTTTCTTGAATTGAGTTTCAAGCAAATAGTTCTCACTTTCATTTACATGTATAGAAAAACTTCAGCTCTATTTTAGTCTCCTAGTCCATTGATGTGCTCTAGGCCATTAATTTGCAACTGGGTTTTGTTTCTATTAATTAAAAATAATATGTCAAGTTCTCTAAGCTAATTAGTTTGCTGTGTACTAACAATATATTTGTTCCCTGAAGTTGCCATATAGAAAATTAAAACGAGAATGTCAAGCTCTAAATGAACCTGAGTAATTTCCCTATTCCTCATATTAGATAGATTCCCTTTCAGGCAATTATTAGCTATTCTTAATTCCTCTTTAATATATTTATCTAAAACCAGATGTTTATTATTGGATAAGAGTTGGTGTCATACATTTATTATCTCATCTTATCAACCTCAAGCCTATGAACCATTGGAGTTGAGACCTTAATTATTGGTTAAAAATAAATATAAAACTATATTTAAACACTAAAAATATTACCAAAGTTATTAATAATACTAAATAAAGTTTATTCATTTATCTAACAAATACTCGTTTAGCAGTTACAAAGTACTGACACCCGGGCAAGATACTGGGTATAAAATAATGAAAAAGAGATGATCCCCTCTCCTAGAAAATTTTGTGGTGAGCAAATAATTAAAGTCTGATGCTAGTACACTAGTATAATGTGAACGTGGATATAAGAGCATATCAATCTGCCTAGAAAAGTCAGAGGTGGTTTCACAGAATGAGTAATGCTTGTGCTATGACTTGAATAATCAAGTGGATATAGACGCAATATCATAAGAAAAGTAAGAGAAAAAGAAAAGACAGCAAAGCCATTGGAGCCAGAGAAGTGTGGACTTAAGTTCTTATTTTGTCACTCACTGTAATATTTAGGTGAATAACCTTTCACTTTATTTCTTTTGAGATAACGTTGATGGCCATCCCTAGCATAGGACTTTGCACATGGTAGGCAATCAATAAACATGGTTCCTTCTCACCTATTTTCAGCCTCACAACAATCTTGTAGGTTAATAAGACATAATATCATCATTTTAAAGATGGGGAATGTAGATTCACTAATGGTCAAAGAAACTTGCTTAAGGTCGTACAACTAATAAGTTAGTGGTAGAGATAAGACTAGAACCTACATCTGCTGACAAAACATTTTCCACTATGCTGCAACAAGGATTCTAGGTTTTTTCATGCATTTAGTTATATATTCAGCCAATAAATATTTCTTGAGCATCTACTGAGCGTCAGACCTGTTAGTGCACACAGAGGACACAGCGGGCAGCAGACAGATTAAGTCTGCCCTCACAGAGCTGACAGTTTGTCAGAGAAGGCAGACTTTACTCCATCAATTTCAATATGTCCTAATGAGGATTGTACAAGGGCACAGTTAAGTGCTCTGGGTTATGTGTGGCAAGAAAACCTACTCGAATCGAGGAGGTTTGGGAAGTCCAGTGAGAGGAAGTGATATATCTGTCAATACCTAACGAGTGAGCAGGAGTTATCTGGACAGAGGGAAGATTTTTTTCAACAGTAGGAGGTTTGGCAAAGATATAAGTGAGAACACAATATGTTCAAGGAACTGAAACTGATCCAGGAGAGCAGGATCAGAGAGCAGGGAAGATTGGCGAGAGGTAATTCTACAGAGTTTGGCAGAGCCGGGGCTGCCGAGGGCTGCACACACATCTTAAAGAGCCTGGATTTTATTCTAAGGGCAAAGGGTTTCTGTACTGAGTAAGAAGCCTGACCAAGGGGGGGGTGAGGTCTAAGATCTGATTCATTCTTTGCTTATCTCAGAGGGGGATAGTTACTTCTTTTTTTTCCCCAAATTCCCTACAAAAGCCCAAACAGGGATGCTGTGGCCGGAGAAGGAAGCCACTGAAGGTTTTAAGCAGCAGAATATCTGGTTTGCACTTTTCCGAGTTGACCCTAGCCCTGCTGTGGCTTTTCTTAGAGGGGGAGAGGACAGTGGAAGTGAGACTTGGCATGGCATAGGTGAGTCGATGGCAGCTTACATCCGGACTGTAGCTCTGGGGAAGAAGAAAACTGAAGTATTCAAGATGTAGAGTTTACAGCACTTATGATGACTACGGAAGCTAGAGGAGAAGGGGAGGCAAGGGTGGTCCTTCCTCTCCTCGCTGCCAAGAAAACCGCAGTAGCCTTGGGCACAATATCTAAGACTTTAATGTTGAAAAAAAAAACTACTGGAGCTATTCCATGGTGGGAAGGTACCAAAATCAGCTGGAACAGAGGACACAATAAAAGCATTTAAAAGTCCTTGGGGCCAGCAGGCATGACTTTAATGCTTAAAATAATGGTTCTCCTTTTTCTTTCTTTTTTGCCTTGCTGGAAAAACTGCATCCTTTGTGATTTTCATTTGATTTCTTAGGCCATTGTACATTTCCATTTGGCTAAATGTGTTCTACAGAGACATTAGTTGTTACCTGGCTTTGGTTTAAATTTAAAAGGGGATAAAAACTGTAATTATAAAGAAGATTGGTCATGTTGGTTCCTGATTCATTTCCCTGGGTGGCGCTGTGACTCACCCTCATTAAAGTAGTTTGCTTGGCAATGACTGATGCCTTATCAGTCCTGAGTTTTCTCTGCCCTCTATAAGAACAATAAGATGTTTCTCGCATGGATCATTCACTGCTCTTCATCTCCACTATGAGTCAGATGTTCTGCAATTCAAAATGTTACCCTGCTTGTAACTTCCCTCTCTATAAATTATGCAGAATACTTCTACCAACAACAGATTCTCATTTACTGACTTTTCAGATTTGTATCTGTAAAACATGTTCTAGTTTTTTTTGCTATAATTTAGTGAGCAGTTTTATGTCACAATAAGGTACTGTTTTATTTGTTGTATCGCCATTGTCTAAACATCAGTGTAACTCATTAGATAAAAACAAAATCATCTGTAAAGAAATTCAAATGCTAATGATGAAGTCATACAGAAGGCCCTCCCTTCTTCCTTGTCTACTTTTAGCTCCTGTAGGTTTTCTCCCTTTCACATTCAGTCTCCTGGAATGAGTGACTTGTCTACACTTCCTGGATTTACTTTTTCATCTGTTGGTCACTCCCCAAAACTATGCCACTAATTGCCCTGAAATCTCAGTTAGGTCTCCAGGATTGTCTCTTCCTTAATAGAATGGACAAAGTCTTTATCTTACTTTACCGAACTGCTTCACTTACCCTGTGCAACACTCTTTGCATGTGGCTCTGTGATACCACACTCTTCCGCCCTTCCTTCTGCCTCTCTGGTCTTCCTCGTGTTCTCCCTCTGAGTGCCTCTGTCCCCGCCCACTCCTACGAGGTACTGTTCCTCGAGCTTCAGTGTTCTAGACAGTTCTTTCTCTCCTCTCGCTCCACAGTGGCCCTTGGGTGATCTGAGCTGCGTCTATGGCTTTACTGCTTAATCATGTATTATTCCTCAAAGTTTTATCTCCAGCCCACACCAGAGTTTCATGCCTCTAAATTTGTCCTCTTTTTGGACCTCTCCATTTAGATTTCCCACAGGTACCTGAAAGTCAGCATTGTCTGTGTCAGTTTCCCGGGGCTGCCTCCAAAAGTGTCACAAACAAGGTATCTTAAAACATAGAAATCTGTTTTCTCAAAGTTCTGGGTTCTAGTTGTTTGGAATCAAGGTGTGAGTAGGGAAGGCCAGCCTGCCTCTGAGGGCTTTCTAGAAGAAGCCGTCCTTGCCTCTGTAGTTTCCAAGTGTTCCTTGGTCTATGGCAGCTGGACTCCGGTATCTGTTTCCACCCTCTCATGGCCTTCTTCTCGGTGTCTCTGCATCCTCCCCTCCTGTTTCCTAGTCACTGGGCTTGGGGCCCATGCAGTGCCTTTGTTTATCTTGTTTTTATTGTCTCATGAGCTTCATAATTACAGAGACGATGCCTTTCTACTGGAATCTCTGGCACCAAGTACAGCATCAGTACACGAATTGTTGCCTAATATTTATTGAAAAGAAAGATTAATCAACAAGAACTAATCTGGAGGGGAAAAAATGATGAGCAAGCCAAAGTAAGTTTACATGTGAATTTGTAAAATGTAGCCAAATAGAATTTTTTTCTAGTCGGCATACTAGCAAAATACGTTAAGAACCAGTCAACCCTTATTTTAAGCTCATTCAAAATCTTCTTTTCTATTTTAACAAAAATCCATGGTTCCATGGATGCTGGAAAATACAATTATGTTGCTCACTGCCTATTTCATTACGGGCTCTTTCTGCTCTTCTTTATTCATAAAATAGTTCCTGTTTATAGATATATAAACATATATATTACAGATGTGACATTGTTTTCTAGATATTTCTTGAACATATCTCCAAAGAGGACAAAGGTAAGCAATTACTAGCATTCTAATTACAAAATAAATAAATAAATAAATAAAGGAAAAGGAGAAAAAAAATGGGGAAAAGCTATATCCTAACAAAATGTCTTCAGATAGCCTGAAAGAAAGCATCATTTGTAATTTATATCTGCTTATGTTTATAGAGCATTTAGGCCTCTCTACCCTTGGTGAAAGGTCTGAATATATGATAAGACAACCAAGAACTTAGAGGGATCAGACATGCTGTACTGTATCCACTTTGCCTACATTAATAAATTTTCTCCCACGAGAAGAGGTGCGTTAGACCCCTGTGCTTGTAATTATTGGGACTGCCCTAGGTTGAACTAAATCATACTAGTTCTTATAGATGTTGATTAGAAGAAAAGAAGCGCCTCACTTTCTCACAGCATAGTGCCTCACTTTCTCACAGCATTCATTATGCGGGCTAATAAGGGTTACTAGGGAGTTAATTGTATTCTTTATGGGAGGGCAAGTCCTCAAAAGAAATTCTAAGCATTAGCATTTCACTCTACTTTGCTTTAGTGCTACTTGATGGTATTAAGTTCACAACTTTTAGAACACGTAATTATAATACTTGCTAATGAAACAGAAAAAGTCAACCACATTACATTTAGTTAGGAAAATGTCTTGGCATAACCCAGTGAGTCTGCTTAGATTTATTGTCACTAAATTATCCTAAGTCGACGCTGGCATTCACAGCTCAGTATTTATTATTCTTTGTCTATTTTTAGTTCATTTTGTCAAAGTCAAGGCAGAAGATTCTAGCTTTACTGTACTGTGTAAGGGCCTCTAGGTCCTTATGTAACCATTTCTGAAGCTTTATGTTGCAGTTTTCTTCATTCAACAAGATGCATTTCTGAATTTTGAGTAATTTTAGGATACTTAAAATGTTTTCCTTTATTTCAGTAGTGAAAGTTGTGGTTTTCAATTAGACTTGTGTAGTTAAGTCATCTCTAGGCCCTGGCCATGTAGTTCAGTTGGTTAGCGCTTCATTGGGATAAACCAAGGTTGTGGGTTCAATTCCTAGTCAGGGAAAATACAAGAATCAACCAGTGAATGCATAAATAAGTGGAACAACAAAATCGATGCCTTTTCTCTCTCCCCCTCTCCTTCTCTCTCTAAAATCAATAACTAAAAAAATTTTAAATCATCTCTATTATTAAGCAATGATGTTTTGCATATATTAACTCATTTAATCCTTACAACAATAGCACCTAAGTAGGGACAACACTTACCTGGGATTTACAAATGGGCCAGCAAAGCTCAGAGCCTTTAACTGATTTGCCCACATTCATATGGTTAGAAGAGAATGGAAATAGGATTTTCTTCCATGCTTTCTGACTTGGGCTTTGTGCTCTTAACCATCATATTATCCTGTAGCTCAATAACCTTATTATTGAAATATATATTTGTAAAACACTTTAGAAAATATGTGTCACTTTCATGACTTATAATTGTTATTAATTCACATGAACTTGATCCCTTATTTTAGAATTCTTAAGAGTGTAAGTGGATCTAGTGAAGCAGATCTTTCCTTTTTCTGATTTCCCCAAATGCTAGCAGTAATTTAGGACGTATGTTACAGAACTACTTTTTCCTTTATTCAGGTTGAATAAAATATGAAATGGGTGATACTGTAACCATCTTTGGAAAATGCAGTCTACCTCAAAGACTCACCGCAATATGATGAAGCATTTTAAAACAAATGGACTGGTCCTTAAACATGCCAATGCCTTAAAAGTAATTACTTTGGGAAGATATATGCTTTTTCTTAAAGTTTACTTTTATGTAAATCACTTTTTGGAACTTAGTTTTAGGAATCACTTTAGAAGAGCTTGAAAAGATTCATTATGGCCCCCGCCAGATAGCTCAGTTGGTTAGTAGAGCATCGTTTGGAAGCACAGAGGTTGATGGTTTGATCCCTGGTCAGGGCACATACAGGAACAGACCGATGTTTCTGTCTCTCTCTCCCTCTCCATTTCTCTCTCTAAAATCAATAAAATAAATTTAAAGAAAAGATTCACTATGGCTGAATATTATAGACTACTAGCATGATTTGTTGATAACAGAACACTTTTATGATAGCTTAATTTTCCTTGCCCTAATTTAAGTTTCCAGACTCTGGAAATTTCACTGATGATCTCTTTGGATCCCAGGGAATACATTCTATGGTGTTTTCCTCAAGTGTTTCTTCAGACACTGCCAGCCATGCAAAAGCCAGAGTATGATAGGAAGCTTATTTTGTTCAAGAATGAGACCCTAAAGAACAATGACCAAGTGCTTTCACCATTCAACACTTCAGCTCATTCAAAAGTTAAATAAAGATACATGTGTGGGTGGCATTTGTTAAGTGAAGGATGTCTTAGATTAAATGAATGTGTAAACTTCTCTCATCCAAACAATCAACATGTCAGTGATTTAATCTTCCAACCCAGAGCTGGAGTGGAATTCGGGAGTGTGTTTCCTGGGCAAACTCTGCGATCAACTAGAAAGTGTGACTTTTTTTTAAAGCCTTTGCAACTTAATTTTAATTTGCTGAAAGAACTATTTGTTGAATATCTTCTATTTGCAAGGCATTCTTGTACAATTTAGTGTTAAAGCAATTTTAGTCGTGGCATGGCTGGCTCCTTGCAGGAGAGTAGCATATTGCTTGGACCATGCAGTGTGCTTTCATAGAGAAGATGTCTAAGTTTGTTCACTGTGACCTGAATGCACAGGTGACTTACTCCTGAGGGGCCCTGTTACTGATAACTTGCAAGTACAAAGCAGTAGTCAGGATCGCTCTTCTCAGCAGAATTGCCTAACAAAATCATTTACGTTTTTCATATCTTACCCCTTCCACGGCCTCTGTCAAATGAAAGCACCATCTGAACATCCCCAGACAAAGTGAACTTGGAATTGAAACAACTATAAAACTGCCCCTTCAGAACAACTATTTGTTTATGGTTAACAGCTGTATTCACCTGAGCATGCACCAGAGTTCATGGGAAAAATCACAGAAAATTCCCAGAGATGGTTGAATTTTATGCAAAGGGATTTAAATCAGAATTTTTAAATGGCATTCCTACTCATGCGATTTTTTTTTAACAGCCTAAAAGTTTGGCATGAAATGCTTTTTCATATGCATTAAGTTCTGATGAATGTCTGAGGTCATAATTGAGTCAAGAAAGAAC
The DNA here is from genome assembly GCF_036850995.1 of Saccopteryx leptura. Classification (NCBI taxonomy): domain Eukaryota; kingdom Metazoa; phylum Chordata; class Mammalia; order Chiroptera; family Emballonuridae; genus Saccopteryx; species Saccopteryx leptura. The sequence continues at coordinate 298,108,962 of NC_089503.1, forward strand.
GGATTTTTCTATTAAGCAAAACACTGAAGTTCAGCAGTTTATTTTTATACAGCAAGTGGTTTGACATCCATATATTCATCTGTCATTTCTCTAATTTTGTGGTTGAGAGCATTTGAAATGCACATGTGCGGAATGCCTTCGTTTAGATTTTGTCTTCGGTGGCACTTCTTCTTTTACTCCTAGTGACGATATTTCACGTTACTGGTTTTCATTTTCTTGGTATCATTCACTGCTAACACCTAATAGGTTAGAGGAAGAATGGGGAAGTCAAGGTTCTCTTTCTAGGTCCTAGAGCTTTGGCTATATAAGCCTTACTCAGTTTTCTCTCTCCTAGTTGTACTTTCCTCAGCAGTCATGTATGAAAAGCAACGTTAACTCCAGTCATTTCTCTGAAAATAGTTTCAGATTCAAAGAGTTAACTACAAGGTTCCTCTCTGTCCCATTTGCGAGTTACCATATTAGAGCTTCATTTACTTTACTTATGTTACAGTTTTAGTTTATTACACTTTTGCAAAAACAATTGGAAATGTGATTAGTCATTATTTTGCAGATTTGAGTCAGGGAATTTGCATTTAAGATTTGGGAACCATGATGCTATTGTTATTAATAGCAATGATTACTTTTATTGAGTTTTTACTCTGGGTGAATCACCAAGCTAAGTGCATTGTCCTATCTCATCTCTCTGAGGACCCTAGAAGGTAGGCCGTACTAAAAGCAATGTTTCCCAGAGAAGAAAACTTAGTCATTTCCCAGGTCAGCATTGTGAATGTGGCAGACCTGAGAGTTGAACTCAGATTTGTCAGACTCTAAAGACAATTCCCTTAACTACAATGAGATGTACCAAAGGTTTCCAGCCAGGCATGGTTTGGCCCTCTCCCCCAGGGAAACTGGGACAACTGAGGGGGTTGCTACTGGTATCCAGTGAGTGCACATCAGGGATGCTGAAAAATTTCTCACAATGCACAGGACAGCCACCCCCAGCAAAGCATTATCCAGCTCCAAATATCAGTGATGCCAAGGGGGAGAAACCCTCATATACCCAAACACTTTTTTGAGTCAATTAATGGATTATTCTGTAACCTTGGCATTGTTTTCCCTGCAGCCTTCTAGATAAAGCCTATCTGAATTCATAGACTCCAGCTGAACTTGAATCCATTGACTCTGAAAAATAGAATATGTTCTGCTGTAAAGTAGCCATCTTTATTGTTTGACAACAGAAAGTCTGTCTTTAAAAACTCACAAACATTTATGAGTTGGAATTTCATCAAGGTCAAGAATCTAAGTCAAATTTGTGTTACATTTTCATTAAAAACCCATAAGCAACAAAATAACATATGAGAAAAGCAAAGAAGGTATGATAATTTATGTCTTTTAAGATGAAGTTAAGAAAGTGTTCATTGCTGTCATTTTTTTCAGCTAGAAAAATTACTATCTTTTTATTGACATATATTTCCCAGGATCCTCTATTAAATGGTCTCAATCAGCATAGTCTTTAAACTAAAACAATCTAGTTTAGATCAGAGCTTCTCTAAGAACGGCAGCATAGTGTAAATTCAAACACCTCACTAAGCATGCTGGTTAAGGCAGCTGACATGTCCATTGTATGTATGGCTTTATCAACTAAGAAAGCAGTGAATTGATTTATATTCTGGCTTTGTATTCTTATCTCAAGGGGGACCAGAAGTCCAGTCCATTTTTAATCAAAGTCCTTCTCTACTGTTTTTACAGAAAGTCCCCATTCTTTAATCCAGCCCAGACTTTATCAAAGTTAGAAATTTTCATTCTTGCTTTTCCAGGTCAATAAAGAGACTGAACTCCTTGGTCCGGATGTATCAGTTAGGGTTGTAATATTACAAGCAATGACTTCAGCAGGATCGAAAAAACAAGGTTTCAAAAGGAACAGTAACTAGAGCAACTAGGGAGCAGAGATTAGTTAAAAAAGAATCCTCAAAACTTCATTGTTGAGATAAGTCAACTTAAGAAATCTTCCATTTTTATGTCACTCAATTCCTATCCCATGGAGTACGTGATTTTTCTTGCTTGGGCCAAGTCTGCGCTCCCGGCCAGGGGACGACAGAGCACTGTGACTTAGACTCTCACCCATGTTATTGGGAAGGGGCAGTTTCTCAGGGAAAGTAGTGATGTTGGTACTAGATGGAGGAGGCTTCCAGTCAGGCAGAAATAGTAGCTGTCTACTACACTGGCATTCCTTTTTTTCTCTCCCAATCATTTTGAAACCCTGAAAAATATATTTTTGCATCTTCCAATTTTCATACTGTACCTCTTGATGCTTCTGCTGATTCTTTCCCATCTCAAGCACAGAATGGCCTGTTCCTGCTCTCTCCTTATATGTTTTACCCCATAGTTCTTCCTTCTTCCCACCACCCCCTCCTGTGCGCAGATCCAAGGACAGGCACTGGGTCTATGTAAAACGTGGATAACGAAGGTGAAACGATAGCTGAAATTTAATAATTGTCTCCCTAGATATTTGAGAAGGTGTTTTTCACACTGTGTTTCATGGCGATTTGAAATTCTGTGCTGTCTCTGTACGGATTGTGTTTGCTTTTAATACAGACTCTCACTGTTCTATCCGTGACTGATGCCAATATCACTCAGAAATTAGGGAAGAAAAGCAGGAAGAGAGAGCGGCCCAGCATAATATAGAAGGCACGCACCCTGGGGATGCAGACTTCAAATAGTCTTATGAGACGTGATTCTTAATTAAAAAAGGAAAAAACATTAAAATGAAAAACAACAATAACAACAACAGAACAAACCTGAAGGAAATAATAGTGCATCCGAACCTCCGGGCATGGTACCAGAGTAGAAATGTAAAAAGCTGAGAAAAGCTGCCACATTGTGCTTTTCTAGTAACCCCTGATGTGGAACCAGAAACCATCAGATATAAAAACGTATGAGAGCGCTGTGTGTGCATGTTTAGGACGAGGGGCGGAAGTGGGGAAGGAAACTAATATGTAGCCATTTTTCCGTGTATGATAAAACCCTATTCAACAACCTTGTTTAGGATGTGAAATGATGAGAAAACATGTCATAAAATGCCATTTACAAAGAAAGGAATTTTCAAAAGCAGAGGCAATGAGACATTTTCTCTCTATAAACATCTTATTCTTCCCTGAAATCACAAACAGCTGCAGTATAGTCTGGCTAATTACAACTGAATCATAAGAAACACAGCATGATAAGAACCCTAAGTGGTATCAGTGTGGTGCAAGTTGATTTTAAGTGCTCGAGTTCTATGTAATTCGGGAGTTATTCACACATGGGTCATCAATTTTAAAGAAATAATAATGGTGAATTTGGGTCATTTGTTAATGGAACTGTCTTTATCATTATGGAATATTTTAATAAATGTAACACGTTATTGGTTCAGAGGCTACTTATTAAGAGTTTATGATTATTGTATGCTGATGGGATTTAGCTTTGCATTATTAGTGGAAATGAAAAATATTTTTCAGAGAAACGTTTGTTTACTAATATGGACCAACTCTTTTCAGACACCAATCTTGCAACAGAGATTTGTGCTTTACATAAGAAATTTATAAAACTGAAGAATTTGGAAGGTCCTTACAGATGAAAAAGTATATCAAGAAGGTAAATTTGCTTATCTGGTAAATAGACTAGCAACTAATTCATCCAATCCTTTTCTTTGCCTTTGTGAATATCTCTCTTCTTTTGAACGTTGTCTCTTAAATTGTGAATTTACAGGCTCAGGGACCAGGAAACATTTAGTTCTACCCTCCCTTGTTTTTCAAGCTATCAGCAAGGGTCCAGAACTCCCCATGAACCCAGTCTTGTGATCAATAGGCAGAGAAAACACACAGTACCTTTGTGTTACCCTGAGCATCTATGCTGCTCAGACAAGGACAACTCGAGTTAAACCTGGAAAACAATACAAAGCCCCAGATAACTCAGAGGTGGATTAGGATGGACCAACTCGAAATGCCGTGTAGAATGAGCTCACTCTGAAAAGGAGCCAGGGTAATTTCACAAAGAACAACTTCAGCCACCTTCAGATTTTCCCTGGGATCCCAAACCGGAAACTGCCTTGCAAAACATGAAGACGACGGAGAACTCAAGCCCAGTTCGTCCTTGTCACTGAAACAGAGTCTTCCTCTTCACCTAAACATTCGAACATCTAAATATTTTTAAGTCTCACATCAACCTTAGAATTAGTTATATGTTATTTCAGTGTATAGTCCCCCCCCCCCAAGATTCTGATAAATTATGGTCATTTTTAAATGGCACTAAAATGTTAGGAGACTGTTATAATTAAATTCCAGACCTGTGAAATTTTCAACTAGTCCATTAAAGTAATATTTCCTTGTCACCCTGAAACGAGTGTGTAGTGAAGCCACCAGATACTTATTAACAGACCATTACTTTTCACCCAGAGGGCAAAACCGTCTGGGACTAGAGAAGTGAACCATGACTATATAATTTTAAATGAATTCACTGACTATGTGTTGCCTGTCTTTTAAAAAGATTCTTAGAACTCATCTGGATTCATTGGCCCTCCTAGCTTTCTGTCTATTTCTTTCCTACCCTTTTGTTTCCATCTCAGCCTGAACCCTTCCTGGGGATAGGTCCCCACAATGACATTTGCCTCTCCTCTGGATTTCTCCATGTTGTCCCTTTCACCAAATTCCATAAAACCATAACAATAATAGCTGAGATAGACACTCCCTTGCCAGCATCACCACTTACTGCTACCTAATTTTGTAATTCATGACCAAATGCACTACCTATAGATGTCGGATAAAATCGGCTTCATTGTCGGCACCGACAGCCCAGACAACTCGCCGGTTCTGGCTCTAGAAGGTGAATCGAAAGTTGCCCACGCATCTCCCTACCCTCAGCTGTCTCAGACTAAGCAGTTTTCTGTGCCGCTTGAAATAGTCTAACCACAATAGAATAATCGTGTCCCACTAACCCCCTACGCATTCAAGTCTTCTTTGTGTTGTCATTTTTCATCCTATATTTGTACAATGTTTTTAACCACATTTTTATTACAAAAATTTTCAAACAGAAAAGTTAAAATAGTGTAATGAACATATGTCCACCATCCAACAACTTATAGTCAACAATTAACATTTGCCATATTTGCTCTATCATCTATCTATCTATCTATCTATCTATCTATCTATCTATCTATCTATCTATCATCTATCTATCATCTATCTATCATCTATCTATCATCTACCTATCATCTACCTATGCTGTCTATCTTGCTGAATCATTTGAAAATAAATTTCAGAGATAATGTCATTCCTAAATATTTCAGCATGCATACAGAAAAAAGACATTCTCCTATATAACTGTAATACTCTTTAACAATAAGATAATTAGTAATACATTTTTAATCAACTGGTATCTCTCAATTTAGCTAATCTAACAATCTAACTTTCCCAAAATACTCTTACAGCTGCTTTCCCAAATGAAGGCTCAGAATTCACAGATATCACTGGGTTGCTACCTCACTTTATTTTCTTTTAATCTGGAACAGTCCCTCAGCATTATTTTTTATGATACTGACTTTTTCATGAGATTAAGCTGATTGCCTTGCAAAATATTCAGCATTTTATTATTTGTCTCATTGTTTTTTTGTTGGGTTTTGATAGTGTGTTCATTTATACCCTTTACTTCTTATAAGTTTGAAGTTATATCCAAAGTCTTAGTTATATTCAGGTTAAGGTTTTTGCAAGAATACTTCATAAGTGATTCTTTTTTATTTTTATTAATTTTTAATTTATTGTGTTTACATGGATTCAAGTGTCCCACTGAATATAACTCCATTACCCCTACCCCTGTGTCCCTTTTTTCTTTTCTTTTTTTTTATAGAGTCAGAGAGAGAGATAGATAGGGACAGACAGACAGGAACAAAGAGAAATGAGAAGCATCAATCATCAGTTTTTCGTTGCAACACCTTAGTTGTTCATTGGTTGCTTTCTCATATATGCCTTGACCACGAGCCTTCAACAGACCGAGTAACCCCTTGCTTGAGCCAGCGACCTTGGGTCCAAGCTGGTGAGCTTTGCTCAAACCAGATGAGCCTGCGCTCAAGCTGGTGACCTTGGGGTCTCGAACCTGGGTCCTTCACATCCCAGTCCAATGCTCTATCCACTGTGCCACCACCTGGTCAGGCCCCTGTGTCCCTTTTTATACCCCCTTTTTCCCCCTCCCCCTAACCCCCCCTTCTCTCTAGGATTTGCTGTCATCTATGTCTTTGTGTTATGTACATACAATTACACTAATCCCTTCACCTTCTCTGATCCCTTCCCCTCATCCCCCTTCCCTCTGACAGCTGTCCCTCTGCTCCCTGTGACTCTGCTTCTGCCTCTATTCCATTCCTCAGTTCACTTTGTTCATTAGATACCACATATATGTGAGATCATATATTTTTCTTTCTCCACCTGGCTTATTTCACTTAGCATAATAGTCTCCAGGTCATCTATGCTGTCACAAAAGGTAAGATTTCCTTCTTTTTCACAGCTGCATAGTATTCCATTGTGTATATGTACCACTGCTTTTTAATTCACTCACCCACTGATGGACACTTGGGCTGTTTCCAGATCTTGGCTATTGTAAACAATGCTGCCATAAACATGGGGGTGCATTTCTTCTTTTGAATCAGTGATTTGCTGTTCTTAGGATATATTCCTAAAAGTGGGATAGCTGGGTCAAAAGGCAGTTCCATCTTTTATTTTTTGAGGAAACCTCATACTGTTTTCCACAGTGGCTGCACAAGTTTGCATTCCCACCAGCAGTGCAAGAGGGTTCCCTTTTCTCCACAACCTCCCCAGCACTTATTGTGTGTTGTTTTGTTAATGAACGCCATTCTGACAGGTGTGAGGTAGTATCTCATTGTGGTTTTAATTTGCATTTCTCTGATGATTAGGGATGTTGAACATTTTTTTATATGCCAATTGGCCATTTGTATGTCCTCTTTGGAGAAGTGTCTACTCACTTCTTTTGCCCATTTTTTAATTGGATTGTTTAGCTTCCTAGTGTTGAGTTTTAGAAGTTCTTTATAAATTTTGGATATTAACCCCTTATCAGATGTATTAGCAAATATGTTCTCCCATTGTGTGTGTTGCCTTTTTATTTTGTTTGTTTTGCTGTGCAAAAGCTTTTCAGTTTGATTTTCAGTCCCATTTGTTCATCCTGTCCTTTACTTCACTTGCCCATGGAGAAAAGTCAGCAAAAATATTGCTGAGAGATATCGGAGAGTTTACTGCCTATGTATTCTTCCAAAATGTTTACAGTTTCACAACTTAAATTTAAGTCTTTATCCATCTTGTGTTTATTTTTGTGAATGGTATAAGTTGGTGGTCTAGTTTCATTTTTTTTGCATGTACCTGTCCAATTTTTCCAACACCATTTATTGAAGAGACTGTCTTTACTCCATTGTATGCTCTTACCTCCTTTGTCAAATATCAATTGACCATAAAGGCATGGGTTTACTTCTGGGTTCTCTATTCTGTTCCATTGATCTATATGCCTGTTCTTGTGCCAGTACCATGCTGTTTTGAGTACAATGGCTTTGTAGTATAACTTGATATCAGAAAGTGTGATACCTCCCACTTAATTCTTCATTTTCAAGATTGCTGAGGCTATTCGTGTTCTTTTTTGGTTCCATATATATTTTTGGAAAATTTGTTCTTTATCTTTGAAGTATGCCATTGTATTTTAATAGGAATTGTATTGAATTTATAGATTGGGGTAATATAGACATCGTAATGATGTTTATTCTTCCTATCCATGAACATGGTATATGCTTCCAGTTGTTTGTATCTTCCTTGATTTCTTTTATCAATGTTTTATAATTTTCCGAGTACAAGTCCTTTACCTCCTTGGTTAAATTTACTCCTAGGTTTCCTTAATTTCTCTTTCAGACAGCTTATTGTTGATCTATAAAAATGCCACTGATTTCTGAATATTAATTTTATATCCTGCCACCTTGCCGAATTCATTTATCAGGTCTAGTAATTTTTTTTACTGCAACTTTAGGGTTTTCTATGTACAGTATTATGTCATCAGCAAATAGTGATAGTTTTAATTCTTCTTTTCCAATTTGGATGTCTTTTATTTCTTCTTCTTGTCTGATTATTGTGGCTAGGACTTCCAGAACTATGTTGAATAAGAGTGGTGAAAGAGGGCACCACTGCCTTGTTCCTGATCTTAAGGGGATTGCTTTTAATTTTTGCTCATTGAGTATGATGTTGGCCATGGGTTTGTCATAGATAGCCTTTATCATGTTGAGGTATGTTCCTTGTATTCCCACATTGCTGAGAATTTTGATCATAAATGGGGGCTGGATTTTATCAAATGCTTTTTCTGCATCTATTGATATTATCATGTGATTTTTATCTTTTCTTTTGTTTATATGATGAATCACATTGATTGATTTGCTAATACTATACCAGCCTTGCCTCCCCAGAATAAATCCCACTTGATCATGATGTATGTATGATTTTTTTCATATATTGCTGGATCCAATTTGCTAATATTTTGTTGAGAATTTTAGCATCTAAGTTCATCAGGGATATTGGCCTATAGTTTTCTTTCTTTGTAGTGTCTTTACCTGGTTTTGGAATGAGGATTATTCTTGCCTCTTAAAAGGAGGTTAGAAGTCTTCTCTCCTCTTGAGTTTTTTTGAAATAGCTTGAAATGAGGATTATGCTTGCCTCTTAAAAGGAGGTTAGAAGTCTTTTCTCCTCTTGAGTTTTTTTGAAATAGCTTGAGAAGGATAGGAGTTAGTTCTTCTTTGAATATTTGGTAAAGTTGCAGTGGATCCATCCCATCCAGGACTTTTGTTTGCAGGGAGTTTTTTGATAACTGTTTCAATTTCATTTGTTATAATTGGTCCTTTTAGATTTTCTGATTCTTCCAGATTGAGTTTTAATAGATTATATGTTTGTAGGAATTTATCCATTTCACCTAGATTGTCCAATTTTTTGGCATAGAGATCTTCAAAGTATTTTCTTGCATTCCTTTGTATTTCTGTGGTGTCAGTTGTTACTTCTCTACTTTCATTTCTAATTTTACTTATTTGAGTCCTCTCTCTTTTCTTCTTGGTGATTCTGGTTAAAGATTTTTCAATCTTGTTTACTTTTTCAAAGAATCAGCTCTTGGTTTCATTGATCTTCTGTATTGGTTTTTAGCCTCTATGTCATTTATTTCCACTCTGATCTTTATTATTTTCTTCCTTCTACTTCCTCTGGGCTCTATTTGTTGTTCTTTTTCTCATTCTTTTAGATGCAGGGTTAAGTTGTTTATTTGAGTTTTTTCTTGCTTCTTTAGGTATGCCTGTAATGCTATGAACTTCCCTCTTCAGGACTGCTTTTGATGTGTCCCATAAATTTTGAGTTGTTGTATGTTAATTTTTATTTGTTTCAAGGATATTTTTTATTTCTTCCTTTATCTCAGTTAACCCATTCATTATTTAATACCATGCTGTTTAGCCTCTATATGTTTGAATGTTTTTCAGTTTTTTTATTGTAGTTGATTTCTAGTTTTATGCCATTGTGATCAGAGAAGATGCTTGATATGATTTCAATCTTCTTAAATTTATTGAGACTCATTTTGTGTCCTAACATATGGTCTATCCTAGAGAATATACCATGAGCACTTGAAAAGAATGTATATTCTGCTGCTTTGGGGTAAAAGGTTCTGAAGATATCTATTAAATCCAGTTTACCTAGTGTGTCATTTAAGGCCACTGTTTCTTTGTTAATTTTTTGTATGGAGGGTCTATCCAGTGATTTTAGTGGGGTATTAAAATGCCCTACTATTATACTATTATAGTATTGCTATTGATCTCATTCTTTATGTCCATCAAAATCTGCTTTATATATTTAGGTGTTTCTATATTAGGTGCATAAATATTTACAATGGTTATATCTTCCTGTTGGATTGCTCCCTTTATCATTATGTAATGATCTTCTTTATTTCTTACTATAGCCTTTGTTTTAAAGTATATTTTGTCAGATATAAGTATTGCACCCCAGCTTTTTGTTGTTGTTGTTTCCTTTTGCGTGAAATACTTTTTTTCATCCCTTCACTTTTAGTCTATGTGTATCTTTTGTTCTGAGGTGGGTCTCTTGTAGACAGCATGTGTACAGGTCCTGTTTTTTTTATCCATGCAGCTATGCTATGTCTTTTGATTAGAGCATTTAATTCATCTACATTTAAGGTTATTATTGATATGTAGTTATTTATTGCCATTTTATTTTTTAAATCTACAATCCTCTTTTTCTTGATTTTTTTTCTTTGCTCTTTTTATAGTAGGCCCCTTAACATTTCTTGCAGTATAGGTTTGGTTGAAATGAATTCACTGAGTTTTTTTTTTTTTTTTTTTTTTTTTGGTCTGAAAAGCTTTTTATTTCTCCTTCAATTTTAGCCTTGCTGGATAAAGAAATCTTGGTTGTAGGTTCTTGCTTTGCATCACTTTGAATATTTCTGGCCTCAAGTGTTTCTGTTGAGAAATTGGATGTCATTCTTATGGGGGCTCCTCTGTAGGTAATTAACTGCTTTTCTCTTGCAGCTTTTAGTATTCTTTCTTTGTGTCTTAACTTTGACACTTTAATTATGATGTGTCTTGTTGTAGGCCTCCTTTTGGTTCCTCTTTAATGGAACTCTCTGTGCTTCTTGAACTTGTGTGACTTTTTTCTTCATCAATTTAGGGAAATTTTCAGCTATGATTTTTTCAAACAGTTTCTCTATTCCTTGTTCATTCTGTTCTCCTTCAGGAACCCCTATGATGCAAATGTTGTTTCTCTTCATGTTGTCACAGAGCTCTCTTAGAGTTTCTTCAGACTTTTTGAGTGTCTTTTCTTTTTGATGCTCTGCTTCTGTGCTTTAGTTTATCTTGTTCTATAAATTGCTGATTTGATCCTTTGCTTCATCCAGCCTGCTATTAATTCCTCTAGTGCAGTCTTTATTTCTGATATTGTATTTGTCATTTCTGACTGTTTCTTTTTTATGATTTCAATGGTCTTTTTTGATGGTTGCTATCTCTTTATTTAGGTGCTCATTATGTCCATCCATTGTTGCTCTAAGATCCTTGAGCATCCTAAAAATCATTGTTTTAAATTCTGTATCTGGTAGTTTGGTTACTTCCATCTCATTCAGTTCTTTTTCTGGGAGTTTCTCTTGTTGATCATTTGGGTCGCATTTCTCTGTCTGCTCATTTTGTCTGTGTGTTAGGTAGTGCTGTCTGACTTTGAAATTTTGTGGTATCTTTATGAAGAAGATGGGCTTAGTGGTACTGTCCTCCAGGCCACTTGTTTTCCTTGTTCTAACAATACTTCTTGAAGGTACTATTTTCTCTCTTGTTGTATGTGAGGATTAGATGCAGTTGTTCTCTTCGTGTGTATGTTTATCTCTTCAGGCTGGCTGGCTCTAAGGGTCAACCTTGATTATGTGTATTACACATTGTGCAATGTCTGTCTTGTTGGGCGTATTTATTCTCCACAGTGTCTGGTGCCTGCTAGACTCCACCTTTGGGTGTGCTGCTTGTGTAGGTAGTTGAGTCTAGGGTTGTTGCTGTCTGCCACCCTCTACCAGTAGTGTTGGCTCTAGTTCTTCTTAGGTTGGTGTCACCTGTTGTTTGTAACCCATTGTGGGTTACCAGTCTGCAGCTACTGCACTTTTTGCTGTCTGTGCCTGCATTTTCTGTGTCTGGGTACTGTGGGAGGGGCCAACCTTTGTATAAGGTTTAGCCTCCTCCTCCTCCTTAGAGATGACGAGGACTCCATAAAAGCCCCAAGCTCTGTAAGATTGTCTTCACTTTTCAACTGCTCCACCTCCTCTTGCAGCTGCCTGGTCTTCTCACAGAATCTTCTGTAGTAAGATGTAGTGTGGGCTCAAATTGGCCTCACCCAACCAACCCCTCTACAGGTTGCATGCTTGGTAGGTTAGGGCAGCTGAGGTTGGGAATACAACATTTGTGGGACCCCCTACTTAAGGAGTCTCTTGATCATGAGCTCAGTACAGGGAATTTGGCCCCATTCCAGAGCTTGATTCCTCAGCCACTGCTGGATACTCAAATTTTATTTCTCCCCAACATGGTGAGCAGCAGGATCAGACTGAGTGTGGCCAACAGTCCCCTCTGCAGAAGTTATTTCAGCTGTTGAGATCCTGGTCTCAGGGAAGAAAACTGAGAGCATCCTCTCCTGGGGCTGACTGTGTCCCTCCCGATAGTGACTAAGCCCCTCAACCAGATCCAACAATAGACTCACAGGAACTCACAGTTTAAATGTCCATGATCCAAATGTTTCTCCCTTCCCACTGTGTAATCTAGCCCCACAGGGAAGTATATCCAGCAACCAGGCCAGTTGACTGTGAAGCTCCACCGAATCCAATGCACATGAGCCACTGTGCCAGTGCTGACCAGGGAGAGTGGCACCTCAGCTGGGCCTGGTGTGAGGAGCTTTTCCTTAGGATACCTCTCTAGTAAGGGTTGTTAGGTCCGGAATCAATGCTTTCTGCAGCTGGCCCCTACATGTGAGGCTCTGGGCCTCCCATGTAGGAACCCAGCACAGACCAGTGGGAGACACTGCCCATGACTGGCCCTCAGCAACCTTCTTGGAGCCACAAGCAATCCAGAGTGTGTGGCTGCCTCTGATGGGCCCAGGTGTACATGAAAATACCAAGCTGCACTCCTAGGCTGGCTTTTACCCACTCTGGTCCTGGGGGAAAATCCACTCAATTGGCCAAGTTTCCCCAAGTATTGCCTCCTGCAGCCTGTCTGCTGGCTTCTTGTTGGGCTCAGCTGCTGAAAAAACCTTTGCTAGAGTCTAGAGCCTACAGCAATTCAGTGATTAGGAAGGGTGGTGGGTGTGGCTCCACCCCTTGGTCCCAGGTTCAATCTGTCTAGACTTTTTTCACAGACCTCAGTAAGGTGTGGCCCCAGGAGTCTGGTAGGTGTGGCCTCTGAGATCCGGAGGTGTGGTCTGCCTCCTCTCAGTTTCAGCTGAGTCTTTTTTGAGGTGGAAGCACCAGTCATAGACTCAGGAGAGTGTTGGGGAGAGCTCCAATCTCAACACCAGAAAACTGAGTCACTGAGGTGCCCCCTCCTTCCTGGCCTCTCAGAATAACCTGTTCCCATCCTGGGGTTGGAGAGACTCCCGAGGTCAGAGCAGCTGCTTTTCCCCAGGCTGATGCCACTCCGAGGGGATGCTCCACCTAAGAAAGCTGATGACTGCCGTACTGGAGAATGATTCAGCACAGGGGTTCTGGTGGCTGTCCCCCACAGTGTCTCTCCCTGGGTCTCCAACTTTACACTCTCCTCCTGCAACTCCAGTCCTCTCAGCTCTCCCCTACCAGAGCCCCAAGTAAGTGGCTGTGAACGAGGTTGTCTGTACGGGTCCTTTAAAACAGAGTCTGCGTCCCAGAGGTGTGTCTCTTTCTCACAGACAGAAAACTGGCTCTTCTCACAGCTAAATGCTGTCTGGGCACCACTTTAGGCTTTGGGGCTCTGGACTGGGGCTCCAGGCCTGGGGTTGAGGAACTACATCTCTCAGGGCAACCCACCCCACTGTGAGAGTCCCTGTGGGCCACCTCTCACTTCTAGGAGTGGGGCAGCCCTTTCTGCGTCTCTGCCCTTCCTACCTGGCTCTGTGTAGCTTCTTTGGTGATCCTTGGTTACAGATTCCTCTTAGTTTAGTCCAAAGTTGGTTTCTCAAGATGATTGTTCTTAAACTAAGTTGTAATCCAATTTGGTCCTGGGAGGTGGCAGTTGGAACGTCACTCTACTCTTTCGCCATCTTTCTTCCTCTCATACGTGATTCTGAGCATCTTAGGTTGCATTGCATCAGGAGGCAGGTAAACAATAGGTTTCCCCCTCTCTTAGTTATGCAGAGGCGATCATTTTGGTAGTTACCACCAGATCTCCTCATTGTGGAGGTCTGCTTTCCCTTTGCAATTAGCAAGTAAACTGGGATGAAGGAACTGTTGGGAATGGCAAGATGCATTTCTCGATGACATTTCATGTAAAAGTTTCTTATTCTTTGATGATACTTAATGAGCACTATTGTTTCATTGGGGTTGCAAAATTGTGATTCTCTTATAATTTTTCTACATAATTGGCTGTTAATCTTCTATAAAGAGCTTTCCACAGTCAAGTGGGCATAAGCAACAGCTTCTCCAAAAAAAAAAGAAAGAAATTCTGAATTGTTTTCCTTTAATTATCAACTTTTAAAATAGAAGTTAGTATGTTAGTTACCACCAATAATGACAAGTAGATTCCTCCCGTACTTTCCCCAACCTGCCAGTGCGCACTCATTCTCTCTCTCTCTCATTTTTTTCTCTTTCTTTATCTGAGAACCTCTGTGGACTGCAGGGGTCCCCAAACTTTTTACACAGGGGGCCAGTTCACTGTCCCTCAGATCGTTGAGGGGGCCGCCACATACAGTGCTCCTCTCACTGACCACCAGTGAAAGAGGTGCCCCTTTCTGGAAGTGCGGTGGGAGCTGTATAAATGGTTTCAGGTGGCCACATGCGGCCTGCGGGCCGTAGTTTGGGGATGCCGGTTAAAGTTTTATATATTTAGTGTTTACAATCAGTGATAGTAGATAGTGCCCAGTAAAAGGTTTTTAAATATATATATACATACATACATATGTATGCATAAAATGTGTAGTATTACATATAATATTATGTTTCTAATTTAAGCTAATTTTATGGGATTTTAATTTTGTATCTTTTCCAATGAATGTTTTGGTTCCTAAGATTTTCACTTATTTGTTTTATACTATTGTATAAAATGTGTTCTAAGTTATAATACTAATAATTACTAATAACAATAGAACAATTGAAGATTTACTTGAAGTACTTTTTGAGCCTAGTATATATTTTAAGATGACCTTCTTAAAAATATAATCAGAATACTATGTCAAAGTAACTAGAAGTAATTTTTTCTGAGTTGTATTACTAATTTAGAATTGAATTAGATTTATTTATTTTTGTTTTTTTTAATTTTGGGGTTTAACTTTTCCTATTTTTAAAATCTTTTAACATATAAGATATATATGTAGTTCAAAAGGCAAAATTATCTAAAAAGAAAGGTGCACTCGGGAAATTCTTGCTTCCTTCCACCTACTCTCTACTTTGTTCTTCCTATTCATTTGCTATAGGCCACCATTTTTAAAGTTTTATTCCCTCACACACACACACACACACACACGCATGTGCACACTGTTCTGCATTGTGTTTTTCCCACCTGACAGTTCATCCTGACTGTTATTCCATATCAACGCGTAGAGGTAGTCTTCATTTTCTTTGAGGTCTACAGAATAGCTCATTGGGTGTGTCTGTCATCGTTTATTCCACTACCCCAACTGATGGACATCTGAATTACTTCAGTCTTCTGCTGTTACAGAAAAAAAAAGTGCATCAGTAGGTAATCTTGTGCATATGTTGTTTTGTTTTTGTGAAGCTATGTCTCTTCGGGAAGATTCCTAGAAGTAAGGTGAAGATAACTTTGTTAGATGTGGTTAAATTCCTATTCAGAGGGGTGGGCCCTTTGCACTCCCATCAGAAACGTATGCCTGACCGAGTTGTCTCAAATGTTGAGTGTGTGCCAACTTACTACTTGAGAAATATTTTAGTGTAGTCTTAATTTGGACTTTCCTTATCATGAGTGAGGTTAAGCATATTTTCATGTGCTCAAGAGCCATTTCTGTCTTCTTTTATCAGTTGTCCGTGTTTTTTGCCCAAGTTTCTTTTTGGATCTTGAACATTTCCTTTACAATTTTAAGGTCTTCTTATATATTAGAACAGAGTAGTGGTTCTCAGCTGAGGATGAATTTGCCACCCTCCCTACTCCCTTGCCTGGGACGTTTGGCGATGTCTGGAAGCATTTTGGGTTGTCACACTTGGGGAGAGGGAGCTCCTGTTTAGTGCGTGGAGGCCAGAGATGCTGCTGAACACTCTACCCTGCACTGGACAGCCCCCCAACAAAGAATTCTCTAGCCCCAGGTGTTAATAGTGCTGAGATTAAAAACACTGCATTAGGTCTTTGTGATATAAATTGCAAATATTTTCTCCTGCTTTGTCCTCTGATTTTGCTTGTAATAGAATGCTTTTTCTGAGTAGTGCGATCACTCTTTCCTCTAATTGCTTCTGTATTTTAAGTCATAGTTAGAAAATCTCTGCCGGCTCACAGGTTATAAAAGAATTTACTGTGAGTTCTTGTGAGCCTGTGTAGTTTTATATTTTATATTTTATTGGAATTAATCTTGAGGTAATGAGTGAGGTAGGTCTCATTTCTTTGTTGTTGCTGTTTTGTTTTTTGTTTTTTTCTAAATGGCTATCAAGCTGTACCAAAACCATTTATTCTAAAGGTTATCTTTTCCCCCGGTGATTTGAGATGCCAACTTTATCATGTACCCAATTTCCATATATACCCTGGTCTATTTCTGGACCTTCTCTTTTTCATTGTTCTCTGTCTATTTCATGGGCTAGTACCACGCTGTTTTAAGTATAGAAACGTTATAACAGAGGGCACATGAAGCAGGGGGTTATTTATGTGGATGATGGAATTATAGAAAAGCCAAACAAGGGGCAGTGAGGTGGCCTAGACACTGGCAAAGGCAGGAAGCTGTTATTAGCATTGCTGAGCTGAGAGACAAAGGGGATGGTGCAGTCTCAGAGCCCAGGGACCAACAAAACCAAGGATATAATATTGGGATCAGAGAAAAGAAGCAGTCATTGATGGAGATACTTCCTGAGGTGGAAAGAGGAGAGAAATACCCCTGGCTTCTCCCTACCTAACACTTTCGAGTCTTTAAAAAGAACTTCTTCCCATTAGCTAATTGAGTCTATAGAAACTATCTGACTTGGAATTTTGAGGAAAGAGCCCATGTACTCTCACTCACATCAAACACAGGGCAAGTCTCAGAGCTCTGGGCTACCAAACCATCTGTGCACCCGGAGGCAGGGCTGTGGGCCTGTGTATCAGCTCTCATTGGTACCTGTTTGACCACTGTGCTACCTGCAGTCTACAGCATTTGGGAACCGCAGGGACTGCAGGAAGCGTCCTTGGCCACTAGCGCCCGGCATGCCCACCCCAGTCCCTCCGCAGGCCCCATGCCACACGCCAGGCAGTCCTCTAGGCATAGCCATCCTGCTGTCCTCCAGACCTTAAAAGACTCACACTCAGCATTGCCCATGGGCCCTTCTGACCAGTGCTCTCCAACTGATGCAGAGATACTGTGCTCTCCAGGGCAAGTGTAAGCCATGCTGAAAGAAGGATAGACATTCCTTTTGTGCAAACAGAACTTCTCTCACTGCCCCTAGGCTCCTTACCTATCTTCCCCACAGGTGGCAGCTTGTGGAAGGTGAGAGTGTACTACAGACAACATCAAAAACAATCTCATTTCGAAAAATGCAGTAATTTTGGCCTAAATAGTTCAAGAGAAATATGGTTGGAAGCTACACTGAGTCTGTGCTATCAAATTGAAATCAGTAATTTAGCATGACCAGCAATCATTCTCATTTTCTGCAATACTCTGGGAATGACTTGTATTTGTGTCCCTCGTTAATGAAGCACGGTAACAACTTTGAGAGAGTCATTGAAGTCAGAATCCACAGGTGGCCTCATAAGTGATGCTGGGTCATGAGCAAGGATGTAACCAGCATTAACTAAATGGTACTAGGACTGCAGGTGCAGAGGATCTGTGTTGTTTAAATATAAGCACGTACCAAAGAGCCCTGAAAAGAATAATAACCATAGCGGCACTTTTTTTCCTCATGCTGGGAGATATGAAATTGACTAGGTTCAGCTCATATTACAATAAAGAATGTGAAGTTATGAATCTGACAAGGTAGAGGTAGTGACCAGACACTATAAAGAATCCTCATGTGAACTGACTGTTCAGTGAACAAAAATATAAGTACGTTTTCTCTGCCCATTATTTCTTTGATAAATCACTGTACTTCACACAGGTCCATGCTGTATGTGATACATTTCTCTCAAACTCTCTCTATAGATAGGAGTCCCACAAAGATGAGATATCTGGCTGGGGGTTTGTATACCTTATGGGTGGTTCTGGTGAGACTTTCTTCTTTGGGAGGGGAATACCTATTGATTCCTTGTGTTTCACTGCTGTGAGAAACTTGCCTCACTTTCTTCTTAGATGTGCGATTTCCCTCATCCCCACCTTGTTGGTTTTTAGATGATTATTTTTCTCACTTAGATGTAGGTTGACTCTGTCCAAATTATGCTCCGGCATGAGTTATGAGGGTTTTATTTGCTCTCCTTGATCTGTTCTAAAAAGAATGTGTTGAATGATGGAGGGATTCAGTTAGGAAGCTTATATTATCCTCTGAGAATTGAAACTGAAGGGTAAATTCAGGTTTTGTGGAGCTTGGAGCTTATATAATTTTGGAGGCTCTCTCGAAGAGGAAGAATATTAGATACAGGGCTCTGGAAGGTTCCGGTAAATCAAAGGTCCTGAAGCTTAAGCAACATGTGCTTCATAGTAAATCTGCCATCTCTGAAATCATGAGAATAAAAAAAATTCTCAGTGCAAAAGATTATCTATCTCTTCTAAATCTGACCTCATTAAAATTTTAGCTCTGCTATCTTGTATTTGTTCTACACTAACTAACCATATTATTCATTCCTCTTGGTTTCATGTCATTTGTGAATTAGGATTTAATCTATAATTTTATTTAAGTCCCTGTAAACAATAATGGGTAAGTTAGTTGCAGATTTTACTAAATAGGTTTTTTGTTTGTTTGTTTTTTGTTTTCTGTTTTTTTGTATTTTTCTGAAGTTGGAAATGGGGAGGCAGTCAGACAGACTCTCGCATGCACCCTACCGGGATCCACCTGGCATGCCAACCAGGGGGCGCTGCTCTGACCATCTGGGGCGTTGCTCTGTTGCAACCAGAGCCATTCTAGCGCCTGAGGCAGAGGCCATGGAGCCATCCTCAGTGCCCGGGCCAACTTTGCTCCAATGGAGCCTCAGCTGTGGGAGGGGAAGAGAGAGACAGAGAGGAAGGAGAAGGAGAGGGGTGGAGAAGCAGATGAGCACTTCTCCTGTGTGCCCTGGCCAGGAATCGAACCCGGGACTCCTGCACACCAGGCCGACGCTCTACCATTGAGCCAACCGGCCAGGGCACTAAATAGGTTTCATTGAAATATTTGTATCTAAAAAAAATTCCCTTTTCTCCTTTTCTAACCAGTTTTTATTTGCTCTTTAAAGTCAAACTTCTTACCATACACTCATCTTTTTTACTAGAAGTGGAAATTGGGAAGTCTGCTAATGATTTATTTAGAAGCTAGGGTAAAAGAACGGGTCCTTCATCTGCAGTGGCCGTAAGAAGGAGAGAGGAAAATCCACTTCAGCTTCGTAAAATATTTAATGATTTCAGAGAAGAGGTGACAGTTTCTAATAATTCTCCCAGTTTCTAATAATTCTCAGACATCTTTGAGATGTACATTTTGACTCCAGTGGAACGCATAATTATTTAATGTAAGATTGACTTGCATTATGTATGTACAGGTATCTCACAATCTCCTTAATTTAGTAATCAAATAAGAATAGGATAACAAAGACATCTTAGGAGTTAATTATTTTCATCCTCCTAAACCCCCTACTGGGATAAAATGTATCTTTTAGAGGTTATTGAACTCTTCAGGAGAGAAAATGTAGAAATTAGCAGGTGAATTGATTCTATTAAGGTATGTAACTAAAAATTATACTGATGCTTGGTAGGTAAAATACATACTTAGAAATAAACTTTTACTAACTTTATAGAAATTATTTTTTAAAACCTGTGGTATAACGTGTTAGAAGGCTATGGAAAAAAGAAAAACTTATGTTCTTGTTAAATTCCTGCTTCTAACTGCTGGGCAACATTGGATATAGTATTTAGTCCTTTTAAATCTTAGGCTGTGACCTGAAAGGAGATGTCCATTTCTTCCATTCATTAGAATGTGCTTTAACATGAGTAGTCTGAATTCTGAAATCGTATTTCCTGACCTTCAGCCACTTACCTTGGAAAAGAATTTTATGACTCTAGGCTTCCTTGCCTTATCTATAAAGTAGAGACTGGCAGGTAATTAGAGCTCATTCAGTGTTTGCAGTTATCAGGTTTTATTGTGTCAGGTTGTTTTCTAGGCATAGATAAAATTGCTAAGGATGCAGCTGACATAAAGCCCTCTGCTTTTGGGCATGCCACTAGATTTCAGCAAGGTGTTATTTCATTTCATTGAGTTATGCAATCAATGACCTTGTGATATGTTACGATATTTTCTATAGAGGTGTTGGTTATTAGGATTTTCTTCATAAATATTCCAGATTTATAACATCCTTAAAGATGGCCAAATAATGCCCTGGCCAGATGGCTCAGTGGTAGAGTGTCGGCCTGGCATGTGGATGTCCTGAATTTGATTCTCAGTCAGGGCACACAGGAAAAGTGCCCATCTGCTTCTCCATCCCCCCCCCTTGCTTCTTTCTCTCTCTCTTTCTCTCTCTCTCTCTTTCTCTCTCTCTTTCTCTCTCTCTCCCCCCTCCCTCTTGCAGCCATAGCATGATTGGAGCAAATTGGCCTTGAGTAATGAGGATGGCTCCATGGCCTTGCCTCAGGCACTAAGAAGAGCTCAGATACAGAGCAGCGGCCCCAGATGGGCAGAGCATCACCTCTAGTGGGCTTGCTGGGTGGATCCCTGTCGATGTACATGCGGGAGTTTGTCTCTCTGCCTTCCATCCTTTCACTAAATTAAAAAAAATTGCCTATTTTATTTCTTACATAATATATGTTTTGCTTTGCCTTTTTTTTCTGGCATTTGGAATTTACATAGGAGCTTTTATTTTTGACATAGGTACTTAATCATCTTGATTCCATATGTTAATATAAAGAAAATGTAAAAATAAAATTTTGAATACATAATTAAAATTAAATTGCCTTTGAAATTAAATGTAGTCAAATGCTTAGCATTTCTCCCACGCCCAGTATCATTATAGAGCACAAAAAAATCACCGTTATCCCAAAGATTATGTAATTTTAGAGGTTTTTTAATAATGAATTTTATCTACTTAATTAAAAAGCAATATATAGATATTCAAATTTGACCATTCAGACAAGTAGAACAAATAGAATTCATTATATCATATTAAAGCTAATTTATCAACCAAGACATATTGGCCATATATTGACAAGTGATAAATGAATGACCCTTAACTTTCCACCCGCTTATATCATTCACACTTACATTCTTTAGCACTTAATTTTGAGCAATAGCTTCAGATGCATCTATTAACCTCACTACAAACATACCTTTCTTTCCCTTTTTTCCTGTGTCTTATTTTTAGCTGATCCAGTACAATACCAAGCATCCAGGAAGGAACAAAAGCCCTGACAATAAAGAGTTAGTTGCTTAATAGTGTTTGGAATGAGACTTTCAAAAATAGTTTCTTTTTGTTAGATTTAAAAAACAGCACATCTGGTACTTGATTAGCCAGGTATTGCTGTGACAACACCAAAAAATCTTCATAACTTACAACAGTGGACACTTATTTCTTGCTCACAGATTTGCAGGTTGGCATAACTCTATTGGGCTCATCTGGGTTTGGGTCCATTCTATTCTGTGTGTCTTTTTACTCAGGGTCCTAGGCTCCAGAAGCAACCCCTGCTGGGGCACGCTGTGCTCGTGGCAGAGAGATGATCTTAAGAGAGTGAGAAGAGGCAGCTAGTGCCTCATAAAGCCTGTTCCCATTACTATGTGGCTTTCTTGAACCACCACAGTGGCCCTCCCACCACGTCCTGTAGGTCAAAGCATGTCACATGACTAAGCCCTAAGTCGGTGGGGCAGAGATTTTACTTTGTCCACAGGGATGCCAAACTGAAGGAAGAGGCAAATAATAGTGAAGAAATAATGTAATATTTTATTGTATCTACATTATTTAGTATAAGACATTTGGCCTTTAGAACCCCTACATTTACACACAAACCATTAAGTCTTTTTATGTACTACGTAGAGTCAGAGAATTTTAGCATTATAAAGGTAAAGGGACATTGAAGAGTCAGTAATATTATTGCTTCATTGTTTAGATAAAATAGAGTGACGTTAGTAACTCTTGCCCATGATTAGATTCTGTTAGGGGTAAAGACGGTTGTGAAACCTCGTTCACCATTCTTCTCAATCAGTGCATTATGCTGGCAGTTGGTTAATTATTTCACCTAGATTAGGTATTGTCTGAGAAGTAGAATAAAAGAAAATTCCAATTCAGAGTAGACAAGCTAAGGTTTCCCTATAGCTCTTCTTAGCTTGGAGAAGATTAGTAAGTCCATTTCAGTTCTACTAAAATTACTTGACCACTTACAGGAGGAGTTCTAAAAAAATCAGTTATATGTCAGTAGAAAATTGGGTAAATAAAATAGACTAGTTAAAGAATATATTCAATTGGAAAACATAGTCCACCTCACTAATAATTAAATACAAATTGAAACAGCAATATAGTGTAACATATTATTAAGAATTAGAAAAATATTTAAAAATTATAAATAACTCTTATATAAAGTTATAATTAACTCATATGCTTGATAAGAGTTGGCTAAGAAATGCATTATTACCATGTACTGTGGTTGGAATATGAATTTATACTTTTCTGGAATAATGCAATTTAGCAAGTATCAAGATCCTTTATAATGTTTATACTTTCTAATTTTGCAAGTCTACTTACAAAACATAACCAAAGATCTGGTTTATAAATGAGGGCTTTTTTATGTAATTTAGTAAATAATTATTTACTAAGTTCCAATTATTGATGAGACACTGTTAGATGTTAGGGACATGACAATATACCGGATGAGACATCTACATCTCTAGGGAACACACAGACACATAAACAGGTGGTACATATAATAGCTAATATCTAAATAGTTTTGTTTTCAGGCACTGTTCTGGGAGCTTTCCATACAATAACTATCTTACCCTCCCAACAACCTAAGAAAGTGCTCTTCCAATCTTATTGAAGACAGAGTAAGTAGTTTTTCCCAAGGTCATTCAACCCATGCTCGAGATTAGATTTAAACCCAGGAGGGTAGTTGCAGCTACACTGTTAACCACTATGTAGGGATAAATATAATACAGAGCATATAATTTTTTTTTTTTATATAATTTTATTTTTTTAATGGGGTGACATCAATAAATCAGGATACATATATTCAAAGATAACAAGTCCAGGTTATCTTGTCGTTCAATTATGTTGCATACCCACCACCCAAAGTCAGATTGTCCTCTGTCACCTTCTATCTTGTTTTCTTTGTGCCCTTCCCCACCCCCTATCCCTCTCCCATTCCCCCCTCCCCCCCCCGTAACCACCACACTCTTATAAATGTCTCTTAGTTTCACTATTATGTCCCACCTACGTATGGAATAATACAGTTCCTGGTTTTTTCTGATTTACTTATTTCGCTTCGTATCATGTTATCAAGATCCCACCATTTTGCTGTAAAGGTTCCGATGTCATCATTTCTTATGGCTGAGTAGTATTCCATAGTGTATATGTGCCACATCTTCTTTATCCAGTCATCTATTGATGGGCTTTTTGGTTGTTTCCATGTCCTGGCCACTGTGAACAATGCTGCAATAAAATGGGGCTGCATGTGTCTTTACGTATCAATGTTTCTGAGTTTTTGGGATATATACCCAGTAGAGGGATTGCTGGGTCATAAGGTAGTTCTATTTTTAGTTTTTTGAGGAGCCACCATACTTTCTTCCATAATGGTTGTACTACTTTACATTCCCACCAACAGTGTATGAGGGTTCCTTTTTCTCCACAGCCTCTCCAACATTTGCTGTTACCTGACTTGCTAATAACAGCTAATCGAACAGGTGTGAGGTGGTATCTCATTGCCGTTTTGATTTGCATTTCTCTAATAGCTAAAGAAGCTGAGCATCTTTTCATATATCTGTTGGCCATTTGTATTTCTTCCTGGGAGAAGTGTCTATTCATATCCTCTTCCCATTTTTTTATTGGATTGTTTGTTTGTTTGTTGTTGAGTTTTATGAGTTCTTTGTATATTTTGGATATTAGGCCCTTATCTGAGCTGTCGTTTGAAAAAATCATTTCCCATTTAGTTGGCTTTCTGTTTATTTTGTTATCAGTTTCTCTTGCTGAGCAAAAACTTCTTAGTCTGATGTAGTCCCATTCATTAATTTTTGCCTTCACTTCTCTTGCCATTGGAGTCAAATTCATAAAATAGAGCATATAATTTTTAACACTAAAAAGTTGTCTACCATTAGGTAAAAAGTTAAAGAAATTAAGCTATATTTAAATAATAGAAGTTTATTCAGCCATAAAAAAATAACACTTTTTTGAAAACATGGGAAACATTTATAATATTACATAATGTTAAATAAAGATAGATACAAATCACTTTATGTAAAGTGAATCCAATTTTATTATTAAAACATTTTACACATATAGAATAGGGCAAAAGTAGTTTTATAGTTGTGAGTATGTCAGACACAGAGTTTATTCTTGTATTATTATTTGTTAATTATTGTACTATTTTCCATATGAACAACTGTAAACCTACTTTTGCCACACCCTGTATGCATGTGAAATATACATATTTATGTATATATATCAAAATACCTCTCTAGATACATACTCATTTAATGTTTGTTTCACTCACTAGATTCTGAGTTGATGAGATGGTGCTTGGTTGGTTTACAAATATATACTTAACAATTACCACTGTGCCTAGACCTAATAAATACTAAATAAGTTTCATTAAATGAATGGAGAAAAAAAGTCTAGACGAATATGCACCAAAATGCTAGTAGTTAATTTTCTCTTAATTCTGGAATTGTGGATTATTTTAGTTGTCTTTGTTATACTTTTAGGTATTTCCAAAATTCTCCTAGTGAATATATGTAGATTTAACTAACTTGGGTTTTTAGAGTGAAGCAGGTTGTAAAAGGAACCTGTGCAACAGAATGAACAGCCACCTGTGTTAGATGGCTTAGACATCCATCTGCTGGAAGATGGGAAATTGGACCAGATGGTCCCCAGAGATTCCTGTTAGATACAGGCTACCTGGTATACCAGGTATTGACTCACTGTCTCTCAGCTGCAAATTTATACTCCATTGCCTATTCTGCAAAAATAGAGGTAGGCCCTTTGCATATTTTTCCTTGGCTAGCCTGCGCCATGTTAAGCTTTGTCAGATGGGGGCACTGGAAACACATAATAAGAGAAAGGGGTTCTCCTTCCTGGTTCTGGTGTGCTTACTCAGCAGGCTCCACAGTGCATGGTGGTCAGCAGCACCCAGCAGCCTGCAGCTGACCCCAGCACCCACCTTGGGCAGTGGCACAGTGGAGTGACTCCAGTGAGACACCTCCCACTGAACGGTTTGCCCTTGCAGATTTCCAGCAAGTTCTGCAGGGCAGATCTTCACCAACTTACTCTGGTGTGGCACCTTACTCAATGCTGGCACTGCATCAACCATGACTGCATCCTCCCTGATAGGTCTGGATCAGCCTTGGGGTGGTGGGGACAAGGGGACGTCTTCCTCAGGACATCCTCTATCTCAGCTGTAAGGTGGTGGCTGCTCCTTACATCTGCAATTTCTATACTCTGTCTAGTTCCTTCTGCTCCTTACTAGCCAGTCTCTCAATATGCCAGTGCCCTGTAACTAGTTCTTTACATATTAAACTTTCCCTGTTCAGATTACTATGTGGTTTCTGTCTCCCAGTCAGACCCTGATTGATACACTGGGATTTTGTGAATTTCAATAATTTTTATGATAATTTCCACCCTCCTGTCTTCAGTGAAAAAAGGTAAAGGATGTAAATAAAATATTGCAAGGGGTATGTTTATTACTAAAGTCAAGAACAATTGCTGGGACATGGAAAAGGAGATACAAAGAAAATCTCCTCTAAGCATATAAAATTCCAAATGAGCAGGTCCATGGTATTAGCTGGGCAAAAATCGCTTAAGCAGGAAAGAGGGAAACGTAAGATATTAAAGAGAAATATTTCCTTCTGCAATGGTAAACAGCATGAAAGCAGAGCTATTAGCATACAAGGAATTATAGGAGGAAAACGATCAGAAGACAAAATGATATATGCAAATGAGAAAATACGAATCTCTATACTGAGGCCACCAAATCGGAAATCCAGGCAGACAGAAGCGAGCTCCTTTTTTTTTAGGGCAGTGGCGCTTATCTAATTCTGAATAATATGATTCTTTGAAATGAGTATTACTCACTTCTTTTTCAAAGGACAATGAAAAAAAGTTATAAAAAGAATAGAATGAACCCAAACTTTTGTTAAGGAATAAATTTGCTGCAGAAAAAATAAATAAAATTTTGCAAATGCAGATCTGAAGTAATTATTAAGATGAATTACACAGAGAAATTTGCACTGAAATTAAGGCAATGATTCTAGCACATTTTAATCTTTTTGTACCAACCATGAAAGCTGAAACACATTTACCTTATTTCACGGGAATTATTGAGGGGTGGTTGAAATTCCACTGGCTTAGATCTTGAAGAGCCTGGGTTTAAAATTGGGGATTCAAACCAATGGTTATTTACAAAAATTTTGAGATTAAAAGTTTATCAGTTAAAGGAAATATTACATGTTAACCATTTAACTATTATATTGCATAAAGCACACAATAATATTAGATATCCTGTTATTAATGTTAATACAACTAAAGATCATATTGACCTTTTATTGGCATCACACATTATTATTTATTTGTTCAAAACACCTTTGAGTTTTTTTTTCTTATGAAGAAACTACTCTACTCGAAATTGTGATGATATCAAGAAGTACTCCCAACTCCCTAATTCCCTGTCCCCCAAAATTGTTTAAATTATACACTTTTACTCAGCTGAAGTCAACAAAAATTTGAGTGGTTTGTTCTTTCTGTCAACCATTGTTGACAGAAAGCATCCTTTACTTACGCCATTGATTTTGCAACATAAATGCACTGTCTAATCTTATCCATGTTAATATTGTGGGTGTTTGGTCCAGTGGTCCAGGACTTAAGGTCATTTTGGCATTTGTTGTATTAGCTCTTTCCCAATGTTGTGGCAATTATGGATTTAATGAGCATTTCTTTTGGGTATTCATCCAAATTAGAGAAAAATGACTCCTATTTAATGAGTGAATGCTTGTTATATGCCAGACACTATACATATATCACTTCACTTAATGCTCACCATGAAGAAATATTGAGGCTCAGAAAGGTTCAATACCCCCTACAAAGAAAGAAATATCTACCTGAATCATTACCAGCTAGAAGCAGCAGTCATTGGGACTTGGATGTGAGCTGCAAAGTATAGAATTGTGACAACAATTCCAGTGCTATGCAGACTTTTCCTGGACTCCTGCTCCCTGTGACAGCTCCTAACGGACTGAACTGGGGTTGGGTTGCATTTTTCAGGGATTTGGCATCGTGTTGGGGCCAACTTGGACTTGGTGAACATGTTAAGGACACTACTCTTTTATGGATTCTTGCTGTATTGGCCAAGAGTTTGCTTAAAGGCTTTAATCACTGTAAAAAAAAATAGAAGACTGGATAAGGAAGATGTGGCACATATACACCATGGTATACTATTCAGCCATAAGAAATGATGACATTGGGTCACTTACAACAAAATGGTAGGATCTTGATAACATTATACAGAGTGAAATAAGTAAATCAGAAAAAAACAAGAACTGCAGGATTCCATACATTGGTGGTACATAAAAACGAGACTAAGAGACATGGACAAGAGAGTGGTGGTTACGGGGGGCAGGGGGAGGGAAGGAGGGAGAGGGGGAGGGGGAGGGGCACAAAAAAAACTAGATAGAAGGTGACAGAGGACAATCTGACTTTGGGTGATGGGTATGCAACAGAATTGAATGACAAGATAGCCTGGACATGTTTTCTTTGAATATATGTACCCTGATTTATTGATATCACCCCATTAAAATTAATAAAAATTTATTTATTAATAAAAAAATATATAAAACATAAAAAAATAAAGAAATAGAGACAAACTTTGAATCTAGATCTTTGATTTTGAAGTACATGCTTTCACCATTATTATTATGGTTCCTAGTACATAAGAAACCACATGAGAAACAATTATATATTTCCTAAGCTTTACCCAAGAGTGTGTGATTCATTAGGTTTGGAGTAGAACCCAGGAATCTGTATTTGAGAATTGCCACACTACTCGACAATGTTTCTAATAAATAGGAAAGGGTCTGTAGCTCATGTCAGACCCCTGTGACATATTACTAAAGACCTCCTTCCTGGTCATATGGATCCATTTATTCATATTCTCTGGATAAAATACATCACATTGTGCTCTTATTTCATTTATATGTACTATTTAGTTCATAGCTTTTTGTGATACTTTTATCTTTCATGAAGCAGAAGAAAATCCAGCGGGCCAGTAAGGAACTTAGCAAATGTCAAGATAAGCGGCACAAATACAAATTCATCCTTTCTTTGGACTATAATTCTAGTAACTTCATTGGAAAACAAAATCACTTCCGTATTTAACTAGTAGTCTCCATTACAGTATAAAGTAGGTGCCTGAAGTGGTACAATTACATAGAAAGAGGAGCAGGCTTGGATAGAGAAAATATGAGTACATTACAGGCAAATTCCATCCTTTTCCCAGTTCCTCCAAGAGCTGGCATTAGGTGCTAGAGAAGAAAGCAATCAGCTAGATTCATCAAGGGAATGTCCCCGAGAGAAATGGATGGGACCTGGGCTGAAACCTCAAGGAATAGGCAGCCCCTGGCCTAAGGATGGAGGATATAGCAAGCAAAAGAAAAGAACAGTAACAACATTCAGGAATTGGAATGCTGAGTGAAAAAGATCAAAAGGAAATTAGACTGACACAAGCTATGGATTATGACCTGGGATCCTGGGAGAGGAGATGAAATTAGATGAGAATAGAGAAAGCATTAAAAGCACAATGGAAGAGATTGAATTTAATTTGAGATGGCCAGAGGGACTCGTTATAGGTTTTTGAGTAGAAAGTAACATGAGAAAGTAATGTGTTAGAAGGTGATTATAGTTAACAGTCACTACCATTTATTATGTGCCTACTGCATGCCAGGATTTTTATAGAAAATACATGCATTATTGTTCTCCACAAATTATGAGATCAGTATTATCTCAGTTTTGCAGATAAGGAAACTAAGATTTAATAGAGATAAGAGATTCACCCAAGAGTTCATGTAAAATGGACTGAAGCCCACATTTCACCCATATATAGTTGAATCTAATGATCACATTATCTTGTGCTGCGTCGCATAAGATTGGTCTAGTACCCTTGTAAGATTTTTACTGGTAAGAAGCAAAGATTTCCATTAGGAGAAAGGTAACCTGAGCTTGAGTACTGTGGTTCAGTTTTATATACATTGGACTTCAGGGGTTATATAAGATCTCTTTTTGGGAGTGGGAGTTGATTTACAATTTGAATTGCAATATGAAGAAATTACAAGGTCAAATCTTTATATAAATGTATTATGAAGTAATATTTAAGAATGATTGAGAATCTTTTGTTATAGCTATAATAGACTGCAACTAGAATATTTAGGGAAGGAAAGTCTAGATTCTTAAGAAAAATAGCTTTCATTTGTCTCAGGAAACATTTAGGGGACCAATATTCAAAAAATGCCAATGAGGGTTGAAGAACTCCATCTCTGGATGGTTATTCTTTTAAGTGAATAATTAATAGATTTATGAGATCTCTCTAAGAGTTTATAAATGGTATGATTTTTATCTTCAGATCACTCTTTTGTCTAATGGAGTGGCCTCTCAAAATGTCTTGATTCCTTGATAATCTATCCTTTTAGATAACATGTAAGAGAGATTACAAGAGATAATGGCAATAAGAAAGCAGGTTGTGGAATAATTTTCATCATATTCTTTACAGGCAAAGCAGCATGTTTGGTGGCTACAGGGAAGTATTTACGGTTGAACTCGTGTCCGTGTTATCTCCTGAGGTCGTTTGTGTTTCTCTGTCTGAATAAGCTGTTCTCGGACACGTGTTCTCCCCCTCCAGGGATTCACCAGAATGCTCCACGCTTACGTCATGCTTCTTTATGCTTTTGTTTTAAGCACAACTTCTCAATAACAATATGAGAACATGCACATTCATTTAAACTGAATTATGTACCACGGGACATCCGTGTCAATAGCAGAAAAATGTTTTCCAAGCCAAGTGGGGCAGAATGATCTAAAAAATAATGACTGTAGCCTAATTTCACAAACCCTGTGTAGTTCGGTGACCATTTCCACCCAGGCGCAATGAACACAGGTGCAAAGTAATTTAAAAACAAACATGAACTAATTTTGCGAAGGTTATCCGTGCACAAAAAGAACATTTACAAAGCACAGTTTTCTGGCCTATCCTGGCTACCGGCCGCAGCATTTGGTTCAGCTCTGCAGGTAATGCCAGGTGTTTTTTGAAAAGGTCTGCATACCCTTTTAAAGGATTTGCATTTCTGGATCAGAATGAAAAGAGACCCACTTTCTTTCTTCCTTTATACATTCTTCCCTATCTCCATCCTAGGAACCCACAGACACTATTTTCACTAACTCTCATTGCAACCTGGGTCAAGTGCTTTAACCTTTGTAAAGGTCAGTCTCCTCCCCTTTAAAATGAAAAGTTTAAGTTAAAACGATGTCTCTCTGAAGTCCTTTGTATTCTTCATTTTCCATGGTTCCTCCTGACACAGTTTAGAACCTTTCTGTTCTTCTGTTCTCTTTCTATATATTTAACAACTTGAACCTCTACCACATAAACTATACTGACATCACTTTTCATTGTTCCTATGAAGTACCTCTGGTATTACGACCCACTTCCTACACTGTTTTGTCTTTCTTCCAATTAATATGACCTTACCTAAAAGAAGGGCCCTACATTTCCTCCCATTACCATATGCCCATCCTAAACAGGGCTGGAGCGAAAAAAAAAAGGAGTTACTCCTCAGGTCCCTAGATCTTGCCCAGCTGACTCTTCAGATTGCTCTGTTGAGCCATTGGCATGGGAACAATCTGACTATACCCCAATGCAGGGCACTGGCTAGTACATTTGAGAAAAGATGAATTAGGATCTCATCTTGTCTGGCACATATAAGCAGTTCTATTTTTAAATTGCCCCTAAAGTTATAAAAAATAATTTGTTCTAAACACAGACTTTTCCAGGTTGTCTTTTTTGAAATTGGAAAGGATGTGGCCCACAGCCAACAAATGTCAAAATAAGCATTAGCTTCAATGCTTTGCTTCTTTTAAATCCATTTGAAAACACTAGTGATTACCAAGAGAAAAGTGCTACCTATTAAGGGATATAAAACTGATAACAAAATTAGTGCTCTTAATTTTTAAAAAAAATCATATTAGTGGTGTCTTCAGATCCCTGGCTTCCAGCCAAGACCAGAGTTTGAATGGCTTCCCACTCAGCACCAAGTGGACCCTTTGTTCCCAGACCCTGGGAAGTTGGGGATCCTGGCATCAGAAGCAGGCAGAGGAGGCTTAAAGGATGGCCTCTTCAGATCTGGAACAAATATGCTCTCATATTAATGAAAAGATTGGCAATATAAAAAAATATGTCATTAAGAAACTGTGATCAAGAAACTATCTTGAAAACTATATTAAATAAAGTAAGAGATGAGATAATGGTAGCAAATGAACTTTTAAATAAACTGGAGTTGGATATTCAGTATCAAGAACAAATTACTAATTCAGTCAAGGAACTCTATGAATTACTTAAAGATTATAAAGATGTGGAACATCTCAAAGAAAACATCCCTCCTCATTTGCTTCAAGTAACAATAACCTCGAACCTGTCAATGTATCAGATTTTGACCATGAAGAACCTGTCAAAAATTGAGGAACCTTGAGCCACAAAGAAGCTCTCTCAAGAGCAAAAAAGAAATGCCATTACTAACTTCTGAGGACTTTAATGGCATTCCTGTGTACATGAAATCCCACTTAACGTATTGTCAAATTAATGATGTTATTAAAGAAATCAATTAGGTAGTAGTAAATAGAAGATCCTCCATCATCCAAAAGTCTTTTATGAGTTCTATGCCAGAGATCTCTATCACAGACTCATTGATGAAGAAACAAAGGATACCGAAGTTCATTATTTATAGTGGAAGCTCACAAAAAGTTGTTGACAGCTTTGAAAGCTGACAAGAGCTTTCACGTGATACTGAATCTTACGACACTGCCGGAGGCTGTGAGAGAGAGTGCAGCAGACCCCAGTAAGACAAGTGCAGATGTAATAATGGAAGGAAAAAGTCAAGGAGACAAGGTCAAGAATACTCAGATCTTTGGAGTTAAAGGTTATTGGTGTCTAAATTCCATCAACAGCATTTCAGTCTATAGGCAAAAGTTGAATTTGGAGGCAGCCTGTCCATGTGATTATTCTACTTACCCATATGTCATTAGGAAATAGCTTACCTGAAATGCATTCAGTATAAACCAATCTGTAAACATCAACCTGTAATGAAACTAATAAGAGTATATTGAGATGAAAAAAATAAAATAAAGTAAGATCACATTAGCACTTCCACAGCAGACTGGATAAATCTGTTTTCTATTGCTTATAGCTAATTAAATATACATTTGGAATACAAAAACCATATAACTAATTATGTGCAAATATTATTTGCAAGAGATAAATTTATTGTGCATAGAAAATCACCTCTAAGAAAAGTAGATACAGGGATTTATTTAGTTCATGTAGTGGTTGCCCAAAGTAATCTTTAAAACCAATGTTAAAAGTTTAATTTTTTAGAAATTAAAAATTTATAAATTTTTAATAGCTAGGGGCTTAACTAAAGGAAAACAAAATATAAAACCATGAACGTGTTCTACTTTGCCAGAATCTAATGTTCTTATAGAATTTCATTTAAAGGACCAGCATTTGTCATTTCAACAGGATTTCACACAGCTACCTGAAATTCTTAAAATTTACATATTCTACAAATCTGAGATCTTCTTATCATGTGTCAGACATAATGCTAGACAGTGGCAATATACTGCAAATACATGGTGTTTTCCTCAAAACATTCAGTTGAGGACAGAAAACAATTGATACAATATTATGAGTACTACAATAGAGGAATGTGTTAGACAACTCAGGCTGCTATTAAAAAAAACACCATAAACTGGGTCATTTATAAACAAATTTATTTCTCACAGTTCTGGAGGCTGGGAAATCCAAGATCAAAGTGCCAGCAGATTCAATACCTGATGAGAGCCCATTTCCGAGTTCATAGACAGACGTCTTTTCACAGTGTTCCCCTATGGAGGAAAGGCAAGGAGCTCTCTGGATCTCCATTATAAGGGCAAAGAATTCCACTCATGAAGTCTTCGCACTCTTAACCTAATCCCCTTCGCACTCTTTACCTAATCCCCTTCCAAAGCTCACCTCTACATACCATCATATTGGGAGAATAGTTTTCACCATAAGAATTTTGTAGATACAAACATTCAATCCATAGCCAGGAGTATATGAGATGCAATGCTTGTCAGAAACAGGTAAACTTTCTCAGAAGCTGTAAGTGAGGCTAATGAAATGAATGTGTCAACAGATAATAGGAAAAGGAATTAAGAATAGCAAGGTCAATAGCACACACACACACACACACACACACATGCAAAATATTTTGTGTAATAATTAGGGCATAGAGTTCACAGGAATAATGATGACAATTGAGGCTAATCATGGAGACTAGGTAAGAAAGGACCTAATTATATTTATGTGATCACCAGGGTAAAAAATGCTAGGTGCTATAACAATTCATAAGCCCCAGTGGCTTAACACAACACAAATTTATTTCTTGCACATGTAATAATAGTTCAAGTGCGAGGTAAGCACCCTTCCATGTGGTGATTCAGGGAACCAGGTATATTTCTTCTCATGGCGCCATCAGATTCAAGAAGTATCTGATTAATATCAAGTGTTGCTGAGGGATCAACCCAAAAACACCTGAAAAGTGCCCACTGAGAATGGCAACTGGGGCCACTGGTGAGGCTTTCAGAAGCAGGTTAATTGGAGCCTAGAGGCAGAAGCCAGACCACAGTAGAGAGGTGAGAGGTGAAAAGGAGGAACCAGCAAATACCAGCTACTCTTTGAACATTTTGGATGTGAAGAAAAAAGGAAACAAGGGCTGTCAATCAAGGGAGACATATAAAGAGTTGTTTTATTATTATTTTTGTCTGTTTTTGCCACAAGAGAGAATTGATCGTTATTATCTTCTGAGGGGAAAGAACTAAATAGTTTAGA
This sequence comes from Saccopteryx leptura, assembly GCF_036850995.1. Classification (NCBI taxonomy): domain Eukaryota; kingdom Metazoa; phylum Chordata; class Mammalia; order Chiroptera; family Emballonuridae; genus Saccopteryx; species Saccopteryx leptura. The sequence goes on from NC_089503.1 coordinate 298,143,260, forward strand.
GGAAAAGGTTGTAGCTGCTGAGAAGAAAGTGGAGTCCCAGGTAGTCAGGAGACAATGAGATTCCAAGGACAGAAAGCAGTTAACCTTCCACTGGAGTCTTTATGCTTGTCCATTAACCTGGGAAAGAAACAGACAAGAAAAAGAAAAGTAAGGTTGTGCTGTAGTAATATAAGGCTATAGTAATTATATATATAGAAATATAAAAATATGGAAGATATATAAAAGTAATTAAAATGATATTAAAAATAATTATTAAAATTAAATAAAGTTATGCCATTTGGATAGGAATTAATATAGTGGCTTGGTGCCATAACTCTGAAATGTGATAAACAGACTCTGACTTACAAGCAGGGCCCAGTTAGTATTGAAATATGTGTGTGAAGTTATATATAGATAAGAAGTGGCTTGGTGTTATTTACATTAACTTTGTAAGTTAGTGTAAATGAGAACATCTTAAAAAGTGGTTTGATGTAAACATTTCAGTAGATTGACATAGAAGGGATTCCTTGCGAGGAACTCCCAAAAAAAGTGGTTTGAGGTGATAATCCTGTGGATTGACATCTGTTAGAAGGCGTTGGCCAGAAAAGGTACTAAAGCTGAGGGGCCCCTGCTATAGTAGTCGCCGAGACTCCAACATTGATGTGGACCGTCTCCACGCTGCTCTGAGCTCTGACCAAAGACAGCCTAGAGGAGCACACTGATGGGGCCCCCTTAAGCTGTACCCAGGCACGCCAAAAGGACTTGTGAGTAATAAATTGCCTGTGTGATTATTGCAACTAATTTGTGTGTTGGTCATGTCTTTCCTCCAGTGGCAATTAACAGTAGCATCCTCATAGCCGCCTCAAGAGTAGTCTTGAAGAGACTGCCAGCCCTGCTGATAAGCAGGAGTGTGCAGGAAGTCAAATCAGGGACACCTGATCGAGGTAGAGCTTGGGCTTGACTGGGACAGGTTGTTTCCTGAATGTCAAGTACAGTGATTGAGACTCAAGTATGTGCCTGTGATAACAAACTTCAAGTAACAGAGAAGTAAACCATCTATTTTAAAACAATTACAAATCATGAGATATTGGCTCTATTCCTGAGGAGTCCAGAAGGTTACTAAATTTTCTTTGCTGAATATGGCTCCTGCTCATTGAATGTGTTTGAACAGCCAGACGTTTCATTTATAGACTTGAAAGATATACATGGCAGTTAATATGTGATTTTAACCATTACTTTGGATTATATAATAATACAAATCTTTCAAAAGTTTGAAAACCTGTATTAGATATTGATGGAGTAGTTTTGAGGATTCTTTCTACATATATAAATGAAATATACTTGCATTTATCATTTGACAGAAATTGTGCACTCTGACTTTTTTATTTAATTAAAAATATATTAAGAAACAGCTCCTAGTGTTGTTCCTATAAGCACTGTGTACATTTCCATTGTTTGGAAAGGAGCTTTAGGCAAAGTTCTAAAGATTTGTGTTTATTCATCAAGACAAAATGTTATCTCAATGGCCACTTAAATGCTACCTCAAAGGCCAAATTAACCATCTGCTTAATTTTAACTATGCTAAGATAGTCTTCTAGTTTTACCATTTTACTCTCAGGTGTTAGATAATGGGGGCTATTCTACTTTTCTCCTTGCAGAATCCACCGTCTCTACCAAAGTGATTACTTGTAAAATGGTAAGGTAGACTATTAACGTATTCGAATAAGTGTAGGCCTGTTTTCCACCCTAGCCTCACTTTTCTTCTTAAAAATGGAGCAACTTCCTGGCTTTTGGGGGGGAATCATTAAATCTCAGTGTAAAAGGAAATCTCAGAAGGCTTCGCAGCTGCCCCCCACTGGTGCACCCACCCATTCAGTCAGGGTCCATTTGATTAGTCCCCACCTCTTTGGTCTTATAGCCCCCTCAGTTTCCTCCTTGTTGTCTGTATACCAGCCACACTGGCCTTCTCTCTGTTCCCCTTCACCCTCCAGGCCTCCTCACACTGTACAATCCGTGTGTCTGCAATACTCCCCATCCAGAGCCTGTTCCCTACTCTGGCCAGCACCTACTCATTTTACAAGTCTCTATAATTTAAGTCACTAACCTGGAGAAAACTTTCTTTGCCTGTCCTCCAAAATTAGCTTAAATTCCCCACTTATATGTTCTCTTATTATCCTGAGTGTTTCTGTCATGCCACAGGTAATAAAAGTTGTGTTTAATTAATGTTTAATTTTTTCAGTCTAACGACTGCTGCTGAATATGAATCCTCACATGAGTATAAGCTATATCCATTTTGTTCACCCCCATATTGCTAGGGGGCCTAGTAGAGTACCTGGCACCTAGTAAATGTTCAGTGAAAGGTTGTTGAATGAAAAATCAATGGCACCCAGTGTGTCATAATAAAAAATACCTCCTGAATCAGAAAGATTCTTGCTCCTCATAAATTATGAGAGAAGTCATGGAAACAAATAACTATTACTATCATAGTGGCTAAGAAGGAAAAAGTTGGATTGGAAAGCCTGGGTTATAATTCTGGCTTCCTCCCATCCTAGCCATTATAGCACCAGCCTGTTAGCAGGTAATACAGATTGCCTTACTCCTTTCTTATTCCAGCTCCATTATATCTCACCTTCTTACCATAGAACAGCACCCCCCCCCGAAAAACCCCACTTTATTTCTAGAATCCTTTGAAGCTAAGTTTCTAGTTGGAATTTGGATCTACTGAGCAAACTTAGAGGCAGAAGGGAGCTGAGAAAACAGCAGCCATGTGACAATCATGATGGTAGTGGTGGCTGCTGCTTTTGGGACAGTTTCAGTGGAATGTCTTAAATCTAGGCTTGGGTGCAGATTCTCATGAGTGACACCCATGAGTAGTTCTGGAATGATCAGGTAGTGTGAGTAGTGGGTATTTCTTTTGTTGACCTGACCTCTGGCTGCCTTGTTTCTGATTGTAAAAACTTTAAGCTTGGTTCTCTCGCCTTCCAAACATTCTGTGAGCTACTTAATACCGTGTATAAACTCATTTCTGTTCCAGACAGCTAAAGGGGAGTCTGTAGTCTGCAACAATGAAATCTGCAAGATCTGTTCACTAATAGTTTGTTGAAAGGATTAAATCTAAATGGAAGCTTTGTCCCTGAGATCTGAATGCAAAGACTAGCAAATCAAACTAAGACAACCAATAAATACTACATTTATCGAACAGCCTAATATTACTTTGTTTGATTTATATCAGTGTCCTTACCCCAAATTTCTGAGGAGCCACTTTTTTCATTGATTACATATCTGTATACATATAGGTAAAGTTTTGGCAAGTGCTCAATTAAGTAGTTATGAGAAGTGGGAGAGAGGGAGAGAAATCTGGAAAATACACTGCTTAATTATATTACAAGTTATTTTTCTTTATACTTATCTGAAATTTATTATTTCTCAGAAATAAACATGCTACTTACATACTTTTTAAAAGCTAAGTCTTTTAGCTACAAATCCCTGCACATTTACTTGTATTGTCTTCATTTAAAAAAAAAAAAAAATTCTCACGTGCACTAATCTCATGACAACACTATAAGGCACCCAGTCATATTGCCATTATACACTATACAAACTGAATCCTAGAGAGACTAGTAATTGGTGGGGTCAGCACTGGAATGCAAGTCTTTGGACTCTAAGCATGTGCTTTCTTGCTTTACCACATTTGATCAGGAGTTCATTGAAAGCAGCTCTCTGTTAAATTAAATAAATTTTGATCATCAGGGCCAAATGAACCAAGTAAGAAACTTGGTTTTCTAGGTTTTTCAAGTGCTAAGAATCCATGTTCCCTAGCAACACTATACAGATCTATATAAAGGAACTTTCACATACTATTTATAGTAAGTTCTTTTTCCTCCTTACATTGCCACTTCACTCTAAAGTATGATTACTGAACAGAAAATGAGCGTTAAGAATTTTAAGCAATGTTTCTAAGAGGACACCATGGTGTTTAGCCAAATGAGTATTGTTTATAAAATTGCTTAGACTTTTTAAAAATTCTGTAGATCCTCACTTAATTTTTTCTCACTGTTACACTAATTATAAAACATGGTTATTTTAAATGGCTGTTAGAATTCAATGTTACTAACAATAAGAACTTTAGCAATTGTCCTGCAATAAAATGGACACAGTATTTTTATATTCTGTTCTATATATCTGTAAATGTTTACATATATATTTATTTGTGAGCAGATATATCTGTGTTTATGTAAATTTGTGTGTATACCTTTGTACACAAATATATACATTAGGATGTACCACTCGTTAATGTCAGGATTTATACATTGTACATTCTACTTTAAAAATCCTTCCTCCAAACAAGACTTTCAGCTGAGAATATCAGAATTTATGGGTCTATAAAAATTAACTGGTTATTATAATGATAATACAAGAATGTTTCATTAATAATGAAAAATTTTTAATGTCAACAAATGAAAAGAGAAAAACATATAGTTATTCCAGTAAGAATAAAGTACATTTGAGAAAATTCTACAGTTATAAGATTAAAAAATAGATTTAACAAACTATGAATAGAAGATACTATTTTTAAACTGATAAAAATATTCTATCTTAAATACACAAAAAATACATTACTGCTTATATTCAAATATACCAGGGTTATGACCAATAAAATAAAAATAAATAAGAAGCATAATGGTTGTAAAGGAAGACACAAACTGAAACTACAGTGGTCTATATGGTTGTACCATAGAATGTCCAAAGAAACTACAAACTGTTACAGAGTTCAGGTGTAAGATTGATATATAAAACCAATGGCATCCTTATATACCAGCTCATGATATGAAACACCCCTCCTTTACAATAGCAAATCTATAGCTACCTAGGCATAAAAGATGTGCAAGATCTTGGAAAAAAAACTATAAAACATTTGTGAAAGTTAAGAAAGATATGAGCAAATTATGCAATAGATCATGTCCAAAATTGGCTAACTCAATAGCATAGAAATAGCATGTATCTCTAAATTCTAAAAAATTTAAAGTCTTTATAATATTTCAACAGAATCTTTGGTGGGATTTGACAAACATATACTAAAATTAATGAGAAAAAACAAAGAACTGAAATAAGTAAAAATGATTTTGAAATCTATATTGAGGATTTGTCTTGCCAGATTCCAAATCTTATGAAACTATAGTAATAAAAATGATATGGGATTGATGCAAATATAGACAAAATGATAATGGTGTGGAAAAGGGAGCTTAGGAGCAAAACCTGTGCATAAATGAAAATGTAAGAACAAACACTTATATAGCCCCAAGTTGATATAATCAAACATTATTTTATAATATTTGCTTAATTAAAAAAAATAAAATAAAAGCCCCATAGGAAACTCTTACCAATCCAGTCTATGGAAAATGATAGACGATAAATTTAGGGATGGATGTAAGCGAAACAGAAAGCGATGCACTGGAAGCTATGTATAAATGTATCTATTCTGTCTTAATAATCCGAGGCAAGTTTATAAAGCTTTTTGGCAGCTATATTGATTCTTACTCTCTATACTTTTCTATAGAATTATAATATTTAAATCTTTGTGTTAAATGTTGATGTGAAAACAAATTAAATAGTTCCCTTTAGGTCCAGATATGGTTAAATAAGCCATGATTATTCATTTGGTCACATCAGTCACTTGTTTCATAAACTGCCAGCCAAAGATGAGCTGGGTCAATAGGGAACAGCCATAGTTGATGCTAACTACTCGTTAACTACTGGTCTTGGGATTCCTCTACTGGAGAGGGCACTGAACCAATGATTGAGATACATGGGCCCTCAGACTCTCTAGTCTCAACTCTGACATAATGACTATGCGACTGACCTCGGGCAAAAATTAGAAATGGAACTGCCCTTTAACCCAGCCATCCCACTTATAGAAATATATCCCAAGGACACCATATCACCGACTGAAAAAAAGAAATGCACCCCCATGTTTATGGCAGCATTGTTCACAATAGCAAAGATCTGGAAACAGCCCAAGTGTCCATCAGTGGATGAGTGGATTAAAAAACTGTGGTATATATATTTATATATACAATGGAATACTATGGGGCTATGAAAAAGAAGGAAATATTATCTTTTGCAACAATATGGAGGGAAACTATTATGTTAAGTGAAATAAGCCAGGAAGAGAAAAAAAAAAATATCATATGACCTCACTCATTTGAGGAATCCAAGGAATAATGAGAACTGAGGAACGGAATTGAGACAGAGGAGGGATCAAAGGGACCAGAGGAAAAGAGGACAGAGGGAAAGGGGTGATAGGATGAGATAAACCTGAAGGGAAGAGGGTAGGCTTCTGTAGGGAGGAGGGCAAAGGAGATGTTGAGGGGAATATGGGGGAGAGGGGATACATTTGGGGTGACCCTAGAATCTATGTAAACATAATTAATTAAATAAAAAGAAAGAAAGAAAGAAAGAAAGAGAAAGAATTAGCCTCTTGAGAACTCACCTTTCACTAGAGTTAAATAAAAAGTTCAAAACAATCCAATAAAAAAATGGGAAGAGGACATGAACAAACACTTCTCCCAGGAAGAAATACAAATGGCCAACAGATATATGAAAAGATGCTCAGCTTCATTAGTTATTAGAGAAATGCAGATCAAGACTACAATGAGATACCACCTCACCCCTGTTAGATTAGCTATTATCAACAAGATGGGTAATAACAAATGTTGGAGAGGCTGTGGAGAAAAAGGAACCCTCATACACTGTTGGTGGGAATGTAAAGTAGTACAACCACTATGGAGGAAAGTATGGTGGTTCCTCAAAAAACTGCAAATAGAACTACCTTATGACCCAGCAATCCCTCTACTGGGTATATACCCCAAAACCTCAGAATCATTGATACGTAAAGACACATGTAGCCCCATGTTCATAGCAGCACTGTTCACAGTGGCCAAGACATGGAAACAACCAAAAAGCCCTTCAATATTAGATTGGATAAAGAAGATGTGGCACATATACACTATGGAATACTACTCAGCCATAAGAAATGATGACATTAGATCATTTATAGCAAAATGGTGGGATCTTGATAACATTATACGGAGTGAAATAAGTAAATCAGAAAAAAACAAGAACTACATGATTCCATACATTGGTGGAACATAAAAACAAGACTAAGAGACATGGACAAGAGTGTGGTGGTTACCAGGGGTGGGGGGAGGGAGGACGCAGGAGGGAGGGAGGGAGAGATTTAGGGGGAGGGGGAGGGGCACAGAGAAAACTAGATAGAGGGTGACAGAGGACAATCTGACTCTGGGCAAGGGGTTTGCAACATAATTTAATGAGAAGATAACCTAGACATGTTTTCTTTGAATATATGTACCCTGAATTATTAATGTCATCCCATTAACATTAATAAAAATTTATTAAAAAAAATAATAATAAAAAAAATAAAAATAAAAAAAATAAAAAGTTCAGGCTAGATCACCTTTAAAGGACTAACCCCCATTTGCACCTCATGAGGTGTGGAGGGCACAGTTCACAAGAAACAATCCAGGTTGGAAATAAGCCCTTTACCAGATCCACTGAATACCCAGTAACTGTTGGTGAAGAACTTCAAGAAATTTTAGATTAGAGCACAAGACTAAGGCCTTTTGCTCGTCCCACTTGCCCTTACAACACCTTCCAAATGTCTAAATTATGAGTCTAAAATCTATACTACGGCTCCAGCAAGCGCTGGTTTGTAGTTAAAATGTAACTTGAAAGTAAAAAGAGTCCCCAAATGTGTGGTTCAATTTCTGTAATGGAAATAGAACTTAAAAGAGAAATACAGTAGATTGCCATTCAGCAAGCGGGAATGTTTCACCAACCGTGTGGGCATCCATTAAAGAAGTGCACTGCATCAGAAAGGAACGAGTTCTCCACTTCTGGACTCTGAACATTTATGGAAGGGAAGTTGCCCAGTGATTCTAAATGGAGAGTTGGACTAGTTGATTTTTAACATCCTGTCCCACACCAGGCTTCTTTGATTCTAGGAAAATTTTCCTGGTTTTTCAAGTTTTCTTCAGTACTGATGCATGATGAGAGATTATCCTAAAACAGACCACTGTATTTCTTTTCCTTTCTTTCTTTTTAAAAATTTTTTAAATTGAATTTATTGGGGCAATTAATAAAATTATATAGGTTTCAGGTGTACAACGCTATGATACATTATCTGTATATTGTACTGTGTTCAAGTCCCCACCCATCACCATTTATCCCCCATACCTTCTCCCACCCCACTTCCTCTCTGGTAATCACCATGCTGTGTTGTCTGTGTCTCTGGGTTTTTGTTTTTGTGTTTTAGGCTTAATCCTTTCACTTTTTTCACCCAGCTCTGCAACCTCCTCCCCTCTGACAGCTGCCATGCAAAGAGCTGACTTCTAATTTTAGCTTTAGAATATGACTTACCTTCCCAAGAATTTCCATGAAACAAGAATTCCTTTTTGTGTCTGTATTTTCAAGGATTCTGAGAATCTAAATCACCATATTCATTTTCTTTCTCTTTAGAAATATTAAGAGAGTTTTTCTCTATCCTTGTAACTGCAAGGAACTACTTCTTTCTGATCTAAGCTATTCCCCACAGGCCTTTATCCTATTGCTAGTAGGTATCACAATTTTCGGTAAACAGTACTTAGTGACTAATACATTGCCCAAAGCTCTTACCACCAATTTAGTGATAGCCCTTGATACACAAGTCAAAGAATTGAAAACAGTTTAATTTTATTTGTTTGAAAATATGCACATAATATATGCAGAAAGACATACTCAGAAAATACTCAATATATAAAATAGGTACATTAATATTTTTTATGACTTCAAGGGAATCTCCAAGTACAGATTCTTTGCTAAAGATTCAAGATGACTTCCTAGCAAATTTAGAGGTGAACCAATTAAAGCAGACTACTAAACTGTGATTTTAATGTGTTATAAATGACCAGTGCCAGACATATTCCCAGAGCCTAGATATGCTGAGGCCACTCAGAAAATTATTGATATATGAGCCCAGGGTGGCATAAAAAAAAAAGTATATTGTTAAAATCCAAGAACACCTCATTTTATCCATTATTGTCAATGTCCTTTGAACCAAATCTCTCTGTAGAGCTGTCAGCAAGAACAACATTGTCATACACTATTTCCACCCTCTAATCCACTCTTTCTGAGAGGCAGAAATGAAGTAAAAGCAAATAGTAGGAGAGAGAGCGAAGACTCGAGAGTCAGCAGTGTGCAGGAAGTGCTCAGCTAACAGGAAAAAAATGATAGAGTAGGGAAAGCAGGGGAGAGGCCTTCCCTGGCCCCTCATTTAAAATAGTCTCCATCTTCTCCTACCTTGCATTGTTTTTCATCATACAATTTATCCATATTGAAATTGCTTGATTACTTCTTCGTTGTCCGTTTACCTCTCTAGAATGAGTATAGGCACCTTGTGAAGTCACTACTGAAACCCCGGGGTTCAGAACAACATTAGTATGCTATATACCCTCAATTAATATTTGTTCTAGACAGATAGATATAGATATAGAAATGATGGATTGATGGGTGGATGGATTGATAAGTAAATGGATCCCCAAAGATAAATGGGTTAGGAAAGTAGTTAGAATAAGTTGTTTTTGTTCTTGAAACAGAAATGTAATCCAAGATAAATGGCTAAGTGACTGACAGGCCCAAATTTCATTTCTGATGGGTTTCCTAAATCTTCTAAGTGTAAAATGTTTTAGATCAGAAATAACTGAAGTGTAGATTTTCTGTCTCAGAGTCTGCTTGATGGCCACCAAAAAATATTATTCAAATAAAATTAAATAAATTTTATTCAAACATGACTGTTCTGACCTGTGTGTGAATTTGCTAAGATTGCTTAGCAAGCAGGTGGACCTTCTGCATATGTCACAAAGGCAAACATTTGAACCCAATTAGTCTAAAGAACAGGACAACTAATTTCTGGGTCTCTCATATCACTATGTTATTTAAATCCTTGTGAAATTTAGAATTATAGATAGCTTTTAATGTCATCTTCAATTTTAACATGTTTTATATTCTATGAAATTGGTTTTATTAATTAGGTGAGTGACAAGAAGCAAGTCTAAAGTAAATTAGTTCGTATTTATAACTTTATACTTTAGTATGTAAGAGGGGAAAAGCCAAATCTATCTTGCCAAATTTGATTCTTTGGGTTGCTTATAATTGATGTTTTTTTATTTGAAACATTTGATAGGTGACACTGGAAAAGCCATTGAATGAAGGGGAATTGGAAAGATGTTAGATGAAATTTGCTCCCAAGCCATTATAATAATTCATATACCTGGCATGTCATTGAAAAACAGTGTTATACTTACCATTCATTCATTCATTCCCTCTTTAAAAATATCTATGACATACCCTGCAATGACCTCTGAAAAGTGCTTTCAAAGAGAATAAAAAAAACATACTCTATTTGAGTCTTGACATTAATACCCAAATAAAATGAAATGGTAGGGTTGCTATTTTTTATTGAAAGGAGATGATACATTTTTTTGGTAAAATACATGTGTTCTTCGCAGGAGAAGATAGCACATTTTAGAAAACAGCTTTATGTTTTTAATATGTAAAATAATTTTACTATCTAAATAACCTTGCTGTGGCAAATTTCTTTGTAAACCAAACAATCCTTTTGTCATGTAAATAGGCAACACCTCATTTGTTCTGAAAAACCTGATGAACTCTCTTCACAGTAGAATAAATCTTCAATGTTGTCCCATTGGAAAGAGACTCATGGATAAACGCCATGTGACTCTTCGTTGTACGGAGATTGATGCAGAGTTAAAACCTCAGTACATCTTCACACTCATGCTGTGGTGTCAGCTAAGAAAACTTTCACTTGCATATGTTTCTCCTACCTGCTTGGCCTGCCTGATATGCCCTTCCCACTCCACTTGAGCAAATCCTACCTTTTCCCCCTTCCTAAATGCAATCTCCTCCTTGGCCTCCTCAGACTAACTTTATTTGACCCTAGTCTCTTTCATGGCTTCCTATTGGTTTATATTTTCTCATGCAACATTGACTACTTTATATAAATACTTTTGAAGAGTTTTTATAATTTGTATGAATTTGAGTGTTTCCATTTTACTGTAATGGTTATTAAAATTTGATTTAAAATTTCTGATTTAAAATTTCATCAGCGTTACACCAGGTCTATTTGGTTCATCCAGTGCCTGGCTCATAGTGTATACTCAGGGTTTTTGATTGAACCAATGAATGAGTAAATATATTATGTACATTTAATAAATACCTCATAAAATCCTTTTTATCACAGGGTTATCCCATGATTTCCTTTCCATAATCCTAATAAAGTACCCCAAATACAATGTAATACATAATTCCTGTTAGTGTCTCTTTCTTTCCTATTGTGTGATTGATAATTCTATCCATTCAGTGAGAAGAGAGTTCATTTTTTCACAGATTTTTTGGTCTGGTCACCAACTAGCACTTACATTTTCATTTTTGTCCAGCCTTTACCTCTACATCAAAATTTCAACAAAACTACACAACCAAACTGTACATCTAAACACTCACATTGTGCACCAAACCAGACTGACCAAAACTCACCCACAGACAGAACAAGCAGAAGTGAAGTTTGTACATTTTATCTTCCTCTTACACCGACTGAATACTGAACACAACATTTTACTTCCTAAAATCCCCCAAACAAGTGGCCTTGAGCCTTTTTATTTTGCTCTAGCTTCCTTTTAATGGAAAAGTAATTTCTAAATATGTAAATAAAACAAAATTTTACTGCAATCAACATGTAGGTGCTCCACAGAGTTTATCATAATTGGCTGTGATCTGATCTGTATTTTATGTGTTTGTTTTTTTTCCTTTTGCAAGTCTGAACTATGATGTTCTAATCTCAGTAAATGTTCAATAAATAGGGGAAATCAAAATCCCAATATAATGTATCATCAACGCTACATTTTGTGTTGGAATGATAGTTTATAATTATCTTTAATTCGTGTCATTCTAAAATGATAATGAATTGCATTTGTCATAGTCAGCAACTATTCATTAGATGGATAGGTCTGTGTGAAAAATCATTTGAGCATTTTATAGGAATTCTTTCCTCAGGCCTAATTTTTGGGGGATTTTAATACTCTTATTTTTTTAAAATTTAAAACCCAATACATTTTATTTATTTTGATTATTGAATTTATTGGGGTGACATTGATTAATAAAATTATATTGTACAGGATTCAGGTGTACAGTTCTATAATACATCATCTGTATACTGTACTGTGTGCTCACCACCCCAAGTCAAGTCTCCTTCCACCACCACTTACCCTCCTTTACCCTCTTCTACTTTTGATTATATTTTTAATTTAATTTAGTTTAGTTTTTAAAGCATTTTGTATTTTTCAATTATAGTTGGCATACAATATTTTATTAGTTACAGTGTTCACCCCAGTGATTAATCCTTGTATAACTTACTAAGTGACCATCCTGATAAATCTTGTACCTGTCTGTAATCATGCATCGTTATGAGAATATTATTAGCTCTAGTCCTCTGCCTTCCATCCCCATAGCTATTCTGTAACAACCAACCTGTACTTCCGAATCCCTTCACATTTCTACCCATTTTCCCATCTACCCTCCCATCTGGCAGTCGTCAAAATATTCTCTGTATCTATGATCTTGTTTCTGTTCTGCTTGTTCATTTATTTTGTATTTTAGCTTCAGTTGTTGGTAGAGATATATATTTATTGCCATTTTACTGTTTATACTTTTTATCTTTTTTTTCTCTTCTTCCTAAGATACTTTAACATTTTATGTAATACTGGTTTGAAGGTGATGGACTCCTTTTGCTTTTTCTTGTCTGGAAAGCTCTTTGATTCTAAATGATAGCTTTGGTGGGTAGAGTAATCTTGGTTGTAGATCCTTTCTTTTCATCACTTTGAATATTTCTCGCCACTCCTTTCTGACCTGCAAAGTTTCTGTCAAGAAATCAGCGAACAGTCTTATGGGAGCTCCCTTGTAGGCAACTAACTGCTATTCTCTTGCTGCTTTTAAGTTCTTTGTCTTTAACCTTTTGTATTCTAATTATGACATGTCTTGTCATGGGTCTCTTTGGGTTCATCTTGTTTGGAACTCTCTGTGCTTCCTGGACTAGTATGTCTGTTTCTTTCACCAGGTTAGGGAAGTTTTCTGTCATTACTTTTTCAAATAGAATGTCAATTTTTGTTTTCTCTCTTTTGCTTCCATCACCCTCATAAGGTAAATGGTGCTATGCCTGAAGTTATCTCAGAGGCTCTTTATACTGTCCTCATTTCTTTGGACTCTCTTTTTCTTTGCTGTTTTGATTGGGTGTATTTTGCTTCCTTATATTTTAAGACCCTGATTTACTTCTCAGTTTCATCTACTTTATTGTTGATTTCCTATTCATTATTCATTTCAGTTACTGTATATTTCATTTCTGACTTGTTATTTTTTTATGATTTCTATGCCTTTTTTCATGCACTTAAAGTTCTCACTAGGTTCCTTGAGCATCCTTATAACCATTATTTTGAACCCTGTATCTGGTAGTATGCTTGCCCCCATTTTATTTAGTTCTTTTTCTAGAGTTCTGTTCTGTCCTTTCAATTGGGTCATGTTTCTTGTCTTCTCATTTTGGCTGCCTCCCTGTGTTTGTATTTATGTATTAGGTAGAGCTGCTATCTCTCCTGGGCTTTGTAGAGTAGTACCCTTATGTAGTAGGTGTTCTGTAGGGCCAGTGGTGCAGCCTCTCCAGTCACCCTAGCTAGGTGCTTCAAGTGCTCCTCTGTGTGAGCTGTATGCCTTGTCCTGTCATAGTTGAGCCTTGATTGCTGCTGGCATTACTTGAAGTGATTGACGCACAGGCCAATCAGCTGCTTGGATCACCTGCAACAACAGAGGAGGAATTGATCCTACAGACCAGGACTTGCTACAGTGAGGTTTTGGTGCTCATCGAGTCTGCCTCTTGAGTGTGTCACTCATGGAGGTGGTAGAGTTGTACTCTGGCATGGTCTGAAGCTGTACTGGGTACACTGGCTCTGGGACATCCAAGGAGGTACAAGGTCAGCCACTACCTATGCCCTGCCTGGGACCACCTAGCACAAGATATGAGCAATTGAAAGATGGTTTATACTTCTGCTGGGTTTGGAGTTACCCAGGAGAGGACAAGCTGTGAACCAAGGCTGGCTGTCACTTATACCAGGCCTGGGTCCCCTTAGCAAGAGGTACAGGGCATGCAGAGGCTATATGCTATTTTTTGAGATATTTTATTTATTTTGTTTGTTTGGGTTTTTTTTCTTTTTGTATTTTTTTCCCAAAGTTAGAAGTGGGTGGGGAGGCAGACAGACAGACTCCCGCATGCACCTGACCGGGATCCACCCGGCATGCTCACCAGGGGCAATGCTCGGCCCCTCTGGGGTGTTGCTTGGCTGCTCTGGGGCATTGCTCCTCTGCAATGAGAGCCATTCTAGCACTTGAGGTAGAGGCCATGGAGCCATCCTCAGGGCCTGGGCCAACTTTATTTCCAATGGAGCTTTGGCTGTGGGAGAGGAAGAGAGAGACTGAGAGAAAGGAGGGGGGAAAGGATGGAGAAACAGAGAGGCGCTTCTCCTGTGTGTCCTGGCTAGGAATCGAACCCAGGACTTCCACAAGCCGGGCTGATACTCTACTGCTGAGTCAACTGGCCAGGGCCTTTTTTGAGATATCTTAAGAGAGTCCAAAGCATGAGGCAAGAGAGGCCATTTATATGGAAAAGCCACTGGACAAGGGTTGTATAGGCCCACATGTTGGTTGTGGTGGGGTTTCAGGGAGTCACACCAGGACCAAGCAAGGGGTGTCAGCCAGGTTGATGGAAACTCAGATATGGCATCCATCTGCCAACTCTGTCAGGGGAGGGCTCGTAAAAAGAACATTGGCTTCTGCCAGCACTTTCGTCTAAGAGAAAGCTGACCCCCAGCTCTCATTATGATGTCAGACAATTCAGTTCCTCCCTAGTTCCTTTCAAGCTGCTGTCCCAGTCTGGAGCTCAGAGGGAGTGAGTGTGAATAAGTTTGTGTCTGGGCTACTTAAGAGGAACTGCCTGGGACTCTAGCAGTCCTCAGTCTCAGTTAACCACAATCCCTATAGGTTTTTACAGCCAGAAGTTATAGAGACTTCTCTTCCTAGTTCTGGAACCCTGGGCTGGGAAGTCTGGTGTGAGACTGGGACCCCTGGATCATCAGTGTGGACCTCCACAGCTGAGATATCCCTCCTGATTTTAAACTACTGCACATGGGTGTGGGAGCAGCCTGTTCACATCGCTGCCTGTCCTGCAATCTCAATGTGGCTTCTTCTTTATACCCCTAGTTGTAGGCCTTCCATTCGACTAGACTTCAGGTGGTTCTGAATGATGATTGTTCTGTAATTTAGTTGCAATTTTGATGTTTGATTAGATTTTAATTTTATTCCTTTTAATATAAATTTTTTCTCCTAGTCAATTAATTAAAGACTTTTTTCCCCCTAAAGCCTACTAATTGTTAGATGACCCTGTAGATTTCATCATCTGTTAGACTGAACCATTTACATCAGACTTTTAGCATTCAGTGTGACTTGTCTCAGAATTGATTTGATTATAGCCATCTCTATTAACCATAAAGACAAACTCAATAAACAGATTGAAGGGACTGTGATTGGCCCACCAAGAGTGGGAACAGCAGTAGGTTCAGATCACTGATTGTCCCTCTCTAGAAGAAGCAATAAATCAATAAAGCAAGTGCTCGTCACTGTAACTGCATAGCCAGCAGAATGGCAATATCTAATTTAAAAAAATACAATATACTCAACAACAAAAAAAAGCAGAACTATATTTTTAAAAATTACTTATTAGGAAAATTTGTTTTATTTTTTTATTAATCTTTTTTTTCCTGAATATAGGCATGTATATAAATATGTACTATATTCATTGTCAGAATATGATCTTTGGAAAATTGGGCAACTGATTACTCTAAAAGGTTCATAAAGTTGAGTTTATACAGTTAACAGCAACCACATACCAACAGACACATTATTCAAAAGTAGTAGAATAGTAGCTTAGGGCCAAGAAAAAGTGAAAAGTAATCATAGCTTTTATTCTTATTACAGTTTGAAAAAAATAGTGAGGTAATTTATAGAAAGGTTTACTATGAAAATTATATCTTCATTTCATGATATTGACATTTTTATGTTTTATATTAATTCATAAGCTCTCCTCTTTACAGGAGATACAAACATGAAATAAAACAAGTGGCCTATGGTCAAAATTTCAGAAATAACTGAAAGGTCAGCTAGAGCCTTGTGTTTCTAGATTCAAAGAGGCAGAAATTTTCTAACAGCGTGTTTTTTAAAAAAAACAGCAACAACGTCTGTGACGGCATTAAATAAACAGTTTTAGTCTCATTGTTCTGGTTACAAAAAGCCTGGAAAATGAAGCTGCAAAGAATATAAAAACCATTCTTATTTTTAATATTACTGTAGTATACATTTTATATTATCCTAGTGACTAAGTATACAGGCTAAGACTAAACAGCGTTAAGTTAAAATCCTATTCTCTTCACTTACTAAATGTACTGTGGGCCAAATTATTCATCCCCTCTGAGCCTGTTTGATAAAATGGATAAATAAAACTCCACACGTCCTGAGATTAATGCAAAGATAAAAATGAGAGCAGGCATGTTGCCCAGCGCCTGGTACATAAGACGCACTCAATAAATGTTAGCTGCTCTAATTATACAAACCATGAGTGATGAGTTGTTATACAAACATCCTCTTAGCTCTCATTCTGACAACTTTAATTCTAGACCCACTAGACAGAGCAACCAGAGGACGGGGGAGAGGAACACTGCCTGCAAGAGCCCACGGTCTTTATTGAGAGTCTCTGTTTGATACTGTAGTACAGAAGGACACAAACACACAGTCACACACACAAACACACATACCAGTGTGCACCCACACACACTCCCCCCTTACACACTAAAGTAACCAAAGATCATAAAATTGTGGATTAATTTAAAAAGAGAAAAAAGAAAAGCAGAGTTCTCAGCCACAGGAAACTTGGTTAAGAATCTGGAGATTTAGATTGATCATGGAGAGTTATATTTAAACATGATTACCATGTTTCCAGTGGGAAGTGCTTCTTAGAATAATCAGATTTGAGAAGGCTAATAATAGAACACTACATTGTAGTTGCCTCTGAGTCACTTGGCTGAGGAAGGGGGAAGCTGAGCCCACCATGAGGCATAAGTATTGAATGAAAGCCACCTAAAAAACATGTTGGAAAGAAATCACCACTTTCATGATTTCCAGTTCTTTCAACTGTATTTTTTTACCCTTCAGTCAATGAAATTATGAAATCTGTGACTTCTCAAGAGATCAGGACTCTATTTTATTCGTTTCTTACCCCCATTGCCTTGCACAGTGCCCGGCACAGAGTTGGCGTTCAGTACAAGTTCAGTGGGTTAAATGAATAAAGGTTCGGAGAGAGAAAAACAGCACAAGAAAGGAAATTCTATCTGTATCACAACAAGAGATTTGGAGCCAGATTTAGGTTTCATATTTGTGTTGTACAAGCTTTTCTTTCTTTCTTTTTTTTTTTTTTAAGTGAGAGGAGGAGAGATAATGAGATAGACTTCCGCATACACCCTGACCGGAATCTACCCAACTGATGCTCGAATCATCTGAGCTATCCTCAGCACCCAGGGCCAATGCTCAAACCAATTGAGCCACTCTCTTCGGAAGGAGAAGAGAGAGAGAAGGAGAAGGGGGGGGGGGGGAGAGAAGCAGATGGTCACTTCTCATGTGTGCCCTGACCAGGATAGAACCTGGAATGTCTACACGCTGGGCTGATGCTCTATCCACTGAGTCAATCAGCCAGGGCCACAATCATCTTAAGGATAGAATTGTGTTCATGTATTTGAAACATGGTTAGGGCTCAATAAATTGATTTTGGTGTCATTTGTTACTTTAAACCATCGAGCAGATTAATAAAATACTTTCTAATTGTTGCCTCTATTATGTAAAAGCTATGGCTAGTTTCTTTTCTCTTTAAATTGGATATCATTTTGAAATCACCTATAATTTCTCATGGGCCTGAAACTTTCTACTTTTTATCTGTATAGCATTTGGGAGAGCTTTTATTTTTTTTCCAGTTGATTCATTTTCCTAAAGTCATATGCATTTTATCCCTCGCTTATGTGAGATCTCTTTTAAACTCTAATAACAAAACTAATGAGCCGAATTGAAGATGTGTGTGTGGGTTTTTAAAAATTTATATTTTTGAAATGCCATAATCTAGCCCAACAAACACTACTGGCAACCTTAGAGAGAACAGCAGCTTTTAGTAACATATACATCTCACTGCCCAGAGAAATACTACAAAATAAGTTAATATGTGCTAGTTAATATTATGATATTTCCATACTAGTCGAATATTTACTTAGAGATGCATTTGTCAAATATTCAATCATTGATTTGACAAATAGTGTCTTTCTGTCAAAGGCACTTTTTGACTTTAGGAATATAAGCTAACTAAGAAAAGAAAAATCTTACTTATGTCCTTAAGTTGGATATTCATCTAATAAACAACTAAATTAACAACAAATGGACAAGATTAATTTCACGTGGTAATTAATGCAGAGAAGTCAATGAAACAGAATGTTTTGATAGAAAGAGAATGAGGGTTACTTTAAATTTGGTAGCCAGGGAAAGTTATCTTTGAGGATACTATTTTTGAGCTGAAACCAGAATGGTACAAAGGACCCAGTCATAGGGAAATCTGTATAAAAAGAAAACAAAAGCAAAAAAACAAATTAAAGCTCTTAAAGCAATAATAAACTTTTAATTTTCAAAAAACAGAAGAATACCACCCTAATCAAAACCTCAGCAGGCTTTAGTTTTTTTTTATAGAAATTACCAGGCAGTTCTTAAAATTTATATGTAAAAAAATTATATGTATATATAAAGGATGCAGAATAGTCCAAAACAACTTTGAAAAAGTCAAAGATGCAAAAATTACACTAACTTCAAACCTTACTGTTAAAGTCACAATCTTTAATATTGGACAATATAAAGATTAATAGATTCACTGGACAGAATACAGAGACCAGAAATAGAGTCACATTTACACGGCTAATTGATTTTCAGCAAAGATGCAATTCAGTGAAGAAAAGAAAGTCTTTTCAACAAATATTATTGATAAAATTGGATATCGTTTTTTTTAAAAAAGAGTTTTGATCATACCTCCCACCATAAAAATGAACTCAAATAGCTTATAGACATAAACATAACATTGATACTTCTATTTCTAGAAGAAAACATAGGAAAAAAATTTTGTGTCCTTGGACTAGGCAAAGATGTATCTAAAAATGACACTATATGTATAATCCATAAAATAAAATTTGATAAATTTGGACTTGATCAAAATGACGAATTGCTACATTCAGAAAGACATTGTTAAGAGAATGATAAAACAAACCACAGACTTGGAAAATACATTTCCAAATATCATAATGATAAAAGGAACTCAAGAGTTTAAATTTTAGCTTGAATAGATACCTAGGCATAAATTTAACCAAGAAGGTAAAAGACTTTTACTTGGAAAATTATAAGATACTGAAGGAAGACATTGAGGAAGATACATATAGGTGGAAGCATATACCATGTTATGAATTGAAAGAATTAGCATCATTAAAATATTCATTCTACCCAAAGCAATCAACAGAGTCAAAGCAATTTCTATTAAAATACCAATGACATATCTCACAGATCTAGAACAAATATTCCAAAAATTTATATGGAACCACAAAAGACCTCAAATAACCAAAGCAATCTTGAGAAAGAACAAAGTTGGGTTAGGTCTAGCAGGGGTCCCCAAACTACGGCCCGCGGGCCACATGCGGCCCCCTGAGGCCATTTATCCGGCCCCCACTGCACTTCCGGAAGGGGCACCTCTTTCATTGGTGGTCAGTGAGAGGAGCATAGTTCCCATTGAAATACTGGTCAGTTTGTTGATTTAAATTTACTTGTTCTTATTTTAAATGTTATATTTGTTCCCGTTTTGTTTTTTTACTTTAAAATAAGATATGTGCAGTGTGCATAGGGATTTGTTCATAGTTTTTTTTTATAGTCCAGCCCTCCAATGGTCTGAGGGACAGTGAACGGGCCCCTTGTGTAAAAAGTTTGGGGACCCCTGGTCTAGGGTATTGTCTAGGGTTATGGTGAGGGTTTAAGTTAGGGTTAGGTTTAGGGTTAGTGCTAGGGCTAGTGTTAGGGCTATGGTTAGTGATAAGGCTAGGGTTAGGATTAGGGCTAAGGTTAGGGCTAAGTTTAGGGTTAGGTTTACGGTTAGGGCTAGGGCTAGGGTTACAGCTGTGTTAGGGTAAAGGTTAGTGTTAGAGTTAATGTTAGAGCTAGGGGTAGGGTTAGGACTGAGGCCAGGGTTAGTGTTAGGGTTAGGGTTAGGGCTAGCATTAAAAAAAAAAAAAAAAAAAAAAAAAAAAAGTTGGAGGTATTATGCAACCTGACATCAAACTATTCTATAAAGACATAATAATTAAAACATCAAGGTACTGGCATAAAAACAGTGATATAGATCAATGGAACAGAACTGAGAGTCCAGAAATAAACCAACACCTTTATGGTCAATAAATACTTGACAAAAAAAGGCAAAAACATATGATGGGCTAAACATAGTCTACTCAATAAATGGTGTTGGGAATATTAGACAGATACATGCAAAAAATGAAACTAGACCACCTCCTTATACCACACACACAAGAAAATATTTAAAATGGATTAAAGACAAATGTAAGTCACAAACCCATAAAAATTCTAGAAGAAAACACAGGCAGTGAAAACAGACATTTCTCATAGTAATATTTTTTTCTGATACATCTCCTTGGGCAAGGGAAACAACAACAACAAAACAAATGGTACCACATCAAACTAAAACGCTTTTGCACAGCAACGAAACCCATCACCAAATTAAAAGACAAGCCATTGAATGGGAGAACATATTCAACAATGATACATCTGATAAAGGGCTAATTTCCAAAATTTGTAAAGAACTTTCACAATTCAACACCAGGAAGACAAACAGTCAAATTTAAAAATGGGCAAAGGATCTGAATAGATACTTCTCCAAAATGGACATACGGACATGAAAAGATGCTTGGCATCACTGATCATCGGGGAAATGCAAATTAAAACTATGATGAGAAGCCATCTCACACCTGTCAGAATGGCTATCATCAATAAATCAACAAACAGGAAATGTTGGTACAGATGTGGAAAAAAGGTAACCCAACACTGTCAGTGGAAATGCAAATGGGAGCAGCCGCTGTGGAAAGCAGCGTGGAGTTCCCCCAAAAGTTAAAAATGGAACTGCCTTGTGACCCAGTGGTTACACTTCTGGGAATATATCCATAGAAACCCAAAACACTACTCCGAAAGAATACATGCACCCTTATGTTCACTGCAGCGTTGTTTACAATAGCCAGGATTTGGAAGCAGCCCAGGTGCCCATCAGTAGAGGAGTGGATAAAAAAACTGTGGTACATTTGCACAACAGAATACTATTCAGCAGTAAAGAAAGAAGGAAATCTTACCTTTGTGACAGCATGGACAGACCCGGAGAGTATTATGCTCAGTGAAATAAGCTGGTCAAAGAGAAACAAATACCATCTGATTTCACTTACATGTGGAATCTAAAGAACAAAATGAACTAAGAAACAGACTTATAGATACAGAGAACAGACTGACAACCATTAGAGGGAAGAGGCATTAGGGGGCCAGGTGAAAAGGTGAAGGGTTTGAGAAAAAAATAAAGACAGACAGTTTGGTGATTGCCAGAAGGAAAGGGGGGGGGTGGAAGAGGATACAGGGGGATAAACAGTGGTGGAGGGAGACTTGACTTGGGGTGATGAGTGCGCTTTGCATAGTATACAGATGTTGTGTTATAGAGTTGTACACTTGAAGCTTGTATGATTTTGTTAACCAGTGTCATCCCACTAAATTCAATAAACATGCTTTTTTAAAAATCAACTTGTCCAGTTTAAGTGTGTTCATTTTATTATATGCTAATTATATCTTAATAGCTATATACTTTTATTTATTTTTATTAAATATATATTATATATATATCTATATAGGGGTGTACAAAAGTAGGTTTACAGTTGTTCATATGGATAAAGACATACAGGTTATGATTATAATACAAGAATAAACTGTTTTGCACACTCACAACTGTAAAACTACTTTGCCCATCCCTGTACGTGTGGAAATATAAAATCTCACTAATGTAATGGCTTTTTTTGATAATGGAAATCTTAAGGATAAATGGTATGCAGTATTCTTTGCAGACTACTGTTGGAGTCTAGGCCTCAGCTTTCCTGATAAATTGGTCCTGTTGACTCCAATCTATTTTACTAGTAGCCTGTTTCCTAGATGCCCCACGGGGCACTCAAGGACTAGCACTTGGTTAAAGCACACAGGCCTTCCTTCTCTCTATTACTGCTCAGTTCCTTCCTTCCAAAAGGGCTTTATATCATTTGAATTCAATTCTGAGAGGTGGAGGAAGGAAGAGAAATAAAAACTTGGAAAGGAATCCGCTTGAGCCAGATGCTAGGATCAGAGGATGCCCTGAGAAGCCTTCCAGGCTGCTTACTAGGTCAGTTTGGGAGTTACTCTGGTGTTTTTCTTTTCTTAGTGGAAAGTACCTTTACTTAGTGATTTTTGTTGTAAAGGACAGACCCCAGCATAATCCAGAACTTATCCAGAATTACATAAGAGGATTCTGACCAGAGAAAAATAGAAAATCCTTTCATATGTGAACTAATTCATGCATTTAGTTTTCTCATTCATTCTTTCAATAAGCATTTAGTAACATATGTTGAAAGCAGAGAAATGAAATAAAAGCCAGTGATTGTGGCTGAGTATTATTTCAGCCACCCCTCACTTATTCTGCAAACACATTATCAGTCCTAAGTAAAGCTGCTTTTTTCAGAGCTGAAAGAACCCACATTGCATCAAAGAAAGCATAGACTTTCTCCCAAGACAGATGATCTTGAATCACTGCAAGGTGTCTAGCTACAACAATAGGGTTTAACAGCTGCAGTGAAAGGTCTACTTAACCCAGCTATTTATATACAGATAGCGCTTCCACAGCACTGAGAAAATCCTCTGAAATGAAATTATTTGGTGAGCTATTATTCATGCCAGCGGATAAAGAACCCATCACCAATGCCCATCCCCCCAAGCTCACCTCCTCCCCATTCCAGTGATCACTCCCCCTCTAACCTGAGTCCACTCACAAAACAAAGGAAGAGAGGGAGGAGCAAAGATTGGTACCTAATAATCATGAGCTCAGTGACTGAAAAATGTATAACTAGTAACAAAGAAAAATGAGGCTCTTGTTTCCATAGCCAGCACCATTGAACTACAGAGTTCATATTTGAGGAGCTTACTGAGAGGCAAAATATGGAGGGAAGCATAAAAAATCTGGCACTTATCTAAAATTTCACCAAAGGTCAGGAAAGAACAGCTGTTGAGGACATTCTAAACCTCATGCATGCTTTCCCTGCTACCTCTTTGCAGCCTTTGGCAATCCCACGACCTAGGAACTGTCATGTACATTTTTCATTTAGAGAAACTGAAACTTGGAGAGGTCACACCAGAATGGAGACACGCATTCAAAGCACTGTGGCTCTCCTCCTATCCAATCAGCTGCTGCCTCTCATTCTCTTTTGCTGGTTATTTCCTCCCTAAGCACTGAATGCCCCTGGCTCAGTTCTTGACTGTCTTCTCTAACTCCTTCCAGGTCTCAGTCAGCCTCCATGGTTCATGGTCATACATGCTGAGGTCTCCAAGGTTTGTGTCTCTGGTCTGGCCCTCCCTCTTCTTTTTATATTCAGTTGCCCACCTGACATCTCCACCTGGATGTCTAGTAGGCATCTCAACATTTTACATGTCCAAAACTAAACTCCTAATTCTCAGTCTCAAAACCTGTTTCTCCTATAATTTTCCCTGTTTCAGTTAAGGACAGATTCATCCTTTTCACTGCTCATAATATCCTTGGAACCTCTGTTTCTTTCATCCTCCATGTTTATACTTCAGCAAATCTTATATTGCTGCCTTCATAACATAACAGAATCTAACTACTTCTTACAAGCTACATAGCTAATAGCTTAGACCAAGCCACAGTCTTCTCCCACCTGGATTACTGTATTAGCCTTTTAAACACATCTTTCTTACAGTTTATTCTCAACAGAGTACCCAGAATGATTCTTTGAAAACGCATGTCACTTCTGCCCCCAAAACTCTTCAAGATTTTTCATCTCCCATGACAATAAAAACCGAAGTCCTTGAGCTGGCCCTGCCACCTTGCTGACCTTGTCTCTTATACCACTCTCTCCTTTGCCCAGTTTGCCCAGGCACATTGGCCTTGCTGGTTCTCAAGCATACCCAGGACATGTGTGCCTCAGGGACTTTGCACTTTCTGTTTCCTCTGCCTACAATGTTCTCTCTCACATAGCCGCATGGGTTACCTCTCACTGCCTACAGTCCTCTCCTCAAACACTGCTCTCTCAAAGATGCTTTCCCTGACCACCACGGAGTGGCAGCTTCTCGCTCTCTTACCATCCCCCTTACCTTATTTTTCTCTGTTGCATATCTCATATTATAAATAATGAGATTTTTTTTTTACTCTTTTTTTCTGTATCTTCCCACTAAAGCCTAAGTTTCATGAGAACAAGGACTTTGTTTTGTTCTTACTGAATGCGTAGCACCTACCACAGTGTCTGGCCTGTATTAGGTTGAACTGTATGAAACCATTTTTTTTTTTGTAGTTCAGAGTTGAATATCAGCGTTTTCTTGGTTTAATGTAATTACCGTATTTTTCGCTCCATAAGACGCACCTGATCATAAGACACACCTAGGGTTTTAAGGAGGAAAATAAGAAAAAAAAATTCTGAACCTAATGGTGTGTTAAAATATTTAATAAAATACCGTATTTTTCGCTCCATAAGATGCACGGGCATTTTCTCCTCCACTTTTGAAGGGAAAAGTGTGTCTTATGGAGCGAAAAAATACAGTAATAAGTTCTCAATAAACACTTGTTTAATAGATGAATAAATTAAACCTATAATAGCCTAATTCCAAAGTTCATGTTCTACAGAGTATACACTTTTGTTTCTCTGTTAATGAAATTGCTTTCCCCCACAAAATATTTTCTACTTTTCAGAAGTTCTTTCTTGTGTTCAAGGTCATGAGGTTTGGTACATTATTTTCTGGCACTTCTGTAGCTAGAAAAATAATAACAAAAGTATTCTCGTGCTTGCTAACAGTTATGAAATTACCTACCAACAGACAGGGTTTTCTTTGTATCTTAAGAAAAGCCATTTTTATGTTTTTATGTAAAAATGAGACTCAGAGACATGAACAAGAGTGTGGTGGTTAGGGGGTGGGTGGAGGGGGAGAGGAGAGGGGAGTTGGGGGAGGGGAGGGGCACAAAGAAAACCAGATAGAAGGTGATGGAAGACAATTTGACTTTGGGTGATGGGTATGCAACATAATCAAATGTCAAAATAACCTGGAGATGTTTTCTCTGAACAGATGTACCCTGATTTATCAATGTCACCCCATTAAAATTAATAAAAAAATAAAAAAGAAAAACCAGACTGGATGAGTCAGGTCTGAACTCTAAGCAGTGCCCCTGGATTCAGCTACTTGGGCTAGATGCACAGCCTTTACATGAGCTAGGAGCTGGCCACGGCAAAGCACTCCTCCACCGTCTGTTCATGACTCGGATTTTTCTCTTCTGGTAATTTTTAAAATTCACAACCTAAAACAGGGGTCTCAAACTCAACTCAGCATGTGGGCCGCAGAGCAAGATCACAGCCATTCGGCGGGCCGCACTAGGTCTACAAAAGGCGACTGTTACGCAACACTTTTCTCACTGCAGTTGAAAACAAAAAAAAATCAGTACAACAAGCACAATCGTACATGCAGTTTACTCAGTGTCACAAAACGACCAGAAACTGTAGTTCGCATCACAACTGCTGTTAACTAAGCTAATATCTAGCTAGGATGCTAGAGAAATGAAAAATACAAGTAGGCCCCTAGGCTTACTTAATTTTATCCAAAATATTTTGAACTTCGTGGATTAGTCTGCGGGCCGCACAAAATTGTTCGGCGGGCCGCGAGTTTGAGACCCCTGACCTAAAAGGTATTTCTTCAACTGAGATAGTTAACTTTTAGTTGCACTTTGACTTGGCATGCATTTGCCTTCAGTCCCATAAAATCCAGTTTATGGCATGTGTAAATAATGCCTGCCACTGTAATAGATAAACCCACAATTCTCAGGGGATCATCAACATTGCAAGCGTCCATTTCCTGTTCATGTTGCCAAACAATGAAGGCAGACTAGCTGGCTCTCTTCTCATTCTTTATTTAGGGATCCAGCGTCCCATTTTGTTGTCCAACCTTCCCTTAGCTCCTTAGAATATTCTCCATCCATTCAGGAGATGAGGAAAGACAGCAAGGATCCTCTGTGGAAGGGTTTTTGTTCTGGGCCCATGTATTGGTCAGAATTTTCAGAGAAATGGGACCAGAGCCCCAGTGGTGCCCTTCCAGCCTCAAAGCTGGCAGACTCGTGGTCCAGGAAGAGGCGGAGTTCCGGTGTAAGTCTGAAGGCAGGAGGAAACCCATTGTGCCAGCTCAAAGCAGCCTGGCAGCAGGAGTTCCCTCCTACTCAGTCCTCTTGTTCTATTCAGGTCTTCAGCTGATTGCAGGTGGCTCACCCACAGTCGGAAGAGCAACCTGCTTTCCTCAGTCTATTGATCCAGATGTTCATCTCATCCAGAAACATCCTCACAGACACCCAGAATATTGCTTGACCGAGGACTGGGGCACTGCAGAACCCATTCAGTCTGACATAAAATTAACCGTCACAGCTCAGAAGTAGCACATGTAACTTGTGCTTGCGCAACTTGTGCTCACATTCCATTGCCCAGAACTGAGTAATATGACCACGTAACTACAAGAGGCACAGGGGAAGGTCAAACTATGTGTCCAGAAGAACGGGTGACATACTGGCGAGCCCTGGCAGACCCTGCCAAAGTGCACAGCTGCTTATTTGCTTGTGAGTGTTCCTCAACGCTGGGCTTGTTATAAAATTTTGCAAAATGAGTCTGCAAGGAAATGAAGGGTATTTTGTAGCATGTGGAGAAAATAACAATTATAAGAATTATTTATAATAAATTTTTTTGGCCCTGGCCAGGTAGTTCAGTTGGTTAGAGCATTGTCCTGATATGCCAAGGTTGTGAGTTTCATTCCTATTCAGGGCACATACAAGAAGGAACCAATGAATGCATAAATGAGTGGAACAATAAATCCGTGTTCTCTCTCTCTCATCAGTAAGTAAAAAAAAAAATAAAATTTTACTGCTGGCTCCTTTCACTGTTATTTCTAAGCAATTTAGCCAGTTATAGAAAACCCCATCCTATTTCTTTTTTTTTTTATTTTAAGACCATATTTCAGATATTCAACTGCATGTTAAAAAGATATCAGCAATTATCAAAAGATAAAACTTATTTTGAAAAGGCACACAGATCGTATGATCCTGTTTATCTGAGCTGTCCAAGATAGACAAATATAGAGAGATTAAAAACTAAATTAGTGGTTGTTCAGGGTTGGGGGTGGGAAGAAGTGAATGAGGAGTACTTGCTACAAGCCTTCGGTGTGGGGTGATGGAAATGTTCTAAAATTAGTTTATTGGAATGGTTGCACAATTCTTTAAATGCTAAAAATCATTGAATTGTACATTCTAAACAGATGAGTTTTATGGTACGTAGATTATATCTCAATCGCTTTTTTTCTTACTATAGGTTTGCTTAACTTTTCTTATTTATAAATGCTTTGAGATTACCTCTTAAACTGTGTCAGTTGGCCAGTCACAGTCAGTGACTGTCAGTGGACATTTGAGGAGGGCCTGCACTATTTCTTTTTTTTTTTTTTAGAGAACATTTTTTTAATTTAATTTTTATTTATTTATTTACTTATTTTAGAGAGGAGTGAGAGAGAGAGAGAGAAAGGGGGAGGAGCAGGAAGCATCAACTCCCATATGTGCCTTGACCAGGCAAGCCCAGGGTTTTGAACCTGTGACCTCAGCATTCCAGGTCGATGCTTTATCCACTGCACCACCACAGGTCAGGCCAGGCCTGCACTATTTCAGGCACCGTGCTGGGAACTGGAAACAGAGACACAAATAAAACAATGGCTTCTGTCCTCAAGAAGTTCACTGTCAAGTGAAGAAGTTGGACTTGTGTGGAGTACCAAGCACTATGTATGCCTTTGGTGCTGTCATTGAGGCTAACATAAGGTAGTGGAGAGCAGGAGAAAGGCTCAGAGTGCATAGGGAAGGTTTAGGGTACTTCCCACAGCTGGCGGAGATTTTGCTCCCTTCATTTTCGGAAGCCTTATACTTTCCACATTTGTGCTTGAGCCAAAGTATTTCCATTCTCCATTTATTTCATTAATTTAGATATTAATTCAACAAATAGATGCTAGTGAGATTGTTAGATACTTGGAGATGGTCACAGACACAAAGGACACAAAGGATTTGGGTCCACCACATGAATTACATGTTAAACTTGAGAACGTCTCCCAGACTTCTTCGAGGAGCTGATACCTAATCTTGGTCTTGAGGGATAAGTAAGAATGGAAGAGGGAGTTAAGATAGAGGAGGGTGCAGAAAAGTATCAGGAAACAAAATATATTTGGAGAACTTCCTTTTTTCTATGTCTCTTACCATATTAGTTAAAATACCTATTAGTTGTGGGAACAGTTACATCCCCAATATTTTAGTGGTTTAGTGTAAGAGCAATTTTCATGTAAAGTCCAAATGACAATGCCTGATCATAGGGTTTCATTCAGAGACTTCGCAATATTCAACGTGTTGCTGCCAGAGTCGCTCCTGGTGCTGCTACCTTTTCAGCACATGGGAAAGAGTAGACCAGGGGTCGGGAACCTATGGCTCACAAGCCAGATATGGCTCTTTTGATGGTTGCATCTGACTCACAGACAAATAAAAAAATAATAACGTTAAAAATATAAAACATTCTCATATATTACAATCCATTCTTTTCCTACAGTTCATGTTCATGGTTGCGGTTGGCTGGAGCCAATCACAGCTGTCCTCCGAGACAACACCAAATTTTTATTGGATAATGTGTAACATGCACAGGTCATTGTATGGCTCTCACGGAATTACATTTTAAAATATGTGGCATTTATGGCTCTCTCAGCCAAAAAGGTTCCTGACCCCTGAAGTAAAAGGATTATCCGAGAGGTTGTCCCAGGCCAGGCCTGGCTGTGTGCACGTCACTGCTGCCTGCCTTCTCTTGGCCAGATGGCAGTCACCTGGTCCCATCTATATACAGGGGCTGGGAAAAACTAATTCCTGGATGGGCAGCTACGTCCTAGCAACACCACCACTCTGTTCCATGGAAGAAAACATAAACATAAATCTCTGGTGGAAAGCTTGCTTTTTGACATTCTCACTTGAATAGTTTATCTTTTATGTCACGAAGTTTTCATCGCTATGTTTGCAAATCAAGCGAACCTGTTGAGAATGGAATGACCACAGAGCACATTTCCATTACCTCTGGAGTAGGAAAGACAGATATCCACTGTGCAGGCTACAAGGTGGGACCTGTTCGGGCAGTTTCTAGAAACATACATATATACACATACATAGTTTGTGATATATAGTTTAAGGCTTTATTTATTCATTTTAGAGGAGAGAGAGAGAGAGAGAAGGGGGTGGAGCAGGAAGCATCAACTACCATATGTGCATTGACCAGGCAAGCCAAGGGTTTCAAACCAGAGACCTCAGTGTTCCAGGTAGATGTTTTATCCACTGCACCACCACAGGTCAGGCTGTATTCAGTCTTACAGTGAGCCATAACTCACTTTTTTTATCCATCTTGTTCAAACAAGACCCAATACCAATGAATTATACATACCAATTTGAAGGCACTGAGCCCCTTGAACAAGATCCTGATTACCTGGGATCTAATTTTGCTTCCTAAATGTTTGCACAACACTGAGAACTCAGGGACCTTCTGTATGTCCTGATGCCTTCAGAAGTAAAGGGAAGGACTCTTTACTAAGCCATAAATGCCTCGCTGTTTTCATTTTCCATGTACACATGTGGCCAAAGACCCTCCCTTCAACTTGATGACCTTAGATTTCTTTTAGAAACACAATTTCTTTAAGTCTGACTGCCGGTAAAATTAAATCTCCTTGGCTTCTCAGCTGCCGTGATGCTCTGTGACATCAAAACTGCTTTGATAACGTTGCGATTCTCATGTGGTCTGTGAAAGAATTCAATGATTCTGTTTTTATTTTTTGCTTTTGTTTTAATTCAGGACATAGTAAGGGTAAGTAGGGATGAAGTACCTTTTACTGAGTGCTCTTATAAGAAATGATCAGACTCAAAATTTAAAATAGGGCTGTGCCAGATACTAGGAAGTACATGGCAGACAGGACAGATGGAGGCAGAGTGCTCGGACAAAGCATGGGGATCCTCACACCCGGGTCTCGTAACACAGTGCAGGTTCTGTCTTCTATATGAATACGTCCTACGTCCCCTTTCAAGAACTGCCTTGTGGTCATCAAGGGAGGAAGGTCCTCATGACAGGTAGGGGAGGAAGGATCTGGTAATATTCCTCAAGGAAGGGAAATACAGACAGAAGCAGCCAACTTCAAAAAGCAGTCACAGTGTTTATCCAATAAAATATTAAGGAACTATAAAGAGATCACATAATTTATCCAAAGAAGTAAAACAATGAAAAACTTTTTAAACAGTATCAGTACTTGTTGATACCTCTACTTTATTTCTCTAATTGTAGATATATAATACAATCTTGTCATAGCAGGATGATTTCTTCATCTGGTCCTTACAGAATACCAAGAGCATTGTTTGATGTTTTATAAATGTCTGATTTAATAGTCAAAGCAACTCTATGAAGTAGGTATCATTATGCTTATTTAAAGATGTTGTATTAGTTTGCTAGGGCTGCCATAACAAAATGCCATAGACTGGGTGCTTTAAACAGCAGAACTAAAATTCCAACTCAGATATGTGTGTCCTCCAACCCTCGTACACTCTTACTGCGTCACAGACCAGTGCACTGTAGCCAACGAGCAGATAGTTGATTTAATGCCCCAAATTCAATCCTCCAAATCTAGCGAAATTAAGCATTCATTCTGAGCTTCTCTAACTCTACTCCCATTCATCAAGGACTAATAAACCTCATCCTTTGTTACCACCTAAGGACTCACTGTGACTTAATATAGCAAGCTTGTCAAATAATTCTTGCATGGAGAACAGGCATTACTTGAATTCTTATTATTTTGTATCCAGGACAGATTTGTCTCTTCAGAAGTTTACTTCTTCGTCACCTAGTTCTAGTGTTCTCATGAAGGCATCATCGGGTTCATTTTAATTTTTAAAATGTGTTACTGACATAGAGTGCCAGTGTCACCCAAAGGTAAGATGAATTCAGGAAGTTAGCTATGTTAGCCTGTGGCAGATTGTATTTTGATGAGCACAGTAAAATCTTTCCATCTACATACAATGTTATGTTTTCACTTCTCCCATCAAGAAGTGGGAATTATATTTCATATGTTTGAATATGGTATGGTCAGTAACTATAGCAGAAGTGAATGAGGTGACCTCCTAGGCAAGGTCAGAAGATGCAATGTGGATTCTTTCTGGTTTCTCTAGAGGCTCACTCTTAGAACCCAGCCACCATGCTGTGAGGAAGCCAGAAAGCCATGTGGCAAAGTCATATGTAGGTATCCTAGCTGACAGCCAACATGAAGTTCCAGTTGAATGCCAGTGTCACTACCAGGCACATGAGTGAGAAAACCTTTGAAATGACCCCAGTTCCACCCACTGTCCTACTGAAACATGATTTTTAAGGTATTATTTTCATAAAATAATAGATAACTATTAAAGATGATTTTAGTATTTGGAAATATGAGACTATCATTACAAAAATCTTAAAACATTTGATATTAGCTTTTGAACCAAGAATCAGGCAGAAACTGGAAGCATATTGAAGGACTTCAGAAAAAAATGTTGGTGAAAGTCTAAAACGACAAGTGTTAGCAGAAGCCTGAAGGACCTCAGGTACCAGGTCAGTGGGGGTTTAGGGGAAAGTGAAGGAGATGTGATGGGAAGCCCAGGGAAGGGAGACCTCTGTAATTCACTGGAAGGACATTCAGCCACATTGTTCTCTGCAGTAACATAGAAAATAGTAACTGTATCTAATGATGAGCTTACTAAGATTTCCAGGTAGAATATTGTAAGTGCCACCTGGCTTCTTCTTGCTATCTATCTATGACCAAATGTGAGAGGACAGAGATAAGCAAAAGAATAAACTGTTCAATATAAAGCAAACAGAACTCTCTGTGTTAAAAAACAAAACTGGTTTTTATTCTCAGTCTCTCCAGATGTCAAATAAATCTAAAATTAAAAAATGGCTCCTGGGGAAAGTTAAAATGCAGAGCACTGTCAGGAAATTATGGTTTCTGGGTAAATCCCAGGGTGTGGTGATAAAAACCCTTTATTGAGTCCTCAAAAGAGATCAAAGACAGTGCCTCATGGAACCTTGCAGATGAGTGCCTCAAGCATATCTGGAGGCTCCTCCTCGCTAAACATTGGGACTTCTGGGACTCTTCAGGGCAACATAGGGAGCCACACAGCAGCCTCACAGGACGCACTGACAAGGGCTATCTCAAAGAGACTTGTGGATATGGATTTTATCTAATGGTGTGGATTATAAATTAATAAGCACAAACCCCACAATGTTCAGTGTTTTTGAGATAATTATTCTGGTGGAAGCCCCCCTCCCCCACCCCCACCAGCTTGGACTAAAAAAGACAGAGAATACAATATGTGAAGGGCCATTGGGGCCCCAAATCTTTTATAGACAGGAAGCAGGCATGAGAGTTTTCATTTGTGAAAAGAAGGATCATTCACAAGGAGGAGCCAAGAATCAAGAGCAGTGAGTAACTTCAGTGCAATAGGACTGAGATATAACCAAAAACTTGGCAACTTTTGTCTGGCTGGTTCTCACAGTTTTTATGGACCAGGAACTGCTGTGTGCATTCCACTTTCCTCCTGTTTTAATGCAAGTATCTTTAGTGGTTAGCCTACACCTGCCCCAAAATTGTCTGCTGAGTGTTAGCAGTGGAGGTGGGGGGGGGCAGAAAATAAATGGTCTCCTCAGTTCCTAGTTATTTTGTTAGGGGAAAAAAATGGCATCAAGGACCTGTACCCTAGGAACTACACACGAGGAACCTCACCCACACCTGCACCTGGTTTAGACAGTGACATCGTGAATTTCAAGTTAATGTTATAATGGGATCAAGACTGAAGTTCTTCAGGGAGGGAATGAGTATGTTTTGCAAAGGAAATTTTGCATGTCGATAGGAATTTGTGAATTTCCATCAACATGCTCTTCTTATACTGCGAGACTGGTAAATCTCCTGTTGAGAAAAATGGTCTGGTTCCCTCTTCTTACATCGGGTAGGTCTGTGCCAATGGCAGAGGTGGCACTACGAGATGACTAAGTTCATAAAAGACAATATGCTTCTGCCTTGTTCTCTGCACACACTTGCTCTTGGGACCCAGCTACCATGCTGTGTGGAGGACAAGCAGACGCAGACAGGCACGGTGAGTCGTTCCGGCAGACATGGAAGGAAGCTTCCCACATGGCCTCATCCCCAGCCGCCATCCAACGGCCATTGCATGAAAAACCCCAAGTGAGATCCACCTTGTTGAGCTTAGTCTGCAACCAGAACCATGAGCAATAGTAATAAAATTGTTGGTTAAGTCACCAAGTTTTGGGAGTGATTTGTTAGACAGCAATCAATAACTGGAACACAGTCTTTCCTTATCATAATGTGGTTTATATTATTTTTAATTAGAAATTTCATAAATAGTTGGGCAACTGCATAATATTATTGTCCATGGGTAAGGAGTCCAGAGATATAATCAGGGTTGGGGATAATCAGTGGAATAACAAATATGTTGTAAAAGTGTGTGAGCAACCTCACACATTTATTTTCTAATTAAAGCTTTACAAGAACAAATTTTGAAGGGTATCTTCATCTGGTACTTTATGATAAAGTCACTCCATGGATGGTCTTGAGAAAGAAGAGAATTAAAGGTTTCTCTGTATAAAGGATTATAATTCAGACTTCCAAAATGTATGTTATATTGAAATTTGAATGCCAGTTAGTGAAGCAAAGGAACTTATGTTATTTTATTTATTTATTTTTTTACTTCAACTTGTAGCAAAGTACTAATCAAGAGTAATTATTGTGCCTAACCAGCCAGTGGCACAGTGGATAGAGCATCGGACTGGGAGGCAAAAGACCCAGATTTGAAATCCCGAGGTCATTGACTTGAGCGCAGGCTCATCCAGCTTGGGCATGGGCTCACCAGCTTGAGCGCAGGGTCGCTGGCTTGAGCGTGGGATCATAGACATGACCCCATGGTCACTGGCTTGAACCCAAAGGTTGCTGGCTTGAGCAAGGGGTCATTTGCTCTGTTGTAGCCCCCCACTCCCCACCTTGGTCAAACCACATATGAGAAAGTAATCAATGAGCAACTAAGGAGACAAAGAAGCCCCAACAAAGAATTGATGCTTCTCATATCTCTCCCTTCCTTCTGTCTGTCCCTATTTATCCCTCCCTCTGTCTCTCTTTC
This sequence comes from Saccopteryx leptura, assembly GCF_036850995.1. Taxonomy (NCBI): domain Eukaryota; kingdom Metazoa; phylum Chordata; class Mammalia; order Chiroptera; family Emballonuridae; genus Saccopteryx; species Saccopteryx leptura. The sequence goes on from NC_089503.1 coordinate 298,178,055, forward strand.
TGTCTCTGTCACACACACTCACACACAAAAGAGTAATTATTGTTTTTATAATGTAGTTATTGGACCTTGTAGGAAACATTTGGGAAAACTGAATCAGTTCTGGAATTGCAAGATCATACAGGAACACTTTGCTCAAATACCTGTGAAACCTTGCCCTACTGGTGGTGTTTAGACAGTAGTAGAGACGTAGACATTAAGGGAGATCAACTCTGCCCTTTCACCTACTCCAACATTGGATCCATCAACTTGCTTACTGTAAACCTGACCTTATGCTGCCTCCAAACTACTGAATGCTGTGCCTTTTACTATGTTATTTCTCAAACACTAACAAAGTGGTCTGAAAATAGTGTACTGTTCATGTGTCCCTCATCTATTGTACCTAAGAAATATAACTCCTAGGTTAGCTCTGTGAAAATTGGAAAACAGCTTTCTTCTCTTACTGCAGTCATTTATTGTCATTGTGCACAGCCCAAATAATATCATACAATGATTCACTTGAAGGAGAACTTACTCATCTCTGAGTCCACAGTGTCTGGCCTATAGAAGACCATTTATTTACTAAATGAATTGTCTCACCCTAGGGTCTGTGGTTACTTATTTCTATTCTTCACCCCCAGTTAGTTGTCTTAGTAGTTCTGACCCAGTTCCTGCCAGCAGTTTCCCCTGGTTGCTATTGTGTGGTGTTCTCAGGTAAAAATAGGTGCCCAGTAATTCAACCAGCCAACAAAGACAAATAGAACACCTGATATCTGGAAATTTTAGTGACACCTATTCCATTATTATTCTCCCACCCCCATTTCTACATATACAGTATCTTTTTTTTTTAAGAAAGAGAGACAGACAGACAGACAGGAAGGGAGAGAGATGAGAAACATCAACTCATAGTTGCAGCACTTAGTTGATCATTGATTGCTTTCTCATATGTGCCTTGACTGGGATGCTCCAGCTGAGCCAGTGACCCCTTGCTTAAGCCAGTGACCTTGGACTTAAACTAGTGACCTTGGGCTTCAAACCAGAGACCTTTGGGCTCAAGCCAGCAACCATGGGGTCATGTCTATGATCCCATGATTAAGGCAGCAGCTCCACAGCCAAGCTGGCATCCCCACGCTCAAGCTGGTGAGCCCACACTCAAGCTGGTGAGTCTGCACACAAGCCAGCGACCTCGAGGTTTTGAACCTGGGTCCTCAGCATCCCAGGACTACGTTTTGTTTACTGTACCATCACCTGGTAAGGCCCCACCCATATCTTTGGTAAAAATCCTCCTGCTGTTAGCAAATCCTTATTTCACAAAATTGTTAGTTCATCCTATTCCCTGCCAACAAGTCCCAACATTCCATGTTGCTAGGGCTTTTCATTCTTTTTTTCAACAAACTGGTTTTAAGTAACTATACTCAATAAATATTTGTTGACTGACTGATTGACTGAATTAATGAGTACTATGGATCTTATACTGGGAAGTACTATTGGTAAACACTCAACAAGTAATTATTAATGTTATGGCCCATGGCCCCTTCTCTCTCTATTTCATAACCAACTACTTTAATTGAGTACTGATTCAGGTCTATAATAAAAGCTAGCACTGCTAATTTATTATTATTTTTTATTATTTTTTTGTCAGTTAAAGTTTACATTCAATATGATTTTATGTTAGTTTCAGGTATAGAGAATAGTGGTTAGATAGTTATATAACTTATGAAGTGATTCTCTCAATAAGTCTAGTACCCACTTGGCATCATACATAGTTATTACAGTATTACTGACTATATTCCCTATTCTGTACTTTGCATCCTACATCCCCATAACTATTTTGTAACTACCAATTTGTATTTCTTAATCCCTTCACCCTTTTTAGCCAGCCCCTCAAAGCCCCTCCCATCTGGGAACCATCAGTTTGTTCTCTGTATCTCTGAGTCTGTTTGTGTTTTGTTTCTTCATTTTATTTTGTTCTTTGGATTCCACATATAAGTGAAATCATATGGTGTTTGTCTTTATCTGTCTGACTTGTTTCACTTAGCTTAATACTCTCTAGGTCCATCCATGCTGTTGCAAATGGTAATATTTCATTTTTTATGACTGACTAATATTTCTTTGTATATATGTACCGCATCTTCTTTATCCAGTCACCTATTGATGGGCACTTAGATTGCATCCATATCTTGACCATTGTAAATAATGTTCCAGTGAACATAGGGATGCATATCTTTTTGAATTAGCATTTTGGATTTAGGTAAATCCCCAGAAGTGGAACCACTGGGTCATAAGGTAGTTCTAATTTTTTTTTTTTTGAGCAACCACCATACTGTTTTCCATAGTGGCTGCACCAACTTCCAATCCTACCAACAGTGCACAGAGGTTAGGACTGCTATTTTAAAGAAGACATAGACCACAATCTTGGGAATTCATGTACCACTTGGAAAGACAGACACACCAATCACTATTTTACAGTGCAGGAAGTATAAAGATAAAGGTTCGCATGGACTACTAATAGAGCAAAAAGAAGGAGTACCTCACCAAGCCTAAGAAAAGTGAACACAAATGCAGACTTACTCGGAGATTGGTGATCGATAAGCCAAGTGTAAGGATAAGAAGAGTTAACCAGGTGATATAGTAAGGAAGAGGGGAGCACACCAGGGCATGCTAGACACATGATAGATAGCTGAACTACAGGCAGAGAGGAAATAAAAGTGTGATGAATGGGGAGAGCTGCAAGTAGCTTGATATTGCCTGGGCATAAAGTGCGAGGCAAGGGGCCATAGATATTATGCCAGCGAGATAGGCAGGGACTAGATGACAAAGGCCTTGGGCTTCATCTTTCAGATTAGTATATTCAAAACTCATTTGAGGACACATTCATTATTTTGTCCGAGTCTGTGAATAAATTAAGAGTTTTTCTTTTTTCTCATCTTTAGTATTAACTATGAAGCCATGAGCTTATTGTGCAATTTAATTGATGATTTGTTAGAACTTACATTATAATAAATGAAAAATAACAATTAAATAAACATGTTCTTTCTTGAGCTACTTAAAATGATACCACATACAACTCATTATCCAGCAACTGGTCATTATCCAGTGATTCCTGGATAATGAGGAATCACTGAACAGCTTTGAGTAGTGGCATGCAGGATTAGACTGCATTACAGAAGACAGCCCAGCAGTAGTGAAGAAAGCGGATTTGAGGAAGATGAATCTGAGGTTAAGGAGACCAGTGAGGGAATTCATATAGTTACCCAGGCAAGATACCCAGTGTCTGAATGAGAACCCTAGAGGTACATATTATTCCAAGTACTTGCCAGATACCAGGTAAGAGTCTAGGTACCAGGGATTCAATAATTATCATTGCTGATAAAGCCCCTCCCCCCATAAAGCTACATTCTAATTGGGGATTAGGGAGGAGATAAACAATAAACAAGAAGACAAAGGTTAGTAATCTCAAGTAAATAGGAAGACCATGCATTAAGAAGTAACTGACAGGAGGAGTGGGGGCTGTAAAGGGTAGGTGGGGAAAGGGCTGGAGAGTTTGATTTCTTTAGACTTGGGTTCACAGTAGGCCTTTCTGAAGAGGTGCTCCTTGAGCTGAGACCTCAGTAATGAGAAGGAGCCAGTCATGAGCTGGAGAGTGAGATCATTGGAGTTTAGAAATATTTAGTAGGTAAAGTCAGATGGGCTAAGATACCGACTAAGTAAGAGAGAAGAAGTTAAAGGTTACCTACTTTTAAAGTTATCTTCTACATTGGAATGTCATTGATCAACGTAGCTGGGCTCTTTTCAAGTTCTATATAGCTTTACCCCACTTTTACTCCAATTCTCTGCTAATTGGAGAACTTCATTATCTGTCACACATTTGAACACTGACGCTCTGTCTTTTGATTGTTTACTATTTATCATCCTTTGGTTTAATGCCAAAAAAATTTTCATCTGAAATGTCTCCATATTTCCATCTTAAATGAAACGTAGCCTGTTGCGTTATTAAGTCCACGGTGGTTTAGACCCTGTAAAATATGATTTTTAAAACCATGACCTAAGCTTTTGAATTGATGAATTTAAAAGAAAACTTTTGGTTAGAAAATATCTACAGACTTCATCCCAAATAAATTAATAAAATCCTCAAGGGTTTGTTGAATGCAATTTTATGCTAAATATATTCAATACTACATTGGAGTGATGGATTTCTTTAGCAGTGTTGAAAATTGCATACCGAAAGCATTTAATTATGAATGCCATAATTTGCTCAATTGATGCTTCTCTTTTATCTGCAAACCATAGATAATTTTCCCTAACTGAATGCAACCCTGAAAATAATATTTAAAATGGGAAAATGAAAAAGTGTGTTTGCTTGATATAAACCAAGCACTGCATAGTCAAAATTAACTGCCCTAGTGGCAAATAACTATCTCATAAATTCAAATTGCAAAGATATTATCTGTTCATTAAAAGTTATTTCTCAGATAAGAATCAGAGGATTTTTTAAAAAATAATTTGGGGATTTCATTTTCAATCTGAAAGTGGTTTTAAATTAATATTAAAATTATACTAATTTGTCTATATTTTATGCCTTTCAGCAAACCATTACATAACTACCAATGACACCTGAATTTTATGCACAATGAATTTGTAATGAGTATCAGTAGCATTCTCCTCCCCAAGCTAGATTTTATTCCAAAGACAGAGCTTATTGTTTCAAAAGGAGTTTCCCAATGGTAACAATAATTAAAGTAGAGAACATTTGGAAATTTCAACCATCTTTTCTTTTTATAAATGAATTCATGCCCATGACTCTCATAAGTCAAGTTTTCTTTTGTTTTTTGTTTGTTTTTTTTAATCATATCCCCATAGCTATTTGTTCAACTTTATTGAACTAGACTATATCAATAAATTTGAAAGATGATGGAAGGTAGCTGGATGATGACAGGAAGAGCTACATCTTCAGAATAAGAGAGCGTGGTTTGAGTTCCACTTCTGCTAATTATTTTGGTCAGATTACCTCTAACCATGATAACCTACGTTTGCATCTCATTTTGCACCATTCCTTTCCAGGTTTCTCCCAGCAATCAAGTGATAGCTACTCAGTGTTCCCATGACATCTGGACTTTCCTTTCTCTATGCCTTTGCTTCTGTGTGTTTCCTTTGCTTGCAATATCTGTCACTCATTTCTACATTTCTATGTCCTACCCACCCTCTAAGGCTCAAACCTTGTATCAGAATTTTTGAAGCCTACAAAACTTCTTTTGAGGCACACATTATAATGTATTGCATGTTTCCTGACTATAATTTCCTCAACAGGATGGACCTTACATGATTAATTTTTGTTACTCCAGTTTCTCAGTATGATACATGTATTTCTTGAAAGACTGGATGGATAAATGAATGAATCAATGAATGAATGAACAGCCAAAAGGATCTTTATTCTCTTTTTGATAAAATGGGGAAAAGAGTATCCACCACACAGATTGTCCTGAATATTACATTTAATTAGATATTGTAAATGAATATCCTCTGTAAAAAAATTTTCCACAAAAATGTAAGGTATATTCTTATGAGAGGAATTAAAGTAAAACGGACTGATCCTACCATAGAGTCAAGGCAGAAAATAAGTATTAGGAATAAAAATATTCCTCTGTGTAATGAATCAGGCTTCAGTAAGTATCCCTTTGATCATGGCAATGGAAACACGCATTGTATGGGTAATTCATTGTTTGGTCAGTTGTAAGCAGCTCTTTTATCTCGAGTCATTTCTATCAAACTGGTGTGGACAGGAAAGGTTGACACTTGTCCTCAATCGACGTACATGTCTGACTGGTAGCAATTTGGAGATGGAGTTCTTTGTTTTAAATTTGCAGCTGTGAAGCCACAGAGTTCCTCATAGGTGAGCTCAAACTGCCTATTTGTTTCAAATACTCTTTGATGATACTTTATTTAAAGTGCTAGTGAAGTTTGAGTGAGTCCATCAATGGTAATGGTCACAAGTGCAGGTGAGCGGGAGAGGTTAGCAGTAGCCAGGCCATCCCCCCAGCCTCTTGTCAGGGCTATTACTCTGCAATCTAGCAAACGTCAGGGACTCGGTGCCCAGCATAGCGGCTGACATGCAGTAAATTATGCAGTAAATGGTCAGAACAAATGGGAGATGGAAGTCAGGATTTGCATCATTTAGGGGATTCTAGTCAGAACCAGAGAAGATAAGCAGAAGATTAAAATGACAACAGATTGATGTATTTCTCTTAACTACTAAACACATGACTCTGAACTTGGTGGTGGTATAGAAAATAAATAATCAAACAACCCACTGTGTGATAAATAAATGAGGAGATATGAAGAAGCCCTCTGAAATGGTAATACTCTTTACTTTGCCAAGGCCCTTTGATTGCACTCCGGGCTTAAAAACCAGTATCAGTAAGAGAACAAACTCCAAATTCAGACAGACCAGGGCCTGAAAATTGGCAGTTTTACTAATTGGTTGTTTAAGTTGAACATGTCATTTAACCTCTGTAGGTCGGCCCATCATCTGTAAAGAAGAAATAATGATAGCACAATATCATAAGGCTGTTAAAAAGCTTAAAAAATGTAACAGATATGAAGGACCTAATGCAGTGCTGGGTCCATATTAAAGATATAGTAGATGTTAGCCATTGCTTTCTGCATGTCAGGGGCCCTCACAAAGCAGGTGCTCTAGCCATTCTCTTGCCTGGGTCATTTAAACCATCTAAGCCTCAGTTTCCTTATCTGTAAAACAAAAATAATGAAGCCCACATCAGAGGAATGTTTGGGAGAGTATATGAGATGGTACATTTGAAAGGGAAGTATAAAATTATATGGAAAAGTGAGATGTTAAGAGAGATACGAAGGATTTTTTTTTAGAAATTCTGAAACAAGAATGCCTTTCTCTTATTCATCGCCTTCTATGTTGCCTCAGCAATGACCAATGGATATAAAATAAGGAAGAATAAACCAACATCAGCATGGGAAATAAATACTGGGTGACATCTACATGCCAGTAACTCAAGAGTGTGCAAAATAGAAGACTAGGTGATAAGATTGAAGACATACAAAATACATGATTCCCCATATAAGAAGCAACAACTCATTAAGGTAGTAAAATGAAGAAGGCTTGGAAAGTTCCAGGCAAGAATCAGAAAATCACTGTACAGGGGGCAGTGAGAGGTGTCACTGGATCCTACCCAGTGCCTCTGGGAAGCACACCAAGTGCCAAAAATCAGCAAGCGAGGGTCAGGTAACAGGCTCAGCCCTGACATACATTTAGGGAAGACTTTGTCACAGTTAGCTCCTAATGAGGACACCCGTGGCAGGTAAAGAATGAGGCCACTGTCCTAGTTAACTCCTGGTTGCTAACCTCAAGTACAGAAAAGAAACTTTGGAACAGAGAGAAAACTCCCTCTCGTGACTGCTCTTAGCTCTGTTCCTCTCCTCATGATCTGATCAGAGGTTCTTGATTCTTTGCACAGAATCATGTGGAGGGTTTGTTAAAGCTTAGATTGGTGTACCTCACCCCCAGGTGTTCCAGAGCAGAGCCCGGGACCTTACGTTTCTAATCAGCTGCCTGGAGACGCTGATGCTGCCAGACCTCACTTTGAAAGTCGCTGTTCCAGTCTTGCTCTGCCCTTTACAGTAACCATGACCTCCTGTGACTATTTAAAACAAGATTTGAATCAATAAAATGAAATGAAATTGGGAATTTAGTTCTTGGTTTGCACCCGCTACATTTCAAGTGCATAATGGCCATCTGTGGCTAGCAACTACCACATTGGGCAGCAAATTTCTGTCATCATAGGAAATGCTGTTGGACAGCACAGGGCTGAGATCACCATGACCTCAGAGACAATGGTAAGGGTATTGGATTCCACCGAGTGAACTGAGGTTCCAGTGGAGAGTTTTGAGCAGAGGGGTGATATAATTTACTTTGGTTTTACTAGGACTTCTCTGGCTTCCATGTTGAGAATTGTATGAAGGGTCATGAGGATGGAAACGGGAACCAGTTAGGAGACTACAGCAACAATCCAGAGCAAAGAGCGTGGGTGAGCAATAGGCAGGTTTGGGGTATATTTTAAAGGTAAAACGACCAGGAGTCCTTGTATGATTGCGTACAGGGTGTAAGAAAAAATAAGGCAGAAGAATGACTCTAAGGCATCTGGATATACAAGTCTGGAGTTCAGGGAAGAGATCAGGCTGAAAGAAATTATGGACACTGTCATTGTTTAGATGATATATATATTTTTTTAATTTTTCCATTGATTTGAGAGAGAGAGACAAGAAAAGGGAATGGAGAGAGAGAGAGAGAGAGAGAGAGAGAGAAGCATCAACTCATTGTTCCACTTAGTTGTTCCATTTAGTTATTGCACTAATTGGTTGCTTCTCATATGTGCCCTGACCAAAGATTTAGCCCATGATCTCTTAGTGCTGAGACCATGCTCTATTCAGGGGGCCACCGGGCCAGGGCCTAGGTGATATTTTAAGCCCCAAGACTAAATGAACCCAACAAGGGAATGAATGTAAACAGGGAAGGGAAGAGGTCTGACTGTGTCACACCGGGGGCACTTCAATACTGAGATGGTGGGTGATGAGGGGAAGGAGCAAAGGGGAAGGAGGAGGAGCAGCCTGCGAGCTCGGATGAACACCAGTAGAGTGCGGCATCTTGGGAGCTTGATGTAAGTGTTCCATACAGGAAGGAGGATATCTGTATTGACTGTATAGCTGGCCGGTCAAGTAGGATAACGATTGAGATTTTATGACATCGATGAGGGACTTTTCAGTGGAGAAAGATAGAGCAGAAGCCCATCTGGAGTGGAATTAAGAACCTAGCAGGAGAGAAAGGAGAACTAGCTCCCCTTCTTCAGAGCTCGACCCACTGCTTTCTGTATTTCCTTACTTTAAGTTAACTTATCTCCTTCTGTGTTAAGAGTAGTGGAAATTACGATATGATTGCATTTCATTTTTTCCCCATCCATGGAAAATTACATGATGTTACCAAGCAGGAAAATACTGGGAACATTTTGTTAAATGAGTATGCCATTTTACAACACTTAGCTAAAGTGTATCTCTCCTGCTTCCATAACCAGGAGAAACCCAAACATAGACACACTTTTCTCAGGCTACCTAACGACTATTTTTGCAATGTCTTTTTTAATCAGTCCAGGGATAGTGTGAAAGAGCAGTAAATGGTCAATTTTCTAGGCCATTTTACATACATTTGAAACATATCTTGTTCTTCTGCCTGGATCAGATGGAAACATTAGCAGAGTGGAGAAGTACAACAGTCATCATCTCCTGGTTGCCATGGCTATAGCACCAAACCCTTATAGAAGATTTTTATTTTACATGAACTGTTCCTTACCATAGAAACAGCAATGTTGATTTAAAGCATAACTCACTAGATATAATTTATCTATAAGATTTCTGTATATTTTTTTATGGTGTGTCTTGTTAATAGGATCACACTTTTGATGATTCTCCTATTCTTTTGAAATGAGACATCTCTTGGGATGCATGTGACAAAAATCTAGGTTGCTCACTGCTTAAAGGAATAAAAAATTTACAGGATACATTTGAATGCATTACATTCCCAGGGCTTTTATTGAGGATGTTTGGATAACTTTGAGTTCAAATTTAGGATAGATCTTTTGAACATTAAATCAGAGTGAGTATTCATTTCACAGTCATTAAACATAATTTCCATCCATTTTACATTGCAAAATTTTTTTTTATTTAAAGATTATAGATTATATATAGGTCTGTTCTTCTGTTTGTTTCATTTCTCCAGAGCAGTTTTTCGTTCCTCTTTCATAACCTGTTGGGAGAATATAAAAACTGAATGTTTAAAAATTTTTTAAACCAAAGGACCAACAGACTTGAAAACAATAGACTTGAGTTGAAAGGGTTCCTTCCTCTCTTCCCCCAATACAGACTCTTCTGTTTGAGAAAATACACAGATACAGTGATGGCAGTATTACAAAGAAATACATTTTGGTAAGAGAGAAACAAAACCTCTTGGTTCCAAATGTAGTTATTCACTATAGGCCATTTATTCATCTGGCTCTTAGGCTATGGGAAATGCTCCTAGCACAGAACTCTCTTTGAAATCCTTAACTCCCTAGGGGTTCAGAGATAGATGAGAAACTGCCCCTATGAACTTGGCTTCTACATGGGAAACAAAGAAGTTAGTGGTTGAGGGCAACAGAGGAAAGGCGTGTGGGAAGGGTGAATGTAGCTAGCTTCCTCTGCTTGCAACAGGAGCTTCTTTCAATGCCAAGCGCATGCCAAGACAGATCAGGCACGCTACCAAAAGGATACAATCATTCAGTAATACAGTCTGCCCAGGCAGTTTAGCAGCTGGAAACGAAGGAGCCTTGGGATTTGCTATAAAACGGTGGGGAAATTGGCTGAAAGCCCCTCTCCTACATTGCGCAAAGGGAGCAAGAGAAAAGATTATAAATGTGTGAAATCAGAGCCAAACAGCATGGTCTGTTCTGGTCCAGGAGTTGCCAGAAGTCCAGCATTCTGTGGCTTCTGCATTAAATGCTGAGTTTGGCAGAGTGCAGGGCTAATAGGGCAGAAAACAACAGACTTTACCTGAATGCATGTCTGAAAGGCAGCTGCTGCTCTTAAGTTGTTTAGGGGAGGGAATTCTATTAACATGTTGTATCCGATGTCATACAGCATCCAAGCATAGCAAGGACCTTTGGGTTAATTGTACAATCAGAAAATAATGTCTAGAGGTCAATCCTGGTACCTGAAAAAAGGACGCACTGGTGGTTTTCAAACTCCAGTAATACTCAGATAGGCTACCTCAGTGTGGTGCTGATGCTGTCGGAAATTCTGGAGGAAGCCGTACACACAAAGGCTTGGACAGAATGGGAAAAGGCAGGCTTTGGGCTAGCCAGATTGGTGTCCCATACTGGCTCCTGCATTAACTAGCAATGTCATTCCTTTTCTTTTTAAAAGTCATAGTACAGTAGTCCCCCCTGACTCACAGGGGCTATGTTCCAAGACCCCCAGTGGACGCCTGAAACCACATATAGTGCCAAACCCTATATGCTATGTCTTCTTCTTCTTCTTCTTTTTTTTTTAAGATTTTTATTTTTTTAAGATTTTTAGAAGGGGAAAAAGAGAAGGGGGAGGAGCAGGAAGCATCAACTCCCATGTGTGCCTTGGCTGGGCAAGCCCAGATGTCTTGAACTGGTGACCTCCATGTTACAGGTAGACGCCTTATCCTCTGTGCCACTACAGGTCAGACCCTTTGTTTTCTTCTATACATACATACCTTTGATAAGGTTTAATTTATAAATTATACAATTTCACAGATAAATGATTCATTCTTACCCTAGACCTTAGCAACCTCAGCTTACAATAGTTTTTTCCTTCCTTATTAAGTCAAGAACGTTTACCTCTTCACTTAAAGGAAGTGCTTTATGGCTTCTTCTTGGCATATGGCCAGTATCGCTACTCTTCTACTTTGGAGCCATTACTAATAAAATAAGGGTTGCTTGATCACAAGCTCTGTGATACCATGACAATGCCCCTGATAGCCAGGGTGGCCACTAAGAGATTACCAGGCAGGTCGTTTATCCGGCATTGATACATTAGACAAAGGGGTGATTCACAACCTGGGTGGGATAGAATAGGATGGCTCAAATTTCATTAAGCTACTCAGAGCAGTGCACAATTTAAAACTTAAGATTGCTTTATTTCTGGAATTTTTCACTATATTTTCAGACCATGGAAAGTGAAACCATAGATAAGGGAGCTATGGGAATATCTACTTCAGAGACTTATGTGAGGATTAAATGCAATAGAATGACCTTGAATATAGAAGGCACTCAATAAATGTGCATTCTCTTTACCTGGTATGGGATCTCAACCTTTGTGATTTTTAAAATAAATTCCTTTCCAGGGATTTTGCAATTATTTAAATTAATTTTACATACTTTTGGAAACTTTAATTGATGTTTGAGCTTGTGAAATGAAGGGAATATAAATGCTGTATACTGTAGCTGCCTCTGTGACTCCTTATTGGTCTGACTCACTTCTGTCTCAATGTGGAGGAGAGCTGGAAAGACATTCTTACTATTCGGATATAAATGGATATACTAGCCAGAGCACATGAGCTCCATGACTGTGAAAGCAAGGCAGACAAATAAACTGCAATAAGTTTATATAATTTACATTATAAATGAAATAAAAAGTAGTATTTTCCCCAAGTTTTTCTGACAACACTCAGCACTTCTTTTAAAGCTGGTTAAGACATGTTGACAGTATATATTACCAAAATTTAGCTCCTTCTTCTCTTTAGTTGATCTAGAATTTAAATACAAAACATACACTATGATTAATTTGCATTTTATCTTTTTACTGAATATCACAAAGTAATTGGAATGCTTTAAAAATCACCAAACCTCCATGAATTTCATTTGTGTTTTTCATAAATATACATTTTAGAGGGATCTTATTTAAAAAGGATTTGCTTTGAGCCCATCGTTGCAATCAGCTTGTTCTTCATTTACATAATTCTCAAGATAATTTGTCAATTTGTATATTGCATCATACATTACACAATATTGACATGCATAGCAAGCAATTTATTATTAATTCTACTTATTTATTATGGTACAAATCATGTTAAAAGTCACATTTAAAACTTTTGAGTCCTAATAAACTGAGTTCTTTTTAAAAAATTGGAATCTTTATAAATGTACATTCTAACAATAAAAATATTTTGCTACAAAGTATTAGAAGTGGGTGGAGGCCTGACCTGTGGTGGCGCAGTGGATAAAGCGTCGACCTGGAAATGCTGAGGTCACCGGTTCAAAACCCTGCGCTTGCCTGGTCAAGGCACATATGGGAGTTGATGCTTCCAGCTCCTCCCCCCTGTTTCTCTCTCTTCTCTGTCTCTCTCTCTCACTCTCTCTCTCCTCTCTAAAATGAATAAATAAATAAATAAATAAATAAATAAATAAATAAATAAATTTAAAAAAAAGTGGGTGGATAAGGTATTATTCCATTTTAGACTTTGTTAAATCAAAAAATCTGGTAAAATTTTAAGGGTTACCTAACGAGTAAAAATTATGTATATTTCAAACCATAGAAAGAAAAAAAATGAAATAAGAAAGAAAAGAGGACAAAAGGGGGACTAAAAATAGATTAATAGATTTTAATATGTGAAATAGTAGAAATAACTCTAAATATGTAAATCATCAAGATAAACATAAATAAGCTAAACTCACCAGTTAGAAGAGGTCCTCAGATGATAGGAAACAAATCCCAGCATATGTACTTTAAAACAGACACCTCTATAGCTAAGGGCACACACACAGAGGTAAGGATGGAGGAAGTTATGCTGGAGAAATGCCCAACAAAAGGGGTAGCTGTATCAGTATCAAGCCAAACAGATTTCAACAGGAAAGGTATTACTAAGATATATATAGGAAGGTGCTATGAAATGCTTCAAGGTTCAATTCACCAGGAAAATAAATAAATTCTAAACATGTATATATTTAAAATTATGTATACAATATATATCCTATAATATATATAAGTTTAATGGAACTTCATGGAAAAAAATTGTAAGTCTTCTAAAGCTGTAAGGTTTCAACATAATTCACTCAATTAATAGAACACTTTAACAGCTCAATTAATAAACTTAATCTGATAAAATGCATAGCATTTTGTACCTAACAGTTAGAGAATATGTGTTATTCTCATGAAGCATGGATAAAAATAGACTTTGATTTGGCTGTAAATAAGTTTCCACACATGTCAAAGATACAAGTTCATACACACTATATTTTCTGACAACAATTCAACTAAGTTAAAGATTTCTATATTTATCCCCATAATTTGTGAACATAAATATACCTTTCTAAATCACTTATAAAAATGCATTAAGAGACAACATAATTCTAAATTTAAAATGTTTAGAATTTATAAAAAATGTAAATACTAAATATCAAACATGGTGAAAGCAGCAGAGGTGAAATTTTAGAAGTTTTAAATCCTTATGTTAGGAAAGAAGAAATGCTCAAGACTAATGAGCTAAATGCAAATTTAAGAAATTTTATTTGGCTTTGGCTGGTTTGCTCAGTAGACAGAGTGTCAGTCTGGTGTATGGATATCCTGGGTTTTATTCCCAGTCAGGGCACACAGGAGAAGCAACTATCTGCTTCTCTCCCCCTCCTTCCCCTTCTTGTCTCTATCTTCCCCTCCTGCATCCAGTGACTTGATTGGTTCAAGCATGGCCCACGTGCTGAAAATAGCTTCGTTGGAACACATCAGCCTCAGCATTAAAAATAGCTTGATACTGGAGCATCAGCCCCAGATAGGGTTGCCAGATGGATCCCCATTGGGGCATGTGCAGGAATCTGCCTATCTCCCTTCCTCTAACCTAAAAAAAGAAGGGAAAAAAATTTTTTTATAAATAAATTTTTATTAATTTTAATGGAGTGACATCAATAAATCAGGGTACACATATTCAAAGAAAACATGTCCAGGTTATCTTGTCATTCAATTATGTTGCATACCCATCACCCAAAGTCAGATTGTCCTCCGTCACCTTCTATCTAGTTTTCTTTGTGCCCCTCCCCCTCCCCCTTTACCTCCTTCCCCCCCTAACCACCACACTCTTGTCCATGTCTCTTAGTCTCGTTTATATGTCCCACCAATGTATGGAATCCTGCAGTTCTTGTTTTTTTCTGATTTACTTATTTCACTCCATATAATGTTATCAAGATTCCACCATTTTGTTGTAAATGATTCGATGTCATCATTTCTTATGGCTGAGTAGTATACCATAGTGTATATGTGCCACATCTTCTTTATCCAG